>NC_136272.1:19047698-19067698 GCF_964187855.1 Myxine glutinosa | reverse complement strand
TTTGTACTGGTGAACTGGTGAATCGAGTGCTCGTGTGCCAGCGTTGTTCCCTAGTGGGTTCGGATTTCCATTCTCTTGCGAGGAGGCCTCTCGACAGACTCGTCACAACAAAAAGCACTCCGACAAAGGGATTATCATGACTGTCTCGTGGAATGTTAAGATGTACGATCACAACACCTCCATAACCACAAATGCATTATCATACAATGACTGAGTTTTTTTTTTTGTTTTTTTTGTATACAGAATCGAGGCTCGTGAAAGAGCTAACATTTATCACACAAATAAATCAAACAGACAAACAAACAAAGTCTACAAAAAGGGGAGCGGTAGACAAGATGGGGAGAGAAGGGGAAGCACATAAACACAACATTTGAGAGCAGGGACATCGGGAATGTGTGGGAGGGAGAGGACTTGGTGGGGAGGAGGCATGGGAAGGGGGGTGGGGGGTGGGAGAAGTATAAACACAAGGACCCAAGGACTTCCAGGAAAGAAGTTGGTATTTCAAAAAAGTGGATTTGGGGTGAAATTAGCGGGGGTAGAAAAGATCAAGGTTTTGGATGGGGGAAGATAAGAGATGGTGGTGAACAGCTGTTTTAATGACCTGGAGGGAGGAGTGGGATTGAAGAGAGTGAGGGAGTTTGTTCCAGAGGCGGGAGAAAAGAGGAATGAAGGAGTGAAGGTGAGCAGAGAGTCTTGATTTTGGCAGTTTAACCATAAGAGGGTTGCAGGCAGATCTTGTGCGACCTGTAGGAATATTTGGGGGACAGAGCCCAGAGAGAGCTGGAGGAGCAAGGCCGGAGAGGAGACGGTAGAAGACAGAAAGACCACCAACCTGCCTGCGGTGAGTAAGTGAAATGCCCTCGGAGGTAGCTTCATCGCGGGAGATTCCAATGATTCTGAACGCTTTGGTTTCAACAGCGTGAAGACGAGCGAGGTGTGAGGCAGGAGCACCAGCCCAGAGGGGAGAGCAGTATTCCATTAAGCTGCGGATGAAAGCCTTGTATGTGGTTAGGAGCTCAGGTGTGCCAAGGAAGGACTTCGCACGACGGAGGATGCCCAGTCGGCGACTGGCTTTGGAGGCCAGATTTGAAATGTGGTTTTCGCAGGAAAGATCATGGCAGATGGTGAGACCCAAAAGCTTGATTGACAGAACTTCTTGGAGAGGATTATTCAGAAAGTGGATGGGAGGGTTGTCCAGTCGGTCTTTTCGGAGAGATATTGTAAGAGTGTGAGATTTGTCAGGATTGAAAGACATGTTCCACTTGTTTGCCCAGTCTGTGATTTTGTCCAGAAGAGGGAGAAAGAAGATCAAAAGAAAATCACAAGAAGAGGGAGAATGAAAGAGATCTCTACATGCCATTGGACGGTTGAGTCTAACAATAGGGGGTAGGGGTGTGGGGGCTCCTGTCGAGAAAAAACTGGGGCAACACAAGAGCCTCCTACCCCGCACATACAAATATATATATATACACTACATGACCAAAAGTATGTGGACACCCGAATATCAAACATCTCATTCCAAATTCATGGGCATTAATATGGAGTTGGTCCTCCCCTTTGCTGCTATAACAGCCTCCACTCTACTGGGAAGGCTTTCCACTAGTTGTTGGAACATTGCTGTGGGGATTTGCTTCCATTCAGCCACAAGAGCATTAGTGAGGTCGGGCACTGATGTTGGGCGATTAGGCCTGGCTCGCAGTTGGCATTCCAATTCATCCCAAAGGTGTTCGATTGGGTTGAGGTCAGGGCTCTGTGTAGGCCAGGAAAGTTCTTCCACACTGATCTCAACAAACCATGTCTGTATGGACCTCGCTTTGTGCATGGGGGCATTGTGATGCTGAAACAGGAAAGGGCCTTCCCCAAACTGTTGCCACAAAGTTGGAAGCGCACAATCATCTAGAATGTCATTGTATGTTGTAGCATTAAGATTTCCCTTAACTGGAACTAAGGGGGCTAGCCCAAACCATGAAAAACAGCCCCAGACCATTATTCCTCCTCCACCAGGGTTTACAGTTGGCATTATGCATTCGGGCAGGTAGCGTTTGCCTGGCATCTGCCAAACCCAGATTCATCTGTTGGACTGCCAGATGGTGAAGCATGATTCAGCACTCCAGAGAACGCGTTTCCACTGCTCCAGAGTCCAATGGTGGCGATCTTTACACCACTCCAGTCGACGCTTGGCATTGCGCATGGTGATCTTAGGCTTGTGTGCGGCTGCTCGGCCATGGAAACCCATTTCATGAAGCTCCTGATGAACAGTTGTGCTGACGTTGCTTCCAGAGGCAGTTTGGAACCCGCTAGTGAGTGTTGCAACCGAGGACAGACGATTTTTACGCACTACGGGCTCCAGCACTCGGCGGTCCCGTTCTGTGAGCTTGTGTGGCCTCCCACTTCGAGGCTGAGCTGTTGTTCCTCCTAGACGTTTCCACTTCACAATAACAACTCTTACAGTTGACCAGGGCAGCTCTAGCAGGGCAGAAATTTGACGAACTGAATTGTTGGAAAGGTGGCATCCTATGACGGTGCCACGTTGAAAGTCACTGAGTGCTTCAGTATGGCCCATTCTACTGCCAATGTTTGTCTATGGAGATTGCATGGCTGTGTGCTTGATTATATATTCCCGTCAGCAATAGGTGTGGCTGAAACAGCCGAATCCACCAATTAGAAGGGGTGTCCACATACTTTTGGTCATGTAGTGTATATATATGTATATGTATATGTATATAGAAATACAACTTCATCAGTAGTTTCGTTCAGTGTATGGAACACCATTTATTTGAAATCACCTGCTGTAGCATCAGTCAGGGAGTCCACTACTGGTACACACATTCAGGGTAATGATCACTTAACCAGGACAGGGAATCAAGGTTATACAGGAAGGGCATTTTGCTAAAAGGGGGTCAACTGCGCGATTTCCGCCTACCTGTATATTCGCCTTACAATACGAGTGATCTTACAAGAACTTCAACGCGAGGGGGAGGGCATTAGACCCATTAAAGCCTGGGCTGTGATTGCCAACCTATGGTTGTTTGCCCATGCTCTGTCATTTTAAATGCTGATAGGTGAGGAAGGAAGCAGCATAATTATGTCTGGCCTAGGTTTTTAAGTCTTTGGTATGATGCGGCCTGCAGGTAGAACCTTCGAACCAGCGACCACACAGACTCAGAGCGGACGCTCTCACCATTATGTCACCGAGGCCCATGGTAATCGCCAACTGTCACCGATGTTGCTATATTATGAAAGTTACATCCTTATCAACAAGACAAAACACGTGGTACAATTCTAATCCACATTCCAATGGCTTTAAGAGCTTATTAAGACCGTTTTAGGAAAGGTAGAAAAATTACAACAATCGATACAGACAAGGAAAACAGTTTATGCCACAAAATTAAGCCAGAAAGAGAAAGAATGACAAAGACAACAAGAAAAAGAGCAATCAGAGATTGCAGATCCTCACCAGGATGTAATTTCAGTGGTTTTTAAGGCTTTTGTGTTAAAACAAATATGGCGGCCGAACCACGTGACCGATGACGTCATTATTACTTTTTTTCTCCACCAATTTATGCCGACATGACGCTCAATAAATTTCATCTTGATCGGATGAAGTTTTGTACTTGTCGATTTATGACGTCATAATGGAGGCACCTATGACATCATCATTAACATATTTTATTCCTCATGGCGAGTTCTTTACAATGAGCCATGTCTCAATTTTTTCTATTCAGCGCTTTCGGAGATATAGAGGTGCAAATTTTTCGGTTTTTCCAAGATGGAGGCCGAATCACGTGACCTATGACGCCAACATTATCAATAAAACATTCTACAGGTGGAGTTGCACCTGTGGTGAAAATTTCCTGTCGATCAGACCAACAGTTGCAGAGAAAATCATATTTATTCTGTGTGGACAAACAGACAAACGGACAAACAGACAAATGGACTCAAATACAATACCCTCTCCTCAGGCGAGGGTAAAGAGGTGTCAATCCACAGATCCATCTTTTTATCTATATTATCATCATTATCATGTACCATGCCCTACGCAGAGCGTTGGCGTTACCGAAGGAGTTAATATAAAGCCATATCCTGGTTGGGTCGCCACTCCGACTCAGGAAGTCAGGGCAGGAATTTGTAATTTGTTCAGAATTCCGGTCATAGCTCGCCATGTGATCTTCAACATCCACCAAGGAATGCTGGCAGAGGGGACGCCAAATTTACCGTCCATCCGAGGGACAGCACACACACATTGATGAATCGCCCTGCCTATGAAACACCAGGATGACCGTTTATAACTGGGTCAGGATTTGAACCCTTGGATGCAGTGATTGGGCCTCGGAGGCCCACAAGGTTTTTTTTGTTACAAAAACTATGTTGTACAATTTTTTTTTGGCAATGAGTCTCATTTTCACCGAATTTGTTGTTGGTACACAAAATTCAGTGACATAAATTAATAAAAATTTCATCCAGGCTCGTGGGAAAATCTTCATTCTTCACTTATAACCCAAAAATCCGACACGAATGCAGGCCTGGGCCCTTCGAGGCCCCGCATAAATGTTGTTGTACTACTATGTTATATCATTATTTTCTTGATATGCCCCTCATTATATGCTCCTATAACCTGGTTACAAATAATTCAGTGACAAAAATATGAAAATTAAAAAACTTTACACGAATACATTCGTGGGGCCTCCGAGGCCCAATGGCTGCATAGGTGTAGGATTTTTGACAGTTGTGGACATATGCATTCTAAATAAAAGGATTAGTGAATCATATTTTTTGAGCAAATACTCCTCCATGAGCCTCAAGTTTTTAGAGAAAAAAAAGTTGAAGAAACCAAGAACAAAAAAAAAAATTGCAAAAAAAAGAAAAGAAAAAGGTTAATTACTTGTATGGGATTCTTCCAACTAATAGGATCAATGATTCACATTTTCTGAGCAAATACACATCCATGAGCATCGACTTGGATTGAAAAAGGATATGAAAGAAAAAAATCTATAAAACAAAACAAAACAAAAAAAACATTACACGAATACATCCGTTGGGCCTCCGAGGCCCAATGGCTGCGTTTATGTAGGATTTTTGATGCCTGCATCTAAGAGTTAAAAACAGGCTAGACAGCTTAGAGGTAACTGTGCATACCTGAAGGCCATCCTGTCAGCCCGATGTACAATATGCATCCATTAATCTGGAATGGCAGGATAACTCAGTGTTTACCGACTTGTTTCTGTCTCATAAGAGTTTGATACCTCAGTCTGACGTTTGTGCTTTCGCATTTCTATGGAACATAATCCGACCACAAGCCATGCTCTGCAATCGAGCATCAAGTTGAGGGGGCGTTAAGCCAGCTGTTTCACCTTCTGCCATTTGTTTGTGAATGTTGAAGATTCTAAGGTAATTTTGAAACGAGAGTTAGATTTTAGGCCATTGGGGGGGGGGGGGAATAACCCTCTCCCCCATTCAGAAAGTAGCCCACTGCTTCTGCAGTATCATTAAATCCATCAAAGAAACACCAGATATGAATTACCGCAAAGGCCTCCTGGTCTGTAACCTTTCTCACCCCTGGTCTTCTCAACCTCGCCCCTGGTCACCTATCGCCAACCTTTCTCACCCCTGGTCTTCTCAACCTCGCCCCTGGTCACCTATCGCCAACCTTTCTCACCCCTCGGTCTCTGTGACATCAGGATACGGTGAATGATGATGACGGAGGAAGAGAGAGAGAGAAGCAACTGCAAAAGTCACCGAATATCCTCCTTGGGGGATAGGTGTTTAGTCAGACGCCATTTTGGTCTAGTGACGCAAAAATCCATCGAACTTCAGAAATAATTAATTCTTTCTCAATGGTGTCCAAACTCTCAGACATGCAAGGTCGGTGAAAATTGCTCCATCCTAGAACCACAATGGCGAACACAATGGTTTGCGAAGAGGGAACAAAAAGGTGCCTCGATAGGTTTTTGCGAATTGTTCTCATTTCTCCAATACCAACACATTTTGTCCCACTTTTCGATGCTTTCATTTCGTTTCACTTGGTGTTCTTGCAAGGCAAGTAGATAAAAATAAAAAATAACAAATTCTACCTATTTATTTCGTCCTCTTTCACCTGAATATTTTCTTTTTCGTGAGGCAAACACACCGAGCACAGAACAAAAGTGGAGAATTTTGACCACCTAGGGTCACCGGTAGCTCGTGTTACAGAAATAAATAAATAAATTGGGGCTACAACAATAAACATCACTGACAATGAAGAATATGTCCGGATGTGCCAATTCACATCCCCCCGACCTCTCCACGGCCCGGTCAGCCCGAGGTGAAGTCATGGCCGGCCCGTGGAGAGCAAAAGGTTTCCCATGGCCGGCGGTGTCACCCAACAAGGTCCTGCTTTGTCACCTCGGACAACCGGCCAGCCCAAAGCACTCTTCAATCACCGGGTCCATTTGGAATGAGACGGACATGCAGACCTGGCGTTTTACCTGCTCCCTGGGGTGAAAACTTCATCGACCCTGAACCGAGGTGAGGTTCTCTCTGGCCCGAGAGATGTTCGTGCCTTGTTGTTTCATTCAAGTGGACTTTGTAGCGAGGATTGCCATAACCAGGTAAGTTTTGGCCCATCGACTATTCAATCTCGTCGCTTTCTTCTTCTGTTGTCTCTAGCATAAAGGTCACAATAACATCATAATCCATTTTTGACTGGATTTACATTTGAATATCAATAACACAACACAAAAACATTGTGTGCACTGGAGAGCTTAGGAGTCTCATGTGAGTCTGTTCAAGCCTTAGTAGGGCCCAAGTTTGGATACCATCTGCCATGTTAATCTTTCTATGTCAGTGTATCATAATGTCCGGTGCAACGTGTCACCCACCTGTACCAACTCCTCATCAGCCTCAGCAGTTGCATATAAAGACATTCCCGTTCCCAAGTTTTTGATTTTCTGGGCAGATATGGATGATGCGGAGTAAACAATAACCGAGCTGGCCATTCATTCGCTCTTTCCGAAGATGGAGACTGCTGGCAAACACAAAGCATCACACACAACTTCTGTTGGGTGCACAATGGCGCTCTGTCGGGGAGGCTGTGGTCCCACTGACAAGGAACACAGTCTCGGAGGGCTCGGCCTGGGCCAAAGGCCGCCATTGTTCTTCCCCAGCTTTTCAATGACACACAAGGAATCTCTGCACGTGTAAAGATGTATAATGAAAAGCACAAAGCCATGAATGCACCATAAATCAGTTTCGGCCAATAAATCATCGGACTCTAGCCAATAGTGTATGGCTTTATTTATTTCATGCCAACCGCTTTTAACCCCCCCCCCCCCCCTTTATACAAGTTCTTCCACGAGATATTGTTTCAAAGTACACAAGCACTGTATCTCATTCGTGTACAGTGCACTGTACAACACTGTATAATACGCACTTAACAAACCTAATGTGATACAGTCCATTGCATGTGCATTTACCAGTCTGTTCTGATACAGATAATGTATTGGCAGATACTCAACTCAACACAACAAACTTGAGTTGTACTCAACACAAAACATACCCTAGAAAGAAAAAACATGGCGGCGACTTTGACTTGCAAGCCACGCACAAATTATTAAAACTAGCAACGGTACCCGCCCTACGGGCAGGGCTTCAATTAGGAGGCCCAAAAGAAAAGGCAAAATATCAGAAATTGAAGGCTTTTTTTATTTTAAACGATTTATATAAACATCCGTTAAATAATGTCACACGCAAATCATCAAAATCTAAACAGTATTTGTAGAATTTCAATAAAAGCCACATCACTGTTCATATCGGTAAATATTATTCCATCGTGTTTGGAAAAACTGGAAAATTGGAAAAATTGGAAAAATTGGAAAAAAAATTGGAAATTTTTGAGTAGGTTCCGGAAAATTGGAAAACATCACATATATATATATATACATATATATATATATATATATATATATATATTTTACTCCAGGGGTTCGCAGGATTGCCCACCCAAAATTTTGTTGCGATCGGTTCAGCCGTTTTTGCGGTACCTGGGAACAGACAGACAGACGGACAGACATTTGGTGAATTATAGTAAAAACCACCTTTAGAGGCCATTCTTACCCCGCACAGCAGGGGATGAGCCTTTTTCGGGCACCTTGGTCCCCTTTTTGAAGCAATGTTTTATGGCCGGATGCTCCTTCCTGCCACCAACCCTGTTAGTCGCCTCTTGTGACACACAGGGAATTACCAGAAGCTGATACTCAATTTGCCGACCTCGGAAGGATGACAGGCTGAGTCAACCGCTCTGGTGTTAATTCAGTGATCGACCGGGATTCGACCGGGATTCGACCGGGATTCGAACGCAGGATCCTAGGATCCCAAGCCAGCACCCTAACCGCTAAGCCAACACCAGGCTGGTGAATTATAGTTAGATTAAGTAAAATCTAAATGAGTAAAAATCGGCAGGTATTTTACACGTGAAGATCGTATACGTGTTGACTTAAGAGTTGTGTGTTTCACGAGGTGAGGCGAAATAAAAAGGGAATGTTCAAATCATGACCGTCATGGTTCAGCATATCAATCATGCCATGACATACATCAACAGGCCGCAATGAGCTTGTCGCCATTAACCCAAAGGATGTTAAACAAGTAATACCAGGGGCTATTGTAACAGGTACACAAGGTGCAAGCTTAAATGACATGCGAATGTTAATTCCCCCCAAAAATGGAAAATCCTGCAATAAATAAATAAATAAAAAACAACAGCTATGCAGTGGGTATAACTTATCGCTGTAATAAAAGCAAAATTCCTTTGTTGCCGATGCTTTGTTACCGATGCTTTGTTATGCAAATCATGGCTTTAAACCAACTCCACCGCATTATCTGCCGGAACAAAAAGACAGTTTTGGCATAAAGAGTCGGTTCGAAGATCCCATAATCCCTACGAGACTTCAAATCGCACTGTATGTTAAAATTTTAAAAATGTGGACCAAATGTATTGTGTGCGGCAGATTGCTAACCCCGCGCAATGAAATATTGTAAACATCGATGGCGAGAAACCTTATTCTCTTTCCAAAACAAAAGCAAAGGAGTTTTCTTGGCTCGTTTCGGCCTCTCCTGGTTATCGTTTTTCACAATCTTGAACCGAACTTGTGGAACGCTGATGAAATCCCAACAGTACACCCCCTCGCCCCCCCCCCCCCCCCTCCCTTGAATTGCATTAAGCTTGTTTGGTGTCATGTTCCGGCCTGAAAGAGCTCCATAGACTCTGGTCTTGGGATCCACCTCGAAAATATATCACAGGACCCGAGCATTATCTGCCCTGCTCGTTTCAGTGCAATATGCGAGGGCAACTAGGCCAACTAGGCCTCACCCATAAAGAAAACAGGGATCTGTCGGAGCCATTATAGAAGTAACCAATATCTCAGTGGGCCGATTTCACCACCTCCGACCTTTCACCATCCCCGACTGGGCGAAATGATTATATTGTACCCACAGTACAAAGATATCTTACCGATGCAGACAACTGGGCCTAAGCCAGGCCTTCTAAAGGAACTCTGGCCTTGTTAACGGGGATAGTTTCTGTCAAGATGAACATGAGCCGACCCAACGTATCCCAAAGCCCTCTTCATTCACTGCCCCTCTTGAGATTAAGCAGTCACCAACACCTACACGTTATACTTCTTCCCCATCGTTTGGGCTTCTTCGGCCAAATTGGGCTGTGAAATTGCCGAGCCGCGTTTCTCGGTGTCGATTGGACCTTATGTAGCTCTCGGAACCTACTCCAAGGTACATCCATCTTTCAACCAATGCACCTTCTAAAACATTTGCGTTCCTCGATATTTACATGAAAATCAACTTAAGACCTGCTTTTAGTTTGTCTTTTCGCTCGTGAATTATGAAATCTGGTAGAGTTTGCCAAATTGATTAGACTTCAACATAACGATTGCTTTGTCCGTCTTTGCCTCCCTTAGGACCCATCTAAGTGGGGAAAACCTGGGTCGAAGCTTTCCAATACCAGCTGTGAATTTGTTTAAAAACTCCTGTTGTGATTGTCAGATTAATTGTAAGACATCGCTGCAGTATCCACCATGGAGATGTCAGGATCATGTTCTATGATGTAACCTGCCTACTGATACCGTACGTGGTAACCTTTTAGTAATCCTGATCTTCATCATTGCATTTCTGGAAAATATCATGGCAAACTTTCTTGGAAGACTCATTGAGTATTAAAGACACGTATACTGTACTTACTTGGGGGGAGGTGGAAATGCTTGCAGACTGCAAGCAGATACTGGAGTGCATCCTACATCCTACGTGCAGGCATAATTATTAAAAGCTTCATATATCTGAAGATCAAAAGTTATAAAATAAAACTGTTGCTTACATTTTTATAGGTTGCTAGACAATGCTAAGAGGTGGATTTTGTGAATTTAAGTCGACAAACGTTAAGGGGTGTAAGTTGGTGTAACTTATAAACTGAAGTCCTCTCCAAGAAGTTCTGTCACTCAAGCTCTTGGGTCTCACTATCTGCCATGATCTTTCCTGGGAAAACCACATTTCCAATCTTGCCTCCAAAGCCAGTCGCTGATTGGGCATCCTCTGTCGTGCGAAGTCCTTTCTTAGCACACCTGAGCTCCTCACCACATACAAGGCTTTCATCTGCAGCTCAATGGAATACTGCTCTCCCCTCTGGGCTGGTGCTCCTGCCTCACACCTAGCTCGTCTTCACGCTGTTGAAACCAAAGCTTTCAGAATCATTGGAATCTCCCGTGATGAAGCTACCTCCGAGGGCCTTTCACTCACTCACAGCAGGCAGGTTGGTGGTCTTTCTGTCTTCTACCGACTCCTCTCAGGCCTTGCTTCTCCAGCCCTCTCTGGGCTCTGTCCCCCAAATAATCCTACAGGTCGCACAAGATCTGCCAACAACCCTCTTCTGGTGAAATTGCCAAAATCAAGTCTCTCTATTCACCTTCATTCTTTCATTCCTCTTTGCTCCCACCTCTGAAACAACCTCCCTCACCCTCTTCAATCCCACTCCTCCCTCCAGGTCTTTAAAACAGCTGTTCACCACCATCTCTTATCTTCCCCCATCCAAAACCTTGATCTTTTCTACCCCCGCTAATTCACTCCAGATACACTTTTTTTTGAAATACCGACTTCTTTCCTGGAAGTTCTAGCAGTGTCCATGTGTTTTTTTACCTCTCCCACCCCCACACCCCTTCCCATGCTTCCTCCCCCCAAGCCCTCTCCCCCCCACAGATCTCACGATGTCCCTGTTCTCTCCTGTTGTACTTGTGTGCTTCCCTCTCTCTCCCCATCTTTTCTCCCGCACCCATTATTGTATGTTTTGTGTGTCTGTTTTTTTTTTTTGTGATTGATGTTTAGCTCTTACACGAGCCTCGATCTTGTATACAAAATAATAATAATAATAATAATAATAATAATAAAAGTTGACTCATCTCTCAGCTGTGCGGCCTGGTTTTGAATCTCGGCCGAGCTTATACACCGTCATCCTGATGTTTCGCGGGTGGGGAAATTAGTGAATGTGTGCGTTTTTGATCATTATTTTTGACAATCTCATCTGTATTTTGACGATTATCTAAAATAGGTCCTTGTGCTTGCGTTCAACTTGCCAGGACAAAGCAATCGTTATATCACAGTTTTCCAGCAACCACGCTAAACACAGGTGCTGTAGCTTTTCCGCGAGCCTTGACGTTAAATACAAAAAAAATGCGTTTCATCATGACAGGGTAAATATACATTGAATAAAACATGTTCTGAATGTCACAATCATAATAAGTGGGGATTCGTTCATTGTGCCTTGTGCAGAGGTCCAATGATTATGTAGGGCAAGCAGAAAGAGGCCGAGAGCACACTCACCTCTGACCTGTCTAGTCTGGTTTGGAATCCAAACCCGGCTATAAACTGTCATCCTGGTGTATCGCAGGCAAGTTGAGGCATCAATGTCATCCTGCATTACATAAGAAAACATAAACATCACATTAAAAACATCACATCCCCTTAACTGCAGATCTATCAGCTTATTTCCAATCATTAGCAAAGTCATGGAATCCGTTATCGCAGTTGATATGAAATTCTTCCTTTTCTCCACCAACCTCATCTTTGGTCACCAATCTGATTTTAGACCAGGTCACTCCACCTTGGACATGCTGAGCTGAACTCAACAATAGATGGAGGCCCTAAATGTCAGACATGAGATCAGGACCGTCTCTCTGGACATACCTCAGGCTTTTGATACAGTCTGGCATTCTGCTTTACTCTCCAAACTTTCTGTCCATATCCAAGGCCGACTCCACACATGGATTACTGACTTCCTTTACTCTCGTAGCCAACGTGTGGCTCTCAACGGAATCCTTTAATGTCCTCTCCCTGTTAAGGCTGGAGTGTCCCAAGGCAGTGTTCTAGGCTCAGTCCTATTCCTGATCTTCATAAATGATCTATATGATTCTCTGGAAGATCCTCTTTATCTATCTGCTGAAATCCCCCCCCCCCCCCCCCCCCCGTGCGTGACATCCCTCATCCTTCAGACAGGCGGGCTGCAGCCTCTTCTCTCTCTTCAGACCTTGATAAATCACAAGCTGGTCAAACACTTGGAATATGCCTTTCAATCCTGATAAACCTCACACTCTCACTCTGTCTATCCGACAGGGCTGTCTGATAAACCCATCTATATACTTTCTTAAGGCCTCACTATCAGCCATGATCCTTCTTGGGCAAACCACATGTCTGAGTTGGCCTCCAAAGCTAGTTGAGGACCTGGACTCTTTCGTCGTGTAAGGTCCTTCCTTGGTACACCCAAACTCTTATCCACCTCCAAGGCCTAAATATGCAGCTTGATGGAATACTGGTCTCCCCTCTGGGCTGAAGCCCCTGCCTCACACCTTGATGTCATGGAAACCGAGGCCTTCTAGATCAATGGAATCTCCCACGATGAAGCTGAATCTCTGGACCTATCTCTTTGACATCGCAGACAGGTCGGTTGTCTCCCTGGTTGCTGCTGCTTATTTTCTGGTCTTGCACCCTCTAGTCAGGGCCCTTAGGGATATTTTGGGGCCGTTTGGTTCAAATTCTTCCAAAAGCACCAAATTTGGCCCAGATGTTGCCCATGCTATACTCTTTCGATTTTTGACGGGCGCCAAGACGGGCGCCCCTCCCCCCCCCCCCGGGGGCCCCATATTGGCGAAATACGAAATGGCCGCCACCCGGATTAGAGGAAAATCAGTTAAATAACCAAAAGGGTTGGAATCATGTATGATACCACTTTTCAGGGGTTTTCGAGGTCGAGGAATCCAATTATGATGTTATTTTGATGATTCGAGGTCAAGGTCAACCCTCAAGGTCATCTTAAAGGTCATTTTTGAGTCAAACATGTCGGTTTTTGAGTTTTTTGTCAAGATTTACGCGAGGTTCACCATTTTATGTTTCTGGGTTGGGTAATCGAACTCTGACCTTATTTTTGACAATTAGAGGAAATATTTACATGTCTATTTCCTAATTTTCAGGCATATGCACTTCATCAGTCTAATTACAAAGGTACGGATTTTGATGTTTTATGAACTGTATGCCATATCCTTGTGTTTAATTTTTGTGCGATCATGATCCGGGTTCATGTATACATGATTGTATACATGTCATAAATATGACGTCATAGGTCATGTGACCTGGCTGCCATATTGGATTTTATGAAAACCTTAAAAATGGATCCCTGCCTTCATTTTTTGATCGATTCATTTTGAACTTTGACCACTTATAGTACGCCATGTGATTGGATGCATATCCTAATTATGACGTCATAGGTCAGGTGACATGGCGGGATGGACCGGTATCGTCCCCGGATCATACCGCCCTTGGCGCCCGTCAAAAATCGAAAGAGTATGGCATGGGCAACATCTGCGCCAAATTTGATGCTTTTGGAAGAATTTGAACCAAAATATCCCTGAGGGCCCTGACTACTCTGCTGTTCCCGTGCTTTGGCTATCCCCACCCCATTCCCCTCACCCTGAGGTTTCTGCAGGATGCAGCGCTTTGCCACCAAACCCATTCCGGTGAAACTCTCAAAATGCAGAATCACCGCTCACTCCACTCCTTCGTTCCTCTATTTTTCCCAACTGTGGAACCAACTTCTACATCCTCTTCAATCTCATACTTCCCTCCAGTTTTTCAAGGCAGCTGTTTACCACAATCTCAGATTATAGTATATGATGTAGAAATATAGTATATGGGAGCCCAGGATGATGAGAATGAGATCAGATAGAAATGCCAAATAGGTTGACCTTTAATTACAACATGGCACTTATTCAAATAAAAACGTATTCAAGTAGAACAAAAACTGCAGGTGGTACCTTTCATTCAGGAAGAGGGACATTGATGTGGAATTTTCCTCGAGTTAGTGAAGGATGGATTCCTCTTTCACGAAAGAATATCTGGTAACTCCCTGATATTTTTGTTCTCCTTGTATACGTCTTTGATTGATACTTTTAGGCCAACACCTTTGCTTGCTCCGTCACCTTTATCAACATCTTAAATTGCATCCCAAATCTTGACTCACTTCAGGAAAAAAACAAAAAAAAAGGTTGTATGTTTCAGCTTTAGCAACACCTATCCATGTGGAAGCATTGGATTGCTAGATATGTCACCCGAGCCTATAATGCCTGGAATCTTGAAAAGCACCAACGTTATCCTTGATACGTGATCATTTCATTGACCCAATTGCTTTATTAGTCCTGGCTCCATCTACAATCTACATGGATGATGAAGCTCGAGTTATTTCGAAGGCACCTGCACCATAAAACCCCTCGTCCAATCCCTCAGCATTATCATTCCTGTTTGGCACATAGTATGATCATTCGTCATACTTATGAGGATGGAATGGCACCCATTCATGCTCATTTTCCTTAATGGGGTTAAAGTAATATATTGCTCTGCGAGATGTATTTTTAACCATTCATGTAACCAGTAATATTGCTATTTTGTTGTTCCATGCCATTTGGAATCAAGGTCCATCTTGTGTGTTATTGTGTGGACATGTAATTTATATATTGATTTGCTCAATTTGGGGCCGAACCATTTTGTTTAAAATGACACCTTACCAATCATGGCATAACCAGGGTATTTGCATGTTATTAATTAGTGGAGTCAATAAACTTTAAATTTCATTCGAATCAGCATTTGTGTTCGTCAGCCGATTAAACTTCCAAAATGTGATTTGGATTTGTGTTTAATCGATTTCAAACCGGTAAAGGAGAACAGCAAATTTCATGCAGATTGTTCTAACTATTCCCAGGGTATTGCTTTTGTCATCCGGATAATAAAGTAGCGTTTACATATTAAATGGAGGAAACCAAAATATTAGCAGAATCATTTTTAAATAACTGGCTTTCTAGAGGGCATGACATTCGAGGAAAATTTCATTAAGATGTCGTGAAAGGGTGCCGCATAAATTAAGGTATAGGAGAGAGGGAAGGCCTGCCATAATAGGTGTGCTGACCCCTTCCCCACCCTCTACAGCAAATAGACGCACACACGCACGTACACACACACGCACGTACACACGCACGTACACACACTATCAGAGGTGGATAATTTGACACCGGCTAGGTCTCCGATCCCTCTCCTGAAACCCACCCACGTGTGGATATAGCAGCCAACAACAGATATATACGCTCACACGCGCACACTCATACATATATATATATATATATATATATATATATATATATATATATATATATATATATATATATATATATATATATATATATACATATATATGCGACAATGCTGTTTGTCATGGAGTGGTGGCTTTAGGAAATTACGGCATGAAAACAACGTGCTATTGCTCGGCAGAATGGCATCACTCAATGTCATGTGTCAAAGATCCTGAAACGAAATGCTCAGAGGGGTGTCCCTACTCCAATACCGAGGCCAGGACGTCCCCGCAGAACCACAAGGAGGGGATGATCGCCAGCTGCACCGGTTAGTCCGCAATGGCCGTACCAAGTCAGCTAATCGGCTTAGGGCTGAGTGGCAGCAACTGACAAATGTGCCTGTATCCAGAAGGCTAGTCAACCAACGACTGCTTCAAGCAGGCTATCGTGCCAGGCATCCCCTGAGAAAGCCACGCCTGACCAGACAACACCGCCAGCGCTGATTGTCAGTGGGCCAGAGAGCACCGTCACTGGCAGCCAGGACACTGGAATCACGTGATCTTCAGTGACGAGTCTAGATTCTGGTCTATCGTCAAGATGGCCACGTCCGAGTGCACAGACAAGTGCATGAAGCCTACAACAAAGATTGTATAGTGCCAAGAGTCCAAGCTGGAGTGGTGGGGTGACCGTTTGGGCTGCTTTTCATGCAGGGGGCAAAACTGACCTGGTTGTTCTGAATGGAAACCTGAACCAGTTCAAGTACATGGCCATTCTGGAAGAAACATTGCTTCCATTTGCTCGTGCGGCCTTTCGTGGAAACATTGTCTTCCAAGATGACAATGCACGGCCTCATTGTGCTTGCATGATCCAACACTTTCTTGCTGACCGTGGTGTAGAGCATATGGAGTGGCCTGCCATGTCCCCGGATATGAATCCGATAGAGAACTTGTGGGCAGAATTAACGCGTCAAATCGACCACTTGGACCAGCAGCTGACCTCTGTGCGTGAATTGCAGCAGGCTATTGTCACTGCATCGCAAGCGATTCCTGTCCAAACCTTGGCAAATCTCGTGAACAGCATGCCGCAACGTGTACGTGCTCTCCTGAATGCTCGTGGGGGTTACACGAAGTACTAAACTGTAATTTTACTGTCCATAATCCCAGTCGTAATTTAACTTTTGTTTTTGTTAAAAGTTTTTTTGGCTAATGTGCAAAATAAAGATACTTCTGGAAAACGTACAGAAGTTTAACACAGTACTGTCCATGAATTGAGTTCGATATCAGTTTACATCACTTTCAAGGATCAATTTATTTGTTTCGAAATGTCAAATGTGGTTTTTGTTTCTTTTAAAGGTCACATTAACAAAATCTGGAATAATTTCAACATAATTCCAATGAACTTTTGGTTCTAAGACATCTTGAAAAGTAAGTTCACCCCCACAAAAAAAATATTCCATATTAAATGCCAAGTCTGTATATATATATATATATATATATATATATATATATATATATATATATATATATATATATATATCACCACTTACGCGTGACAGCCCACTGTATATATACATTTTTATATATATATATATATATATATATATATATATATATATATATATATATATATATATATATATATAAATTATATATATATATATATATATATATATATATATATATATATATATATATAATTATATATATATATATATATATATATATATATATATATATAGATATATATTGCAGGGATATATATATACACACGCACACAGGGGTGGATACTTTGAGACCAATGACATGACCACACACACACACACACACACACACACACACACACACACACACACACACACACACACACACACACACACGACAGAGATTAACAGACTGAATTCAGGTATGTACTGTAAATAAGTTGAATAACAATGAACAAGCGTTTAACATCTTGCACGTCAACATTTAACCAGTCTCAGAATATCTATTTTTTGAAGCGAGAGGATATTTTAAGCATCATTTCCATACTGTGGGCATGGTATCCAATAATAAACAATCACATTTAAAAACGAGAATTTATTCATCACAAGTTTGTTCATACACTGTGTGATGTTTGAGGAATATGGTCATGCGGCATGTGGCACCATGTTCTTGTAGTAAATGTGTTCCACACTGCAAGATGCCTTGCTGGTATCGTATCAAGAGGCTGTTTTGTATACAAGCAAAATATTTCACAATGTGGAATACATTTACTGCAGGAAGACATGTCATATGGCCAATACATCCAGAACCACCTCTGCCTGGAGAAGATGGAATGGGCTGCAAGTTTCTTCCCTGGGCACCACGCAGTCCTGAAATGAACACCATGATCGAACACATGGATCAGGAGATGCAGAAAAGGATCCGACCTCTGGCACTAATTTAAAGCAAAACGACACCATACATGCACGGGGGTGCTGAGAAGACAAAAAGCCCTTAATAGTAATGACAGGAAGAAGTAAAGGTAGAAATAAAACCATAAATAGAAAGAGATTCGAAAAACAAATAAATGCAGAAGAAGTAAATAAAAGAGACAGTGAAAAGCTAGTAAAGGTAGAAATGTGTTTTTACGCCCCTGAGTGTCATTAGTATAATGAGTAGATTAACCAATTCCAAGAAAGGTTGAATTAGGCGAGGAGATAAAAGAATAACTCAACCAAAACAAATCATCAATTTAAAGAGAGATCTTCACAGGCATGACCATGCACCACCGGAACTCCAAAAAAGGATGGGAGAGTGGAGGTGATTGGAAAACTCGAAGTTTGAGATGCAGAGACTACAGAAAACGCGAGATCAAGACGATGGAAAGCAGAGAGGGAGCAAACTTCTCAGGAAGGAAGCGGCCCCAAACCCGGGAATGCCGAGAACCCAAGAATTCACCATTTTCAGGCAGACGCTGAACCCAATCTCCATTACGGAACAGTTTTTCCGGGATGCACAGAAATGTTTTCTTTGTCGTCACGAGCGATGGGGTGTCAGGAATGGACTCGGTGTGGTGGAAGTTTTCAGAAAACTGTTCCATGAGCCCAAGACACAGGAAAACAAAACAAAATAAATAAATAAAACCTTTGACTTGTGGAATACCGTTTGTACAAGTGACGTCACATCTGATTGCAAGACCAAAGGAAACTCCAAGGAGGGAAAAGTTTCCCACCTTGGAGTTTCCTTCTGTATCCATCTTGTCCACGCCCTGCATCATCTGTGTCCATCTTGTCCACCCCATGCATGTGTTCGCGTCCTGTTTTTGTCTGTTACGTCCTGATTCGTTCAGTTCTTCCTGCTCCATGTACTGCACACAACGTTGATCGCAGAACTAGATTGCAGGGATTTCAAGGGCACCGAGGAAGGGATGGGACAGGGATGCAAAATTTACTTTGGTCAAAGGTGATATTCCAGATGGCTGACCAGTTTCTGTTATCTGCAGATCAGCTGATACACGGATGCAGGTGTGCCCTGCTTGACATTGAGGTGAGAAACTTGGCAGCGGATGGAGTCTGCAGGCAAATAGTATGGATGGCATTCCAGAGAAGCAGATTCATGCAAACTAGGAACACAATGTCGTCTTCAAGGGCAGATCACAATCCTTGAAGATGATGTCGAAGAGGTGACATTTGAACAAATACACAGCGATGATAAAGTGATCCAGTTTGGTGTTTGGTAGAAACATTAAACCGTACTCTGCTGGTCTAACACAACATATGACGTCATTTGTGTTTCCATCATCAAGATATGATGTCACCTGAAAACTCAAACAATTCCAATAAGTTTGTACCTCGAGTCTCTTTTAAAATGTGGATAATATGATGTTGAACCAGATTACTGCTTATCAGTTTTGCCCATTAATTAATGACGTCATCAACTAATATATCCGTAGAAGACCTTGAGATAGGGGTGTCTGGAGAAGATTTATCGTGTGTAATATAAAAAATATTTTTCATCCATATAAAATACCAGAAATGCTTAAATGCTTAAAAATTAAGAAATGCTTAAAGAAATGCTTAAAAAGAAATGCTTAATGCTTAGAAAAGCTTAGGAAATGCTTAGAAAAGAAATGCTTTAAAATTAGGACATTGCATCCGACTTAACCACATTGTGAATTACTGTACAAGGACAACTTTGGGTACAGATATATAAATAATGACAACTCGAACGACACTCGGTATTCAGTGCATTCAGAAAGTATTCAGACCCCTTCACCTTTTTCACATTTTGTTATGTTGCAGCTTTTTTCCCTCATCAATCTACATTCAATACCCCATAATGACAAATAGTGGGGCGGCTTAGCCCAAATATTCAAAAGAATTGTGCATTTTGTGAAACA
>NC_136272.1:18650198-19045198 GCF_964187855.1 Myxine glutinosa | reverse complement strand
AAAGAACCATGTCACTGATTGTCTGTCGCAGCAAGAAGTCAACAACAGGATTATATCACAGGTGGCGTGGCAAAATGTACGGACAGGTGCATTTGATGATTGGCTTCACAGTCGGGTATACAAGGGTTTTTGCGTTCTGTATTAGTGGAAAACAACTGCTGCACGTCTCCAAAAGTTATTGCCGCTTCCTCTGGAGATGGTCCGTCAACTCGACAATGCTGTTTGTCATGGAGTGGTGGCTTTACGAAATTATGGCATGAAACAGCGTGTTATTGCTCGGCAGTGTGGCAACGCTCAAGGTCAGGTGTCAAAGATCCTGAAACGAAATGCTCAGAGGGGTGTCCCTATTCCAATACCGAGGCCAGGCCATCCCCGCAGAACCACAAGGAGGGATGATCGACAGCTGCACCGGTTAGTCCACAATGGCCGTACCAAGTCAGCTAATCGGCTTAGGGCTGAGTGGCAGCAATTGAGAAATGTGCCTGTATCCAGAAGGCTAGTCAACCAACGACTGGTTCAAGCAGGCTATCGTGCCAGGTGTCCCCTGAGAAAGCCATGCCTGACCAGACAACACCACCAGCGCCGATTGCAGTGGGCCAGAGAGCACCGTCAATGGCAGCCAGGACACTGGAATCACGTGATCTTCAGTGACGAGTCTAGATTTTTGGGCTATCGGCAAGATGGCCGCGTCCGAGTGCGCAGACAAGTGCATGAAGCCTACAACAACGATTGTATAGTACCAAGAGTCCAAGCTGGAGGTGGTGGGTGACCGTTTGGGCTGCTTTTCATGCAGGGGGCAAAACTGACCTGGTTGTTCTGAATGGAAACCTGAACCAGTTCAAGTACAGGGCCATTCTGGAAGAAACATTGCTTCCATTTGCTCGTGCAGCCTTTCGAGGAAACTTTGTCTTCCAAGATGACAATGCACGGCCTCATCGTGCTCGCATGATCCAACACTTTCTTGCTGACCGTGGTGTAGAGCATATGGAGTGGCCTGCCATGTCCCCGGATATGAATCCGTTGGAGAACTTGTGGGCAGAATTAACGCGTCAAATCGACCACTTGGACCAGCAGCCGACCTCTGTGCGTGAATTGCAGCAGGCTATTGTCACTGCATGGCAAGCGATTCCTATCCAAACCTTGGCAAATCTCGTGAACAGCATGCCTCAACGTGTACGTGCTCTCCTGAATGCTCGTGGGGGTTACACGAAGTACTGAACTGTAATTTTACTGTCCGTAATCCCAGTCGTAATTTAACTTTTGTTTTTGTTAAAAAAAATTTTGGCTAATGTGCAAAATAAAGAGATACTTCTGGAAAACATACAGAAGTTTAACACAGTACTGTCCATGAATTGAGTTCGATATCAGTTTACATCACTTTCAAGGATCAATTTATTTGTTTCGAAATGTCAAATGTGGTTTTTGTTTCTTTTAAAGGTCACATTAACAAAATCTAGAATAATTTCAACATAATTCCAATGAACTTTTGGTTCTAAGACATCTTGAAAAGTAAGTTCACCCCCACAAAAAAATATTCAATATTAAATGCCAAGTCTGTGTGTGTATATATATATATATATATATATATATATATATATATATACTAGACGACCCATGACCCGTTGGGTCAGTCAGTTTGAATAGATATGAGAATAGAACTAAAGCGAACGCTGGACATCATCAGGGAGATTATTTGGGCCAGCAAGCCATAAGGCTCACCTCTCCAGCGTTCTAAATCACTTACCTGTGACACGTGATTTCGGCCCTTATCTCCGATCACGTTTTTTTTTTTTTTTTTTTTTTTTTTTTAGAAAAAACACGCGACCCGTGGACAACCACGATTTTGTTGTCAGAGGACACTTCTGATGACGATGTTCTTTGTCGACGATCCTCCATTTACATAAACTCGCACGTTCTCTTTCCTCTTCCCTCGACTGAGCGCCACATACAGCTGACCATGCTGGAAGACCGGTTTCTCCAGGTAGACCAGCACATTCTCCATAGTTTGCCCTTGCGCCTTATGGATCGTCATTGCGAAGCAGAATTGTATGGGGAACTGGCAGCGCTGCAAAGGGATATCCTCAGCTTCCGACAGATTTAGTCGGATCCGAGGGAGCATTACAGTTTCGCCTTCAAACGTTGAACTTATGATCCTCGCAACTATCATATTTCGAAGCATGTCCTCAACAATCATGCGCGTCCCATTGCAAAGTTTCGGAGGGTCCAAGTTCCGCATCAAAATGATAGGGGATCCTTTTTTGAGCTCGAGGTTGTGCGGCGGCAATCCCGAGACTTCAACGGTATGTAGGAATTCCGTTGGGAAGTGCGTCGCATCAGTACCCTCAGTCACACTGTTGAACGCAGCATACTCCTTGCTAGCACCAGGGAACCTTGTGATGCATCTTGAATTGATGTTTCGCATCATATCGTTGAGGGGCACTAATATAGACCTTGCTGAAAAAACCTCCATCGGATTGGCGAATGATGGATATATGGTATCGATGCACTCATCGAGCCCACTCGCTGTCAGCAGTATATCCTCTGGCAAATCTATCTCATCATCCGCATTTTTCTCGATTCTATCCTCGCCGATGTCGAGCAAAAATCTTGAAAACTGCCCACTTCCGTCGGTCAGTCGCATATTAGTTCTCAAGTGAAACATTCCAAAGCTCTGCCATAAGTAGGACTTCTTTATGCACGCATTCTCAACGTCAGCATCACACCCTCTTTTCACCACGGGCAGAAGTTGACGGAAATCACCACAGCATATCGTCAAGACCCCTCCAAAAGGCTCGTCTTTGTCACATACATCACGCAACATGCGATCCACAGCCTCGAAACTCTCTCTCCTGATCATAGGACACTCATCCCACACGATGAGTTTTGTACTTCGAAAGAGGTCTGCGATAGTGGAATTTTTATCGATGTTGCATACGCCATCTTCCCTCGGTGTCAGAGGGATTTGGAACCTTGAGTGCGCTGTTCTTCCACCAGGCATGAGGGTAGCAGCTATGCCAGATGAGGCCACCGCAAGGGCAACTTCTCCACTCGCTCTCACTTTAGAGAGAATCAGGTTAATAAGAAACGTCTTCCCTGTGCCTCCAGGCACGTCAATGAAAATCATTGATGACTGATTCGTGCGGATGCAACCGCACGCAAAGTCATAGACAACTCTCTGCTCATCATTGAGCAGAAGCTGCCTTTCGTCTACGATTCGCTGTTGTTCCTCCGTGTCGTATTGGAGTTCTCTCAGTAGGTGAATGTTGGCAATCCCTTCATGACGAAGAACAGTCGTTGGAGTCGGCAAGTGAAAATGTGCAACAGTTCTGTTCAACAATTGCAGTTTCTGCTGCAAATACGATAGAGCCAAGTCATGATGGCGCTCGTTGATGGCAATATTGGGATCATTTGCAGATCGTCGATGAGCTAGAAGATAATCTTCAGCCATAGCGTCCTTGAAACGTTCCCATAGATCCAATGGATTGTCGACTTCACTTTGTGTGAGGAGCACAACGAACAAATCCCTCATGGGTCTGGGAAGGCGTGTCCTCTCAGCATCCTCCAGAGTCTCGCGCCAGACAGCGTCTCCTTGCAGCAAACCCATTTCTCTGCAAGCGTCTTTGAATGTGGGTAGAATGACATTATCACACATTCTCAGGACTTCGAACGAAGTCGGCCCTCTCACGTGGTGGAGGAGTAGTCGGAAATAGTACAGGTCACCAGTACGCGGCGAAACAGTGTAAACTCGTCCCAATATGTCATCCTCAAACATTCCAGGGTTGCCCTCCACTGGTCTGCCCTGTTTTCTTCGTTGCCATCTCTTCTTGGTCCATGTATAGAATCTCGGAACATCCACGTACAACAGTGTCTTAGCGAAATGGTCACGTCTGCAAAGATCCATAAACTCTGTCAACGTGGTTTTGGCCATATTGGGATTATTTCTTTGTTCACGAACGTTCCCAGCAAAAAATACCTGTTGTTCATTTGGCAGATGTACTCCTAAACGGATAACGGCCGGCTTCCTGTCATGGACTGAGAATCCAAGAATGGAGGCAACAGCCTCTGAAGGTCCAATGTATCTACCCATCAAGTACTCCGTTATCTCGTCGTTTGTGCGCAGTGCATACGTAGCTTGATCGCTACCTTTCATGGCATACTTAATAACATACTTGATCGACTTTATAGAGCAGCATATTTCAACGTTGATGTGGCAATCAAACGTTTTCAGGAGATAGAGATTATGGGGAACAACCCACTGATTTGTAACAGGTCGTCGTTGCCTCCCTTCTTGGTGCCCTTCAAATCCTCCCATTTCTGGGGATCTTCTTCTATATATGGGGTACGAATCGTCTCCGCACCGTGTGTACAGAGCATATGACCATGGGTATCTGTGTCTGCATGCTCCATTCTTCCAGCATCCAGTTGCTGTGGAACAATATGGACCATGGATCATGTGCTTCAACACCAGTCTGTGTCCCTCTGGATCTTCATCGGGATCTGGTATTTCAGCTTGTACAAATCGATCATAGTCTTGTGGTCTCGGCTTTGAAGCTTCATCGAGCCACAGCAAACAGTGTATGTGAGGGAGACCTCGCTTTTGGTACTCCACACACACAACGTGAGCGATACAGTTCCCGAAGAAGCCTTCTGATCCAGTGAGGTATTTAATGAACACTGTTTTCTTCAACTCGAACACTCTCGCAATGAGATCCGGTCTGTCGTTCTCACTTTGGTGAGGAAACAGGTTATTGGAGATTTCAGGCCACTTTGGATTACACATCATAGTGATGAAGTAGGTCGCGTTACCATATTTTCTTACGTACATCATGGCATCTTGACATCGCTCCATCATATACCTCGGCCCCCCTACAAATGTCGATGACAGTAGTACGCGGCGTCCGATGTTGGACAAATCGTCATTGTCATTGAGAGCATCAGTGAAGCCACTGTATGTAGCAGACCTCAGCGATGCCTGGTTCAGTCTTATAAACGCCAATCTTGTGCCTTCCATTTTGGCTGTCATATCAACAAGATACTGCTGGAACAGACGCCCCCCTCTGAGGAGGTAGTTTAACTCATCCTCGTGGTTCATTATTCGGTAGGAGTAGTATTTCATGGCAGTCAATCTCCTGCCATTGGTCATGTTCATTTCGGGCTGCCATCCGTCATCTCCGAATGGGAAGAAGAGAACATACTGGAGTGCGTCGTAAGAACGGTGCAACTCAGAAATACTTTGCAGCGCTCCTCCTCTTGCTTTCAATACAATGTGACGCGCTGTAGCTTGAGGATCGACAGTATTCTTCACAACGACACCCACTTCATCAGCGATTTGACCATTGAACCTCCTCTCATGTTCACCAGCTGGTCTCCTGTTGGGATCAATAAGAACGAACGCCTCTGGCAAATTGCCTATTTCCTCGCGTGCCATGCGGAACGAGTGAACGTAAGGATTCACTTGTCTCAGCACGGTCTCTAATGCTCCAACTATATCACGGTGAATACCAGCATTGGTGAGTATCCGCATCCTCAACTGTACGCTGTCATGTGGATCTAAGAAATAAATTTGGAGGAATTTCGGTTGTTCATCCGCATTTGGCAAGAAGGAACCGATACGATGATGTATTTGACCCTGAATTATGACCGATGGGCTCCATGCACCGTGCCGAGGAGAAACCTGGCTTCCTCCAAATGATGTCATTTGAAATAGACAGTTGTATTGTCTGATGTTCCTGCGGAATTCGTTCGCTGTGGGTCCACCGCCGGCAAACAGATTGTGTAATTGATGGGGTAAAGGTCCCAGATTTCCCAAGGACACCTTTCCATTCGTGCAGCAAAAATGAGCTGTTTCACCTTGGAAAAGAAGCGCTCTACAATGTAGACAAATCTTGTCCATCGCACCGACGTCAGCAGAAGTGAAATTTCTTGCATTCTGCGCGTTTCTCTGCCTTGTCTCAAGAACTTCCCTTATCCTATCTCTTTCTCGCTGCTCCTGAAGATGCTGTGCCGTCTCCTCTGCAGATTCCACATCTCTCCTCATACGATCTCTTTCTTGCTGCTCTTGATGGTGCTGTGACGTCTCCTCTGCAGATTCCGCATCCCTTCGCAAGCTGACTCTCTCTCGTTCCTCCTGAAGACGCTGCGCTCTCACCTCCTCCGTCTCAGCACTCCTTCTCATCCTTGCCCTTTGTCTTTGCAGCTGAAGGCGCTGTGACCTTTGCTCAGGCGTTTCAGCATGTCGTCTCTTCCTTTGGCTTTCTCGTTGCTGCTGAAGACGTCGTGATCTCCCATCATCTGTTTCAGCACCCCTCGGAGATACTGCTTCCGCACGAGAACTTGAAGGAATGTTGCTATTCGCGTCCATAGACGTGAGGTGCGATTCGTTGTCCGCGTCCGTAGCGCCGTCGGAGGGTTGATACGACATTCTTCCTGCAAATAGTATTGTGTTTGTGCTATCGTTTTGCCGATCATCAAATGACAAATAAATTACATTGTGAAAATTAAAGATTTCAAATAAACCTATTTAAAGTGTATGCGCATATAAATAATAAAAAAAATCGAAGAAATATCTCTCGGTAATTTCCTGAAACATATTTTACTTCCGGGTAATAATGTTGAATGAAATAACGAAGATATATACTGTATGCCTGTTATTTTAGGCGGTGTATTTTCGTATATCAACGTGGCGCGATTTTAAAAATATATCTCTGCAATTTCCCGTGTCTGCGTGAATGTTCTCAATTATTTCTTTTACCGAGTCTAAAACCATCGATAAAAATGAAATCAGATGGAAGCGGTAATAATAATAAAAATCGAAGAAATATCTCTCGGTAATTTCCTGAAACATATTTTTGCCGATCATCAAATGACAAATAAATTACATTGTGAAAATTAAAGATTTCAAATAAACCTATTTAAAGTGTATGCGCATATAAATAATTTTAAAAATCGAAGAAATATCTCTCGGTAATTTCCTGAAACATATTTTACTTCCGGGTAATAATGTTTAATGAAATAACGAAGATATATACTGTATGCCTGTTATTTTAGGCGGTGTATTTTCGTATATCAACGTGGCGCGATTTTCTTCCCGTTTTTTTTCAACCGAGTCTAAAACTATGTTAGCGACTGTGAAAAATGAAATGATATATCGAATTTGATTTGAAATAAAGCTGGGAGAGAGAGCAAGACACCACGGGCCTACAAAACAGGCCTCAAAGCTATGCGAGTTAATAAAATGGTGGATATTACTACTCTCTCAAAGGGGTAAGCCACGCCCCCGGACCGATCGAATGTTACACACAAACACGCAAGATTTCAATTTTATAATTATATAGATAGATATATATATATATATATATATATATAAAACACAGTTTGTGTGTGTGTGTGTAATGTTACCGATAGACTCCTAAACGGAGAGGCTTACGTGCTTGATATTTGACATAGACATGGCCATTGAGCGTGGGACGAACATGGCCGAACTCAAAATATTTGACGATCCATATTTTTTTTCATATTTACCTCAGCGCATTTCAGCGAAGTACCCACTAATCTCAGCCGGTTCCAGAGCAGCTCGCTGATTCGCTCAGAGTGATCACGTGATGTTCCATTCCCGCCGCCAGACTGATTCGCTCAGAGCGATCACGTGATGTTCCATCCCGTCACACGTCACTTCTCCTTTTATGCGATCGTGTTTTGTTTCGATTTTGTGCGATATGAATTAAATGTCTTTGAAACAGCCGTGAAACGTCTTTGCACAACCCTTCCGTAACCGATTGGAGCAGTTTCTTGCCGCACAAAACGAGATCCGCGAAGCGAGTTGGTCGAGTCGTGCTGACCAAGATGGCGACACGGCGGCTTCACTTTTCACAGAGTATGAGCGTTCTATATATTTTCAATTCAGTGCGCCCATGATTTGTGGCATAGACATGACCATTGGGCCTTCACGGTGTAATTTGTGCGAGGCTTTTGTCCGAGTGAGCTACGGGTCTCCCTTCCCCCGCCCGCAACGCCGGTACTGGAGGACGTCACAGGATCGGTGAGTCTCCAAAATCCGCTTCGTGCTGTTGCGAATATGCAGGACTATGTCCGATTGTTGTGCTGCTCTCCGACCATGAGAACTGCAACGTCATTGTTGACTGGCCATCCCCTTCCCTCCCCCTTCCCCCTCCGTCCCCCCTTCCCTTCCCCCTCCACCCTACCCCTCCCCTTCTCCCCTCCCCCTCCCTTTTCCCCCTCCCCTTCTCCCCTCCCCCTCCCTTTTCCCCCTCCCCCCGCCCCCTCCCTTTCCCCCTCCCCCTCCCTTTTCCCCCTCCCCCTCCCCCTTTCCCTCCCCTCCCTTTCCCCCTTCCCCTCCGCCTCCCCCCTTCCCCCCTCTCTTCTCCCCTCCCCCTCCCTTTTCCCCCTCCCCTCCCACACCCTTCTCCCCTCCCCCCCTCTTCTCCCCTCCCCCACCGTTCCCCTCCCCTCCCCTCCCCCGCCCAGCAATGCCGGGTACTTCTGCCGGTCCCCCCTCCCCCCTCCCCCACCCGCCCTCCCACCCCCTCCCATCACTCACCCTCCCCTCTTCTCCCCCTCTCCCCCTCCCCCCGTTCCCCTCCCCTCCCCTCCCCCCCGTTCCCGCCCCTCCCGGCAATGCCGGGTACTTCTGCTAGTATGTGTGTGTGTGTATATATATATGTGTATATATATATATATATATATATATATATATATATATATATATATATATATATATATATATATATATATATAGATATATTACAGGGTGTTTCAAAAAGATGGACCCGATTTGAAATCGCTATATCTCTGCAACCACGAACCGCCCATAAATGAACCTCCTTACCACTTGAAAGGGTGGGCATAGAGTTTCAAATGACCACTGCTAGATGGCTCTCCCAGTGCACCAACAGCCCTTTTTCCCCTTTTTCGAGGGAAAAAACAGTTACGGGGCAAACCTATCTCGAAATGCTGCAGAACTGCTTTTGCCACAACTTAATGAAGATTCCGATGACTTCATTTTTCTAGCAAGACGGAGCACCGCACATTGGCACCTGCAGGTTCGACGTTTTCTAAATGACACACTGCCTCAATGTTGGATTGGTCCACACGGGACCCCAAGACTTGGCGCTACACTCTTGGCCCCAAGATCCCCAGACATTACACCATGCGACTTTTTCTTGTGGGATACGTCAAGACCGTGTTTTTGTGCCACCATTACCGACTAATCTGGATGACCTCAAAAACAGAATCACGGCAGCGGTGACTTCAGTGAAAGAAGATGCCCTGAGAGACGTTTGGACGAATTCAACTATCGTCTCGATGTTGTCCTTGCAGCAGGTGGAGGGCACATAGAGCATTTATAAAATGGTTAGTGTTGTAAAAAGTCAAATCCACAACATTGTCCTAATGGTAGGTTTAATGCGAATTCGATCTCTGGCAACACCTGTAAAATATGATCATGCAATATATCAGGATTATATAATGAAGGAGAAGTCCAGCAATTGACAATCAGTGAAAGCAAGCCTGGTTCATCTAAATATACGCACCATGCTAGTCTATGCTGTCACAGATTATATGTCACAGGAATGATCCGAGCGATGTTCGTCCGAGTTCTTATAGATGCCTCTCAGTGGTTGGAGAGAGCATAACACCTGGGTTCAACTTAGGTACAATTCATTACATTCTCCCCGCCGTTAAAACGACACTTCCGCTGAGGCAGGAATCTAGCATGCAGTAGCAAAATAGTAGGGGCAGCAATTGTCCGTCCATGTCAGTCGGTCCATCCGTAGCGATCAGGGCGACAATCTCCCTTCCGGCACGGGTCCGGAAACTACCGGGTACTACATCCCCGAGACCGGAGTCCCCTGCGTCAGAGTAGCCGCCTAAGTCAGGTGACGGAGGTGGCACCACCGAGCCTACAGGTTGGGGTGCATTTGAGCGGTGAGAGGGCCGGCAGATACTCCACAGCGGAGCAACGGGAGAGTCCATGGACTCGTAAATTCGCTCGTCAATTTCCCCGCAAGGGGCCAGGTGGTGGACAGAGACAGTTGACTCCCGTCCATCAGACATCAACACACGAGCATGCTCAGGATTAGCTTGGAGTACCTGCACCTTATCCACTAGTGGATCATACTTACTCATGCGAACAGCACGTTTGAGGAAAGCCGGTCCCGGCTCCGCAAGCCAACTAGGTAAAGATCGGGTACTACCCGAACTCCTCGGGTGATGAAACATCCGTTTGTGGGGAGTTTGATTGGTAGCCGTACACAGTAAAGTCCTGATCGAGTTCAGTGCCGCAGGTAGTGACCAAGCCCATTTGTCTAGGCCTCGGCCGAGGGACTTAAGGCTCAGCGTAACGGCTCTCCATATAATACCATTGAAGCGTTCGACCTGTCCATTTGCCTGCGGCCTATACGGAGTGGTATAGCTAGAAGCAACTTTATGCTGGAGTAAGAAGTTCCTCACTTCCTGGGACAGGAACACCGCACCCCTATCGGTATGCACGTAAGCCGGATTCCCAAACATAGAAAACAAGTTCTGCAGACACCGGATAACCGTGGCGGCTGTCATATGGCGACGCACGGGAAAGCAAAAGGGAATCTCGAGAACTCATCAACGATTATGAACGAGAGTTACTCGAAGCCGGTGACGCCGGCAATGGCCCTTTGAAATCCATCGCCAATCTCTCCCACGGTCTAGTAGCTCAGACCAGCATCCCCATAGGAGGGTTGTAGAAGCGCGGTTTGAGTTCAGCACATACAGAACAAGCCTGACAGATTTGGCGAACATCCTCAACCGAGTAGGACAAGTTACGACTACGCACAAAATGAGCGAAACGTGTCACCCCGGGATAGCACAAGGTGTCGTGCAAAGCGCGCAGGTCCTCAAAAGATATGAGACTTGCACACGTTGGCAGCCGTGACAAGGCGTCGGCAACCAGGTTATCCCTCACAGGGCGATATTTGATTGTGTAGCAGAAATCGGCGAGTTCGATCCGCCAGCGAGTGATTTTCTCATTCTTAATGCGTTGAGCATGCTGGGTGTCATACATAAACGCAACGCTCTGTTAGTCCATGATAATTTGGAAGCATCGTCCAAGCAAATAGGGGCGCCAACGCCGAATCGACTCGACGATGGCATACGCCTCCTTTTCGACAGACGAATGTCTCCGCTCAGCGGAGGAGAGAGTTCACGAAAAGAAGGCCACAGGGCGCCCCCCTTGGGAGAGAGTTGCAGCTATCGCATGATCCGACGCATCACTTTCCAAAACAAAAGATTTATTTTCATCAATCGTCGCCACAGCGGCGCCAGCGATGTCGGACTTAAGGCTATGGAAAGCGGCCTTGGCGGCAAGGCTCATGGGGAACACTTCACAGTCCACAAGTGGGTGGAGCTTTGTGGAGAAATTTTGTACCCACTTAGAATAATGAGCGAACAGCCCGAGAGCACGCTTCAATGAAGCACGATCGCCGGGCGGTGCCATGTCGAGCAAGGGTCGCAGACGCTCCTTATCTGGAGCAACTGAGCCATGGGTCACGGTGTACCCCAGAAGATCTATTGTGCGAGCGGAGTAATGACATTTAGCCTCATCCATAGTCAAGCGATATCTCTGCGTGACCTCGAGGAAGCGCTTCAGATTAGCATCATGATGTTCCTGGTCATACCCACAAACCGTGAGATTATCCAGATAAACAAAGACATCGGTCAAGTTCTCCTTAGCAATGAGGTCGTCCATAGCCCTCTGAAAACAAGAGACCCCGTTCGTCACCCCGAAAGGTAGCTGGGTGAACTGGTATAACCTCTGACCCGATTCAAACGCTGTATAGATGCGATCTGCCTCGGAGATGGGGATTTGATGATACGCACTACGCAGATTGAGAGTGCTATAGACCGAATACTGTGCCACCTGTCGAACCAGGGAGTCCATTCCCGGGAGTGGGTAGGCGTCCAGCTGTGTAAACCGATTAATCGTCTGCGAATAGTCGATTACCATGCGTTTGCGATGCGATTCGCTTCTTACCACCAGAACTTGGGCCTGCCATGGCAACCGACTAGGTTCTATGATACCTTCCTTTAGTAGCTGGGCCGTTTCTTCCGCAATGAATTGCGCGTCAGCTCGTGAGTAGCGTCGCGATTTAACCGCGACAGGTGTACAGTCCGTGGTCATATTGGGGAACAGCGACAGTGGCTCAATTTCCATCCCTGCAAGAGCACACACAGCAAGCATATCAGTACCACCAAATTCCATTTCCAAACGTCCATGTCGCTTGAGAAAGTCATGTCCTAGCAAAACTTCTGCACATAATGCTGGTAAGACCATTAGATGCACATCCGGAAACATTCGACCCTTAATCACAAGCTTCAGTCGACATTCCCCTTTTGTGCTAAGCCATAGCCCCTGAGAGGCCATAAAGATTCGACGTCTTGTCCCAAGAATCAGCCATCTATGTTTCTGCACAAGTCGAAAATCAACATAACTATCCGTGGATCCCGTATCGATCAAAGCATTAGCAAAAATTCCCTCGATCATGAGTGGGATTATAGCACGAGCCAGGCCAGGTGGACCTGTAGTTATCGAGTGGTCGAGGCAAGGCGCTCGTGCCTCGCGTGTGGATCCAACGCCAGTTAAAGTCTTTCATGCCGTTGAAGTCGTTTGTAGGCCAGTCATGCCGCCTCCAGAGGGCGCACGTGCCACGCGTGAAGTTCCCAGCTTTCGTGCCGTTAAAGTAGCTTGTAGATCATACGTGCAGCCTCCGGAGGGCGCTCGTGCCACGCGCGTAGTTTCAAAGCCAACATTAGCCGATCGCGTGGCCGATCCCAGAAGTTGGCAGGGTGTCGGAAGAATGCCGGCCAAGGATGGTCGCTCCGCGTACCGAAGTGTTTGCGCCACTTGTTTAGTCGGTGCGGCGAGTCTCACCAAGGTCGAGCTCTCAGCTCAGGGCCCATGGAAAGGGGCTATCCCCATCAAAGGCGGGCGAGGCGCGCTGCGCGCCGTTCGGACCGCTGGCTCGGAGATGAGCACATTCATCATCGAGCGGGCTCGTTTGTCCCGCAAAGCTCGACAAACTTTTGCAAAATGTCCCGTCTTTGAGCACAAATGACACTTCCCATCTTTAGCAGGGCAAACAGACCTGGGATGATTCCGATTTCCGCAGAAATAGCATGTAGCGTTACTTCCGGGCTTGGGTCCAGCTGCAGCGGCCACCGTCGAGCCCGGATTGGGATCCTCGGGAGTGGCCGGGGTCTCCGATTCCGGTGGAGGTGTCGAGGCTGCATCCACGACCTCGGCGGTAGCTCTCTCCGGTCGAGTCTGTCGATGTCCCCACAGTGACGTATGGGCGTTCATACGCGTCAGATTGTTCCCGTGCTTCGGTGTACACGTGGGATAGCCAGAGTGCTTCGGCTAGTGTCAAATCGGCTTCTTCAAGTAGTCTCTGTCGGACGACTGGTGACCTAAGACCTGCGACGAAAGAATCGTGAACAAGGTCATCACAGACTTGTTCATGAGTGCGTACCTCAGGGGTATTCTCCTTCAGTAGGCGTCGGAGGTCTTGAGCAAATTGATCCAAAGTCTCCGTGGGCTGTTGTCGTCGAATCGCGAGCAAATGTCGGGCATAGACCATGCTTCGTTTTTTTATGTAAATACGCTTCAGCTCACCCACAGCTGCATCAAATGTCCCACATAGTTCAATTGCCATGTACACGGTATGGTGCACCTTTGATTGCAGCACTTCGAGTTTTGTTTCTTCGGAGACGGGCACCTGAGCCTTGAACTGGTTATCCAAGATTTTCAGCCAATGTGTCAGTTCGGCGGCCGCGTCCGCCGCCTGAGGATCTGCTCCGAAGATCGGCAGTTGGATCATCTTATGAGTCACGTCGGTCTCGTTTGTGTCCCGTTCTCGTTCAAGACGAAGAGAAGAATTCGCATTAATTGTTGTAAAAAGTCAAATCCACAACATTGTCCTAATGGTAGGTTTAATGCGAATTCGATCTCTGGCAACACCTGTAAAATACGATCATGCAATATATCAGGATTATATAATGAAGGAGAAGTCCAGCAATTGACAATCAGTGCAAGCAAGCCTGGTTCATTTAAATATACGCACCATGTGAGTCTACGCTCTCACAGATTATATGTCACAGGAATGATCCGGAGCGATGTTCGTCCGAGTTCTTATAGACGCCTCTTAGTGGTTGGAGAGAGCATAACACCTGGGTTCAACTTAGGTACAGTTTCATTACAGTTAGTAAAACTTGATAACTCATTAAACCGTTTGTAACTTTTTGTGTAATTGTAACATGTTGCCATCGTGAAATATACTGCTTTGAAATTGGGTCAATCTTTTTGAAACACCCTGTATATATATGTATGTATATATATACACACACATAGGGTGGTCCAGAAACCCTGGGCACATTTTGAAGAATGATACTAGCAACAAACAACTAAGTTTATTATTGTTCTTTGGTGCAAAACAAAACATGATTACTCGAAAATGGATGTGACCCTTCAACACACACACGCATCACGTGATATTGATCGGGGTGAGCTTCGCTCACTCTGCGCACGCGTTTGTCTTTGCATTAGTTCAATGGGGAACAAAAGCCTGATAATGATGACATCATAGGTGAAGTGGTGTACCAGCCAAAAATGTTTGAATCGAATTCCTTATCCTAAAAATCTGAAATTGAATGCACATGATCTAAGACCTATTTGTATTGAAATATTAAATTTATGACATCATAGGTCACATGGTTTGGCAGCCATATTGGATTGAAGGAAAATATTAAATAATTATATCTCTGAAACTGCTCACCCTATCGATGCAAAATTTTACATTTGTAATCTAAGCGCTGTTGCATATAGTTTGAAAATGATGATGTCACAGACCACGTGGTTTGGCAGCCATCTTGGATAGAAAAACGAACCTTATCCTATCAACACGAAACTTCACAAACGTGATCCCCTACCCATACATATGCAGAGTGATGGCATCTACCTGTTGTGGGACTATGCGGAGGCATATCGGAGACACAGTCGCATTGTTCTACTTTAGACTAGTTGGTGGTGCTTTTTTGGGAGATAAGACCTTTTAACTCAATTTAAACTATAAAGCATAATTATTTATATAACGTACACTAATTGCTAAATTGATGGAGCTCCCTCCACCAGACATCCAAAGAAAATAGTCACAGCTCCAATAAAAGATAAGAAGGTTCATGTGTGGCAGTAAAAGAAAGTGAATATAAAAAAGCTCTCTGTTCCGCAGCTTCCTTCCATATTTGTTCTATATGGCCTGTCGAATTGTAAATGACACGTCGTTAACTAAACCTCGCATCAGCGAGCGGTTCCTGTAAAGGCGCAACCGCAGCGCGAAGCCCCCTGATCCCCCTTCGAAATTCTTTAGCCCTGCCCTGGCTGTTGTCAGTGACAAGCATCAGAGCCACAGGCCACATTTCTGAGCCTCGGCAGCTCGTCTAAGCCCCAACACGATCGCAACAGCTTGTTCAGCCCATCACCGAACACCTCGAGGCCTGCCTTTGGGTCTAGACTTGAGATGGTGAGAGAGTGGAGATACGTTGAGTGGGGTGAGTGGGTGGGGAGGGAGAAAGAGGGCATTATCTTAGTGTCAGCGTGAGGCTTTGCCATGCACACTCCATTGGACAAGGCACGCCGATTCATGCGCCTTAACAAAGTGGGTACTTGGCGAAAGGGTCTCTGTAAGATGTGGGGTCTGTTTGGCCATGAGGTCACCTATTATGACAACAGGTGAGCAGGCCTTAACAAAGTGGGTACTTGGCGAAAGGGTCTCTGTAAGATGCGGGGTCTATTTGGCCATGAGGTCACCTATTATGACAACAGGTGAGCAGGTTTTAACAAAGTGGGTACTTGGCGAAAGGTTCTCTGTAAGATGCGGGGTCTGTTTGACCATTCGGTCACCTATTACGACAACAGGTGAGCAGGCCTTAACAAAGTGGGTACTTGGCAAAAGGTTCTCTGTAAGATGCGGGGTCTGTTTGGCCATGAGGTCACCTATTACGACAACAGGTGAGCAGGTGCTTCAAAATGAGAACTCCTCACGGCGCTTCAAAATGAGAACTCCTCACTGCTTTGAGGCGCTGAACCTGCTCCTTCTGTTTCGGTGTCTTGAGATTTGATATTCCGGCGCATCGGAGGAAATTCATCAGTCGACATTTTGTTTGCAATTTTCAGATAGAGCTCCTCACGGTGGAAAGGGGGGCATCTATAATTCGAGGGCAATTTCATCTCCGCTTTGACATTTTTCCATCCGTTTTTGTTCCTGGTAATGTCATCCCCCATCATCAGTGTTGCGCAGACATTAAGAGGACCCTCATGACATCTCGGACTGGACCGTGACGCTATATTGTCCGTCAGACGTGGCTTGAACTCCAGCTCGACCCTCCAGGGTGTCGTGAGCAGGGGGCTTTGTTACAGCTTCATTCCGGCGCCTCGGCACAACGGAACAGCTGGGAAAATGGACCGTGCATCAACCGCATGTGACTCATTTCATGAGATATGTCCTGAAACGCGAGAACCTATTGCAAGAGGAAGGAAATGCTTTGTGGAGGACACAAGATCATCGCAAAAGCATATTTTCAGTGATGGAGAGTCAGGTGTTAGAATTATACATCCTATAATGTGCAGGTATCCAGGACTGGCTCACATTAACAAAATCCCCTTTTTACATAAACGGTGGGCGGCATGTTGAAAGATTCCATCTATATTATGTGGGTATTCCTCAACCTGTTTGCCATATTGGTTCATGTGAGTTGTGGGAAATGGTTTTTTAATCCAGTGTATGGGAATGTTTAATCGGATGTGGATTATATTTTCACTCGGATTTCTGTTGTCGACCGACATTTTGAGATTTTACAATGGAGAATTGTTTGGAAATATAATTTATGAAAAACATTACCTATCTCAAAATGAAACAACAATGCTTATAATTACTCCATATAAAGGACAAAGGTTGATTATATCAGCAGCTTTAAAATAAAAAACACCTATATATATATATATATATATATATATATATATATATATATATATATATATATATACGCATCAAGAAGACGATAATTAATTTACGATCATTTATTAACACAATTAGACTACTCACAATCAGTTGAGAGTGGCAATTCCACGGAATTTCCCATGAGCCATATCTCGCGAGATTATGAATTGGACCATGTTTTGACTGTCACTTCACACCTGGCATTGTTTTACTGAGGTGGTGAAGAAATAGTATGTGATAGGGTAAAAAGGCCCTCTTGGTTTGAATAACAAGAAGAAAGGGACAGAGAGGGGACAGGGTTGAGGACTTTGGGAGTTGAGAGGTTTGAAAACTTGGGATTGGGATGGGGTGGTTGAGGATTTAGGGTGTCTGGGGTGGGGGTACTTGGGAACTTTGGGTGTTGGCAGAGAGTTGAGGACTTGGGGTATGGGTGGTTGATTTAATCAAGTAACATCTTTCGGGATCACATAGCTGTACAATTTAAAATTATATATTTATATTTAATTGTTCTTTGCATAATATTGTTGAAGTCACATTTTACATTACGCCGAATTTCCATAGGTACCTGCTCGTACTCATAATTGTGTGTTTACCGCTTTAAAGCACATGGTGAAAATCAAGATGATGGCATGTCATGAACAAAGATGGAAAACAGTGAATAATTAAGAAATTTGGGATCAACAGAAATATCAATCCTGTTGCAAATTACTGACTGACTGCACAGTTTGGTGATGTTTTCCCATCAAGGTTATCTGCAAACAAAGGGTCCATTTGTAAACAAAGGGTAAAGGTTAAATATGAACCACACACATTTCCGGTGTTAAAATTTCTAATCAAGTTCATACGTCGATTAATCTAATTTGATGAACCTATGGCAAGGAAGTGATGGACCAAACAATCTCTTCGCTTGGCAACATCCCCACAATTATTAGATGCAACAGATCTCCCAGCAGTGTAATCGATATTGATGAGCCACACAATGTGGCGACTTCGCTGGACCAAAGATGACGGGTCGTCGTGAAAACCACTGCAGCTCGCCCGAGTCTCTCCGACAATGGCGGAAGAAACGGAGTCTGTATGCCGATATTTCTACGGTTGTAAACGGATAAATCCATTCACACAAATCGGGCCCGACCCGCTGTAACAACTGAATAACCAAAAGAAAGAGCAATAAACAAAAAAGAGGCTTAAACTTGGCAGATTTTGAAAGCAATTTCCGCAAAAGGACTGGTATTACAGATTCAGGAGAAGTTCCCTTCCTTACTCCCTTTTCCGCATAAAAATAGCCCAGGGTGTTGAAGGCACGTGTTGAAAACACCTTCTCAGCTGTTGGTGCTTTTTCGGCCTCATATCCACTGCGGCTGTGTTGGGTTGTCCTCTGGAGGCCCATGGAGGAATTACACCGCAAACCCATCTCAGAACATCTTCACTGTGCAATAGATTCTGCTTTGAGTGATCATTTGCTTTATGGGTAATGAGGCAAGGTCGTAGACCAGGATACACCAAAATGGGTCCGAATTTATTATACTTTATTTTTTTACAGTTTTCTCAAGCTAATGGAGGAGACGATGTACTCCTCTTATGTGAATGACAAGGACATTAGAAGACGATGGACGATTCAACCTGGTAAGGTAAAAATTGGATTTCAAGCTAAGAAGGCAGCACCATGAGCAGGTGGTCAGATGGGAACATGAGACAGGCTCATGAAAGGAGGTTTGGCCTCATGGAATTTGGTCAGGTTGCCAATTTCCAATTTCTTACACGTGCTCTGAATATTTACCTTCTCCTATAAAAAGGTGTGACAGAGGTCCAGGCCTGCTGCTTTGCAATGCACAATCCTCAAACACAATGGCAATTCATAAGCGAACGAGCTTCGCTTGGGAATAAAAACCAAATCTTTTCTACAACCCAAACCAGATCAACAAGGAATTGAAGGAAGACCTGGAAAATCACGAGACTTCGGTGACATCCGCAGCCTGTGCCCTATAAATGTCGCATCAGGCAAGCGTGCCGATGTTTTAGGTGCGCAAAATCCAAATTTCCAATGTAATCAAACATGATCATTACTCCCCTTAAGGCAGCAAACGCAATTTTCAGGTAATTCATATTGCGCAGTCTCTACAAAATGTCATTAGACGTAAACCGGTTAAAAAAAGAAACAGGGAGCGCCGGATTGGGTTTAAACGATGCGATTTAAATATATAGAGGGAGGGAAAATGTCATTGCTCAGACTTTGCAGGACCTTACATTTCGCATTACAATTGAGTTAACATTTTTATCGAGTTGTGCTCTTCCCAACGGCTCTTCTAAAAAGCAATCTCTAAGTGGCCTCGGCTGACAAGTCCCCGGTCTTCGTAAAGTGCACGTGATAAAATGAAACGTTAGAGGATTTGTTATTTGCCCATTCAAATCCAGCCCAGACTCATAAAATAAAATAATTTTTTTTAGCGATGAGTCATTTATATATTACGGAAATACCCACAGGGTTGTGGCACAGAAAAAACTACATGGTATTGTTACGAATTCCGGGTTTATGGGGATTACGATTCAGGTCATTTCTTATGAATGTATATTCTATTAAAGGTTGTTGTGGTTAAAAGGGTTAGGAACCCTTCTGGTAAAAACGAAGCGAGAAACGGGATCGTGAACCGGAAGAAGAAAAAGACACAAGGTCGGGAGAGAAGCGGCCATCTTGATCCTCGACCAGCTCCGACGCGAGCCGAGTCGATCTTTATCTGCTTTGGAACACGGCGTTTGCAAAGCCCGTCTGGAGAGAGGAGTTACCTGCGCGGGGTGATTGCCTGTTACGTGTCAGGTTGCCGTTGGTTCCTGGAAGGAACCAAGCGTCCGGCACTGTTCGCCTCGACGCCTCCGAGGGCGTTTATGGGTCGCACCTTGGGCCTCGCGCGCTTTGCTTTGCGCGCTTTGCTTTGCGAGGTGGTGTGCGCTGCAGCAGCTGTTCCCGGTACGTGACGTGCACGTTTGGAGCACGTCAGCCAGGGGTCCGTTCAACCGCCCGCGTGCGGAGAAGTCGACCTTCACCTTGGTCTGGAGGGGCCCAGAGACATTGTGAGGGACAGGGACTCTTGAGGGTGTCGTGAGTGGGGAACGGGGGGAAATATATGAGATGGCCATCTTAGTAATATTGTTGATTGATTGTTGATGGTTGTTGATTGATTGGGAATATATTATTGATTAATCCGGATCCTTGGTGTGGGATTTCTTATTGACTGGAAGTCATATTGATTGCGTTACGAAAGCGTATAAATCATATATCTTTCTGGCGGGGTTCCTCTCACGGTCCGGGGGTCACCGAGACCAGGTAGTCACCAGGAGGACCACCTAACAGAATTGGGGGCTCGTCCGGGATATAAAATTGTATAAAATAATAAAATAATATTTTTATTAATTAAAATTAATTAATTAATTATTAATTGGTAAATTTTTGGGGAATTGTGGTAAAGTCTTGGGTGAAGGTTAACAGATGTTAACGATAGTCACCATGGCGTTTGTGGCACAGAACTTTGCGGTAACCCCGAGTGAGGCACAGTTCCGAGCGTTACTAAAATCGGACCTCTTGAAATTGGCCAAACATTTTAACTTGGAGGTCCGAACTAATTTGAGGAAGGCAGAGTTGCAGACCGCGGTGCAGTGATACAATCTATGGTGGGATTAGGAACATGGGACGAGTTAGCCTGGGAGTGGCTACCCGAAGAACCAGAAGACGTGGAGCTCCGGAAACTGGAGTTGCAATTACGGAGCCAGGAACGGATCAAAGAAGAGGAAAGGAAAGTAGAAGAGAGGAGAGAAGAGAATCAAGCAGAGGAAAGGAGAGTGGAACGAGAACTCCAGGAAAGGTTAGAAGGGAGAAAAGCAGAGGAGAGGAGAGCTGCAAGGGAACTCGAAGCAGAGGAGAGAAAAGCCGAAAGGGAATTAAAGGAACTTGACATGGCGCTTCAGCAAGAAATTAAATTCAAGGAGCTGGAGTTAATGAGAGAACGGGGAGAGGTACCACCCTTGTTGACTGGGCCGACACCTAGCCAGAACACCTGGGATGTGGGCAGACATGTGAGGCTGGTTCCACCCTTCAGTGAAAAGGAAGTCGCTAAATTTTTTCCACACTTTGAGAAAGTGGTTCGACAGGTAAACTGGCCGGAGGAGGCCTGGACCATACTAGTGCAAAGCGTGCTGGTGGGTAAAGCTCAAGATATTTATTCGGCGCTACCAATGGACCAATGTGCAGATTATGAGGTATTGAAGAAGCACATTCTCAAAACCTATGAGTTGGTTCCTGAAGCTTACCGGCAAAAATTCAGGAATGCCAGGAAGAGGGAGAGTGAGACCCATGTGGAGTTTGCCAGAGTGAAAGAAAACATGTTTGATCGGTGGTGTGAGTCAAAAGGAGTCGGGAACGACTTCGAAGCATTGCGTGACTTGATCCTGGTGGAGGAATTTCAACAGTGTGTCCACGAGGACATCAAAGTGTACCTGCAGGAAAATAAAGTACCGAAGTTGTGGGACGCAGCCACCATGGCAGATGATTATGCCTTAACACACCGGATAGGGGTCCACGAACCTAACTCCTCGCCTAGATTTCCGCAGGGGAGTTGTGGAACAGCAGGTGCGGAGAACGACAATACATGGCGGCGGCCTCGAGATGATTATGGGGACAACGCTGATACCCGAACTGTTCGAAATCAGAGGGCGACGGGCCCAAGACAAACTTATTTTCCGGGGGGCCCGAGGCAGACCACGAGTTTTTCCTCCGGGCCTACTTGCGCTTTTTGCAAGAAACCTGGACACGATGTCCAGTTGTTACCTCATGAAAAGGGAAAACCCAGAGCGGAGTCCGACTATTACAACTCCGAATGCGATGGCAAGCGTAAGAAATCGCCCACAGAAGAGTTACCAACCATTCATTTATGAGGGGTTTGTCTCACTCGAGGGAGACTTGACTAACCCAAGACCTGTTAGGGTATTGAGGGACACAGGAGCCCATCAATCCTTAATGCTTGAAGGCATTTTGCCATTGTCAAAGAGTACCGCAACTGGTGATAGTGTTCGGTTACAAGGGATCGGTGGCTGTGTTAGTGCCCCACTTCATGTCATCCATTTGGAATCCGATTTGGTGTCAGGACCGGTCACCGTCGGTTTACAAGCCACGCTTCCTGTAGAGGGAGTATCTGTGATTATCGGGAATGATTTGGCCGGGGGGCAAATTTATGGTAACCCGAGGGTGGGTAAAGAGCACCGCAGGGGAAATAACACCACCCCAGCTCGGGATGGCGACAAAAGTACCAAGTTATTTGTAGGGGGACTGAACTTCAACACAGAGGAAGAAGTTCTGACCTCTGTCTTAAACAGATATGGGCCGCTGGTGGAAGTGCGGGTGGTAAAAGACAGGGAAACGCAACGGTCAAGAGGGTTCGGCTTTGTCACGTTTGCAAGCACAAAAGACGCCAGGGAGGCAGAGAAGAATTGGAATGGTAAGGATTTGGAGGGTCGGACCATAACAGTAGGGAAGGCATTTCATAGGCGTCGAGAGGTCTACAGAAGAGGACCATTTGGCGGTAGTTTTGGTGTTGGCAGCAGCCGATATTACTATGGAGGCTCCCAGAGTTACGGCATCTCCCGAAAGAATGATTGGCAGAGGACTGGCCGAGAAGGAGACCGCCAGTCAGGTGACTGCTGGGACCAGGGGTCCCACCGTAACTGTTAGGAGTCCGGAGAAGTTGAAGCACTCTATATACGGTGGAGCCGCCGAGCCTGGGCTCCTACACGGGCTAACCGTGAACGCCACGTTCTTAAAAGGCGTCCCGGTAGGGAACGTTCCTGCACGGACTAACCGTGAACTCCACGTTCTTAAAGGCATCCATGTAATGAACTTTCCTCCCCGGACTAACCGTGAACCCCACATTCCTTAAGGCGTCCATGTAGTGAGTACTCAGCTGGGCCTCCATCCAAGAGAAACTAGAAGTTGTTGACGCTTGGTCCAGAGGGAATTACCTTTGGAATCTCTGGGGGGTTTTGGTGAAAGTTTGTTGCTTTATTTTTGAGATGCGATAATTGTGCCCAGGGGGAACTGATGATTTGGGGTGTGAGTTATCGGGTTTGTTTATCAAAGTTGGCCGGCACAGAAAGTTTTCGCTGGGTTCAAACTTTCTTTCTTGAAGGGGGGGGGAGTGTTACGAATTCCAGGTTTATGGGGATTACGATTCAGGTCATTTCTTATGAATGTATATTCTATTAAAGGTTGTTGTGGTTAAAAGGGTTAGGAACCCTTCTGGTAAAAACGAAGTGAGAAACGGGATCGTGAACCGGAAGAAGAAAAAGACACAAGGTCAGGAGAGAAGCGGCCATCTTGATCCTCGACCAGCTCCGACGCGAGCCGAGTCGATCTTTATCTGCTTTGGAACGCGGCGTTTGCAAAGCCCGTCTGGCGAGAGGAGTTACCTGCGCGGGGTGATTGCCTGTTACGTGTCAGGTTGCCGTGGGTTCCTGGAAGGAACCAAGCGTCCGGCACTGTTCGCCTCGACGCCTCCGAGGGCATGTACGGGTCGCACCTTGGGCCTCGCGCGCTTTGCGAACCGCGCTTTGCTTTGCGCGCTTTGCTTTGCGAGGAGGTGTGCGCTGCAGCAGCTGTTCCCGGTACGTGACGTGCACGTATGGAGCACGTCAGCCAGGGGTCCGTTCAACCACCCGCGTGCGGAGAAGTCGACCTTCACCTTGGTCTGGAGGGGCCCAGAGACATTGTGAGGGACAGGGACTCTTGAGGGTGTCGTGAGTGGGGAACGGGGGGAAATATATGAGATGGCCATCTTAGTAATATTGTTGATTGATTGTTGATGGTTGTTGATTGATTGGGAATATATTATTGATTAATCCGGATCCTTGGTGTGGGGTTTCTTATTGACTGGAAGTCATATTGATTGCGTTACGAAAGCGTATAAATCATATATCTTTCTGACGGGGTTCCTCTCACGGTCCGGGGGTCACCGAGACCAGGTAGTCACCGGGAGGACCACGTAACAGTATTCATAGAATACTTACCCTGCGCAGTCAACTTGGTGTGAGCCAACTCTTGTTTTTGAACTTTTTTTTTCTTTGATCCAATATGGCTGCCAGACCACGTGAGCGATGACATCATAAATTTATATTCTCTAATAATTGTTGCATAGATCAAGCTCAATACATTTCAAACTGATCAGACTAAGCGTTTTCCCTGTCGAATTATGATGTCATAATTATGGTACCAATGACGTCATCGTTAACATCTATTCCCCATATGGAGTTCTTTAGAATGAGCCATCTTTCAATTTTTTCCATGGAGCAGTTTTGGAGATATAGAGGTGCAACAGTTTTTCGTTTTTTTCAAGATGGCACCTGTAACACATGACCTATGACGTCATGATTATCATTAAAATATTCTAAAGGAGGATGCGCTCCTATGGTGAAAATTGTGTCCATCAGACCAACAGTTACTGAAATTTTTAAAATAATGATCGGATGGATAAGTGTTGTATTTGTCGAATTATGACGTCATAACGAAGGCACCGATTACATCATCATTAACATTTCTTATTCCGCATGGGGAGTAGTTGACAATGACCCAGGTCTCAATTTTTTCCATCTATATTGTATTCTACAGGAGGATGGAATTTTTTTTTCCGTCTCTTCATTTTTCCTCGATATCTCTGAAAGTGGTTTCAGAGATATAGAGGTGCGAATTTTTTCCAAGATGGCACCTGTACCACGTGACACATGACGTCATAATAATAATTAAAATATTCTACAGGAGTCGCCGCTCCTATGGTGAAAATTTCGTGTCAATTGGACCAACGGTTGCTGAGAAAATTAATTTTTAAAATGCAGACACGGCACACCTACGTAACTGAATGCTTAACCCCGCTTTTCGCTTCACGAGCGCAGGGTAATAATGAGATGATTACAAAAAAAATTGCCTACAAAGTTGAGGCTCATAGAGGAGCTAGAACATGGAGCGTATCAGGATGTAGCAGAGCAAGACGAGAGAGAGAGAGAGAGAGAGAGAGAGAGAGAGAGAGAGAGAGAGAGAGAGAGAGAGAGAGAGAGAGAGAGAGAGACTTTGACTTTTTAGTCCTTTTATTACAAAAATATAAAAGTAACAATATACACGTTTTACAATAAAATCAATAATGCCAACAAAAAGAAAAAAAAGAAAAAGAAGAAGCACCCAATGATCATCAAATAAAAAACAATCAGTATTTCACAACAGTATTCTAAATTCATTTTCTTTAACCTCACAAAACCCACCAACACACCAAGTATCAACAAAGTTATGAAAATTTCCGGACTCGTTGGACAGGGTAAATTCCAGTTTCAATCTTGCTGAGATTAATGCATTCAAACACAACATGATATTGCAGTGCTCTATCGGTTTGCCAGATAGTTTGTCTTTTCTTGTTAAATAAACAGCAAGCTTCGCAGTTGCTATTAGGAAACTAAACAGTTTAGATGCAGGATTCTGTTTAGGGGCAAAACCAAAGACGAAACTTCTCAAAGAAAAGGTAACATGCATTTCATGTGCAATGTAATTCAACCAATGAAACAAAGGAAATAATCGGATACAGTCTATGAATGCGTGAAACAAGTCCTCATTGACTGTACAGAAGGGACAACAAACAGATACAGGAGAAAAATGTCTAATAAACGTGTTAGAGGGAACAATCCAGTGGGCCAAACGCCACTGGAGATCACCTGTTCTTTTGGATGTGGGCTCACTGTACATGGCTTCCCAGATAGGTTCGGAGGGGGGTCCTCCGGGTAACAATCCTTTCCATCGGGTAACTCCATTTAACGAAGGGTTCCCATTTAACAGCTTGAGGCACATCTTGTAGATGCCCTTGCTGTCCATTGTCTGGAAAAGCTTTGACCCATCGCTAACAGGGGGCAAATCGTTTTGAATGGGTTCAACAATTAATTTAGGCACTGTCGGCTCATTTAGATCTTCTTCTGTACCTCGAGTCCAAGTTAGGCCAAGTTGCCGTCCCAACTGAATCATTTTCCTCAAAATTTTTGCAATCATCCTATGGGACCAAATCCCTGTCAGGTCGGCGATTTCACTTACGGATTTCCAACCATACCCTGAGTCATGTCGGAGATGCCGCACCTTCACAATACCAGCTGCTATAAAGTGTTGGCAAAAATCTCGACTCTTTGGAATGTCGGGAAAGAGAGGGTTATAGAACAAAGGCTCGTGTGCCAGCATTTTCGTTACATATGTGTCCGCCTGACGACTCACAGAAAGGCTCTGCCAGGCATTTAAGAGGCTTTGGTAAAAAGCAGGGAGAACCGATATGTCGACATGCTGGAGGTTCATTTGAAAGAGTTCAAACCCATACCCGAGCCTACCCGCTCGCTGCAGTACAAGGCGTGCAGGGAGCCGGCCTGGCAGATGTTCCATGTAGAGGAGACGTTGAATGGACCGCAGCCGGAAGGCCATTAGGCGGGCTTTGATGTCGACGAGGTTGTGGCCACCCTCAGCCGAGGGGCGACATATCACATCGGGTCGTAGCCAGTGGTAGCCTCCCCAGAAGAAGTCCACCAGTTTGCCCTGGAGTGCTTTGAGTAGGGCCTCCGGCGGTTGCAGGCAGATGAACCTATGCCACAACATTGTGGCAACTAAGTTGTTGATCACTAGCACACGGCCCTTGAAGGACAAATGAGGTAAAACCCTTTTCCATCGGTTCAATCTTTCTCCCACTTGCTCAATTACCCCGTCCCAATTTCTTTGAGCATACTGTGGGGAACCAAGGAATATGCCCAAGTACTTAATTCCCTCACTTCCCCACAGCAACCCTGCGGGGAGGGATGGGGGCGGCTGTGGTACAGGCTGAAGAAGGTTGCGATAAAGGGAGGGTATCCATAACGTCTTGCTCTTGTTCCAATTGATTTTTAAAGAGGAGGCAGCGTGAAACTTTGACAGGCACTCAACAACGATATCAATATCATCCTTATCTTTTACAAAGATGCAGACGTCATCCGCATAAGCACATAGGGTTAGCGGTGCACTCATGGGAGTGAGTGCTATTCCAGAAATCTTCTTTCTCAGTAGATTGAGAAGAGGCTCTAAAGAAAGAGCAAACAATAAACCAGAGACTGGGCACCCTTGCCGGACCCCTCTCCGAACCTTGATGGGGGGAGCCAGCACATTATTAATCTTAATTAAACTAAATACATCCGTGTATAGCAAGGAAATGTAGGAACGAAAGTTTGCTCCGAGGCCGCATGCCTGTAACACATGATGCATAAACTTATGGTCGATACTGTCAAATGCCTTTTCAAGATCAAGCGACATCATTCCAAAGTCTTCTTTAACACGGTTACCATCAATGAGATCTCTGATTAAAGAAATATTATCATGGATGGATCTTCCAGGAACACAGTAACTCTGTTCTGGCAGTACTAGATCACCAATAACCTTTTTTAGTCGATTAGCTAGTACTTTTGAAAAAAGCTTGTAGTCCGTGCACAGCAGGGAGATCGGTCGCCAGTTCACCAAAAGTCGGGGATCTTCAGTTTTCGGGAGCAAGCACACTACGGCTCTTCTTAGACTCAGCGGCATTATACCAGTCTGTATAGAAGTGTCCAAAACATTCAGCAACTCAGGGCCTAAAAGGTCCCAAAATGTCAGAAAGAATTCGGGAGGTAGACCGTCAATACCCGGAGCTTTCCCTGAATCCATGGCAGCAAGAGCACAGGTTAGCTCAAGGAGGGTGATTGGTAGGTCAAGCTCCAACCGTTGAGCCTCAGTTAGGGAGGGGAGGTGAGAGGTTAAATCCATCATTGTATCATTACAGACAGTCTGCTCCTCAAAAAGTTTTGTAAAGAATTCAATAATGTTTATTCTAACATCATCCTCGTTGACAACAACGTTGCCTCTTGAGTCCAAAACAGAAGAGATTAGCCGTGATGGCTTGCTTAAGGATTCTAAATGAAAGAAAGACTTGTTTGGGGTGTCTGATAACTTTACATTCTGTATTCTAAGTCTAATTAATGTTCCGGCTGCTTTCTCTTGAACTAACTCCCATAAAAGAGCTTTCTTTACAAGCAATAACCGGTAATTGGCGTCATTGTTTTCATGAGCCAATTTATTCTCCAAATGTAGAATATCCAATTCCAACCGGGCCATTGTAATGTGCTTGTCGTTTGTGCTGTGTGATTGGAAACATTGACAAAAAACCCGAATTTGAGATTTCATGTTATCCCACCATATGCTGGATGAAGAAAAGGAAGATTTCTTTGCTACTAGACTTGCCCAGAAAGCACGAAAGGCTTCCTTAAACATACCATCTTCTAGAAGTCTAACATTAAACTTCCAATAAGCGCTCCTACTTGCGGGTTGAGGAAAGGAAAGGTTTAGGGTTACCATATGATGGTCTGAAAACACGGAAGGAAAAATATTTGAAGAAACCGCAGTATTTTTAAAGGGTACGTTGATGTACCATCTGTCAAGCCTTGCCAAGGATACTCGACTATTGGCGCATCGACACCAGGTGTACTGGGATGTGCTTGGGTGGTGCAACCGCCAGACATCAACGAGGCCCATTGTGCTAAAAAAATTGGATAAGTGTACATGGGACTCAGGATGGGGTTCGGCAGAATTTCTGTCAACCGATGGGTCGAAGGTGCAATTGAAATCACCTCCGACACACACACAATGATCAAAATCAACTGATCTTAAGTGATTTATCATTGCGGTGAAGAAGGACTTACGCTCTACGCTATCACTTGGCGCATACACATTAAAAATGGTGTAATGGAAGTTATGGCTTACTAGTTTGAGAGAGCTAAGCCGACCATTTATTACCTCCTGAAAATGGCATGACTCACACACGAGGCCTGGCTTCAGCAAGAAGCCGATTCCAGCAGATGAAGCTGATAAATTGCTGAAATAGCATTGGCTCTTAAAAAGTTGATGCCAGTTATGTTCCACATTTGGTGTGATGTGAGTTTCTTGAAGTAAGATCACATCCACCTTTTTCCGTTGAAATATGTTTTTTACTTGAACCTGGCGGAGGTGTCTAGCACCACCACCGTTAATATTTAAGGTTGCGAGTTTTATAGTTTTCATCCTGTATTGATGAAATCAGCCTGTGGCTGGGAACACTCTACACCTGCACGTGTGATGAATTTTCTTAACCTGTGGTATTGTGACTTATTCAGGTCAAAATGTTCAGGCGTTTTAATTATGGATTTTGCAGTGTGGATGAATGCAGCCAAATCGTCAAAATGGTCTTTAATGACTATGTTACGCTGTCTGTACGTTTCGGCTAGAAACGACACGATGTGTTGGGGGGGTATCTGTGACTGAGATGCTGATGACTGTGACAGCTCAGTCACTTCCACCTCGTCCTCAGACTCTGACAGGTCTGATAATGTCCCACCTGGATCTTGGGCCTTACTTGCAGCTCTCACGAGCTCCTCTGGAGGCATCTCCTGAGATTTCGTTGGGTACTCTGGTACACACTCACGAGCAGACTGGTGCTTACTTTCTTTATGTGTGCTTTGGCAAATGGCTGCAGATCTCTGCGTAGCCGGGGTTACGATTTCTGTTTGTGAGACAGAGCAATTTGTTTGGTCACCAGTCCGCTCAGCTACTGGAGGGGGGACCGGTGGGGCTTCGCGTTCAGGCTCAAAAATGGCCGCATTGTTCGGATCAATGTCGGCTTTATTCTCAGAGCTTGGGAAATCAGTAACATCTTCTTTACCACTTTGGCGTTCGATATTTTCGTTTGCTGTAAACGTTTTGCCCTCTTTTGCAGAGACAGTGTCTCTGCCCAAGACAGCCTTCTTTATCGCACCATCAGGGCTATTTGTTAGTGGTGCTTTCCGTTTTTTGGTCAGTATGACAAGTTCTTCATTCATGGGTTCGTCAGCAGTACTAGCATCACCAAGTGCCATCTCACTGGGTTTGGGTAGCACCGGGGCGTCGGGAAGCACGGTCGGGGCGTCGGGAAGCACAGTCGTGGCGTCGGGAAGCACAGTCGGGGCTTCGGGAAGCACGGTTGGGGCTTCGGGTAGCACGGTTGGGGCTTCAGGTAGCACGGTTGGGGCTTCGGGAAGCGTAGTCGGGACCTCGGGAAGCACAGTTGGGACATCAGGAAGCACAGTCGTGGCGTCGGGAAGCACGGTCGGGGCTTCAGGTAGCACGGTTTGAGCGCCAGGAAGCACGGTTTGAGCGTCGGGGAGCACGGTTTGAGCGTCGGGGAGCACGGTCGAGGCGTGAGGAAGCACGGTCGAGGCGTGGGGAAGCACGGTCGAGGCGTGAGGAAGCACGGTCGAGGCGTTTTCTTTTTTACAGCCCACATTGGTGTGTCCCAATTTGCCGCACTTCGTACAAGATGCTTTGGGACAAAACCTTTTAACGTGTCCGAAGGCTCCACAAAGGAAGCACGTTAAGGTGCCTGACGAAGCGTACATTTGATATTGACGATCATTTACGGAAATTTTAAACGAGATGTTTAGTCCTGTATCGTCGCCGCGATCAGGAAGCACCATGAATACTTGTCTCCGGAAACTCATAACATGTTTCACTCGTTCATCCCGACATCCCAGGGGAATCATCGAGATTCGGGAAACAACAGTTCCATACCGGGTCAGAACAGCCATTAATTTATCATCTGTGATAAACGAAGCGTACATTTGATATTGACGATCATTTACGGAAATTTTAAACGAGATGTTTAGTCCTGTATCGTCGCCGCGATCAGGAAGCACCATGAATACTTGTCTCCGGAAACTCATGACATGTTTCATTCGTTCATCCCGACATCCCAGGGGAATCATCGAGATTCGGGAAACAACAGTTCCATACCGGGTCAGAACAGCCATTAATTTATCATCTGTGATAAACGGAGCGACATTTGAAATAATAACTTTAATCGCCGGTGTGTCCATCGGGGAAACCATGACGAACTGCCCACCTTTCAATGACAGACCGGTACTAACAACATCATGCACGAACTTCTCGTCCGACACGAAAACAACAAACTTTTGGTTCATCCGCGACGCGGCGCGGACATTTTCATCGCCGATAACATTCCCTACAGCTAGGATAATGTCCTCGGTAGGAACACCTTCGGGAGGGACACACACGAAAGCATGCTTCCTTGTTAGGTTTTCAAACCCTTCCTGCCGTGCACGAACACTCGCCATAACGGCGATGTCTCACCTTTCCACCTTGACCAGGCGGAAAGGACACAAAATAAATAAAGTCGAAATGAAAATAATGAATAATAAAGTTCACACGACGCGAGTAAGGTAAACAGCACCGACGGAGCAGGTAAACTGAACCGAACGGGTCTGCTCTCACCTTTGGGCTCTTCTCTCACTCTCTCTGTCTCAAGGGAGGGAAAGGGGTACAGGTGGTAAAGAAGGACACGACAAAGGCGCGATAGGAAAGGAGGAATGGGGGGGGGGGGGGGGGACAACACAACACAAGCACGGAGCTACAGCACACGAACACCAGTGCACGCCATCTTGCCACGCCCAACACACGAACGGCCAGCAGGGGGCGCGAGAGAGAGAGAGAGAGAGAGAGAGAGAGAGAGAGAGAGAGAGAGAGCGGAAACACCAACAGCAGGGCCAAGGGACAAAATCGAGAGAGACTTGGATAAATAAGGGATGTGCAGGATGTAGTAGAGCAAGAGGAACAGCAGACAGAGAGAGAGAGCGGAAACACCAACAGCAGGGCCAAGGGACAAAATCGAGGGAGACTTGGATAAATAAGGGATGTGCAGGATGTAACAGAGCAAGAGGAACAGTAGGGGGAGAGAGAGAGGGGAACAGTAGGGGGAGAGAGAGAGAGAGGAACAGTAGGGGGAGAGAGAGAGAGAGAAACAGTAGGGGGAGAGAGAGAGAGAGAGAGGAACAGTAGGGGGAGAGAGAGAGAGGAACAGTAGGGAGGGAGAGAGAGAGAGAGAGGAACAGTAGGGGGAGAGAGAGAGAGGGGAACAGTAGGGGGAGAGAGAGAGAGGAACAGTAGGGGGGGGAGAGAGAGAGAGAGAGAGAGAGAGGAACAGTAGGGGGAGAGAGAGAGAGAGAGAGAGAGAGAGAGAGAGAGAGAGAGAGAGAGAGAGGAACAGTAGGGGGAGAGAGAGAGGAACAGTAGGGGGAGAGAGAGAGAGACAGAGACAGAGAGACAGAGAGACAGAGAGAGAGAGACAGAGAGAGAGAGAGAGAGAGAGAGAGAGAGAGAGAGAGAGAGAAAACACCAACAGTAGGGCCAAGGGACAAAATCGAGGGAGACTTGGATAAATAAGGGATGTGCAGGATGTAGCAGAGCAAGAGGAACAGTAGACAGAGAGAGAGAGTGGGGGAAACACCAACAGCAGGGCCAAGGGACAAAATCGAGGGAGACTTGGATAAATAAGGGGTGTGGGGAAGAATGAGCGGAAGGGGATAATGCACGGGGTGGACAGGATGTAAGAGCAAAAGGAGTGAAAGGAAGAGAAGTATTTTAGAGGAGAGGGAAAGGAAGGTAGTCTGCAAAAGGAGTTTGGAAACGAGGGAAGGAAGTTTGGGAGTAGATGGGAATAAGCAGAGCTTGTTGGGGAGAGCTAAAGGGTAAAAGGTTCCACCATATTTACATAAGTGAAAAATATATTGTCACAAAGTTGTTGTTTTTTACAAGATAGAGGCTCATGGAAGAGCGAGGTGATGGATGGCAGGAGCTGAGAGTTGCGCAAAGCGATCAAAGGTAACCATCGACGATATCAATCTTAAACAACAATTGTCAGAGGCTTTCAGACTTGTATATATCCCAAGCAATCTACTCGTCTATGATGTATGTCACGTCACACTAATGAAGTTGGAAGATGGCTGACTAGGGGCAATCCGTGGCCAACACTTCCAAGCATTTCATCTCGGCATTATGACGAGCTAGTAACCAATGGTTTCCCATTTCCTGTGGCCCTCAGCGCTCCTCAAACACCAAAATAGCCACTCACTTTGGGTCCAGGCAAGCGGGGGGAGAGCCCTCGGCTATGGAAGCCAATTTGAAGTCAGGAAAAATGTGATGGAATTTATAGGAATCACTCTTGGCTCATTGCGTTTGCGATGCGGTCATATAGATAATGCACCTCTCAACCCTCGGGGGCCTTCTTGTTAAAAAGGTGCCTCTTCCCAACGTACTCACTCGCCAAATAATATGGAGGCCGGATGTTATATTGTGACAAGAAGTAATGGTGATGGGCGAGGTATCTCGAATGGCGGTGATCTCACCTCTAAACTGTCCGCCGTTTGGTTCCATCCTCTGTAGAATTTGACCTTAACCAAATAGGCCGGTGTGTGGTGGCACCGGTATGGTAGGTGCTGCCTCCTGGAGCAGCGGAGTTCAGGCCCGTCATCAAAAAGTCACTTCAAGAGTGATGTGGAAGACAAACAGGAGTACACCTGTCGGCCATGTGGAACCTGGTGAAATATTAAACGTGGACCTGTGCTTTTGGGGTTTTTTTGTTTACGAGATCGAGGCTCATGTAAGAGCTAACATTAATTGATTTTAAGTCTTGATTTTAAAGTCTTGCTTAAGTTTCTTCTCAAAAGCTGCATTGGATCAAACAACTGTACTTACTTCTGCCACCGGCGGTGCACAGAGGTTATGTTTTCACCCCTATTTGTCTATCTGTCAGTGAGCTGGATAACTCAAAAAGTTGTGGACGAATTCGGACAAAACTTTGTGGACAGGTTGGGTGTCTGCTAAGGACTAATCTTTCAATCTTTGGTGACGAAACCGATCCGGATATGAGGATTTTGAAGTTTTTAAGTGATTCTTCACAATTAAGATATAGGGCCAAAAACGATATATAGCACAATATCACAAAAGGTTGTGGATGGGTTCTGGCAAAACTTGGTGGATGAGTTGGTCAGGTGACAAGAACAAGCAGATTAGATTTTGGTTCAAGTCCGAATCCAGATCCGGCCTATCAGTGGGATAGAAAACGTAAACTGTTCAGCCGAGCGGAAATATGCGCTCTTTGCGTACTTCCCATTCTCTTGTCTTCCGCTCCCTCTTTTTATATATTTTGTTTGTCTGGTTGATTTGTTTGTGAAGTAAATGTCAGCTCTTTCACGAGCCTCGATTCAGTATACAAAAAAAAACCAAAAAAACCAAAAAAACTGAGTGTCGTTCAAGTTAAATACATTAATAATAGGCAGGATTACCTGGCGTCGCCGGGTGGGGGGGGGGGGGGGGGGGGAAGCAGGAGAGGGAGGGGTGAGGAATGGAGTGGGGGGGGGAGTGGAAGGGGGTTCATCACCTTTTCGTTGAATATATTCTGGTGAATGTGCCGTTCATCACGTTTCTGAGGTAAGTGTGATGCCGATCAGGAAGAGGAAGAAGCAGAACTACCAAATACGTACACAAGGGGGAGGAAGGGGGGAGGGGTGGAGGAACGGGGGGAGGAGGGAAAGGGGGAGGAAGGGGGAGAGAGGTGGGGAAGGGGGAGGGAGAGGGGAGGAGAGGGGGAAGGGGGGAAGTGGGCGAGGGGAGGGGGGAAGGGGAAGAGGGGGGGGAGAAGGGGGAAGGGGAGGAGGGGGGTGTGAGAGGAGGGGGGAAGGGGGAAGGCAGGAGAGGGGGAGGGAGGCAGAAGAGGGGGGGAGGCAGGAGAGGAAGGGGGTTCATATATATGCTGGTGGGGATGCAGATCAGGAAGAAGAAGAAGCCATACTACCAACTTCGTACACTTCTGGAATTGTTTGATTTATTTGTATTCAAATGTCTGGTGATTGTTTTGTATTTATTTATGCGGATGTGTACTTGTATATAACTGTCATTGATTTTAAAAGCTTAGGCACTATCGAACGATTTTTTTTTTTAACTCCAAAAAAACGATCTTTTTTTTTCTTAATTTTTTTGGCCGAAAACACTCCCAGGCACGCACTGATGAACTTCTGAAAGTTTGACGAAGATCCGTTCAGCCATCTCTGAGAAAAATGGCGGCACAGACAGACAGACAGACATCTCTCTTACATAGTCGATAGTAGATAAGCGAGTCAGACAAAGCATTGAGAAGAATATTGACATTGAAGCATTTTATCGCTCGTTGAATCGAGTTGCAGTGTCATTACAAATTCCAACTTCCAAATGTAGGTTTTGATTCAGGGACTGTCTATAAATGATGTAGGTGCAAAGGTGTAGGTATTTTAAACCCCAGACAATGATGACAGCCACATAATCCAATGGCAAATGGTATTTCCCTCCTATCTCCTCCAAACCTCCTCTCTCTCTCTGTCTGTCTGTCTGCACTCTTCGCACACTCACAACTGAGATTTATTTCACCTACCCTCGCACTTTTTGTTTCATCAATTTTTAGGTTTTCCTTTTCAATCCACATCATCAGTCAAAATGCACAATGAATAAATAAATGATCCCTTTGATTCATCCAGACTCTCACGTCACCTTGCAAAATGGAGGCTCTCTTTGTTTTTTTAACCGTATCTTCTCCAACATTGCTCCATCTACTCTCTCAATTTTACGACTCTCCGCATCTACACCAGGATGCAGGTGTGCTTCCAGTAATCCTCTCCTGTTTAAACTTCTAAAATCCAGCCCGATTATTGCACACCTCAACCCCTTTGTTCCTCGCTTCTCCCATCTTTGGAACCACCCTCCAGTTCTTCTTCTTTTCCACGATTCTCTCCAGGTCTTCAAACAGGTATTGCCCCACAACCTCATGTTATCCTCAATCCAGACCCATTATCTTTATTACCCCCATTAACACGACCTAACCCAACCCTCTTAACTGCTGGTTTTAGTGATTCTTTCCTTTCTCTCTCTCTTTCCCTTCTTTTCCCTGCTACCTGACTGCCAATTCAACCTTGCTCTTTCATGAGCCTCACCCTGGTAGATGGCTTGTACAATGGCCTAGAAGTACACACACTGGCCTCTAAACTGTCCAGCCTGGGTTCAAATCTCGGCCCAGGTATAAACTGCCATACTAGTGTTCCCCATGTTACGTGGTCCACCCCGACCCCCTTGGTCACGGTGTACCTCCGAGCCCCGAGAGGAGCCACGGCAGAATAATGTGTTACTCCGTGTCAAAAATCACGAGTGAAACCACACCAATGGTTATCAACAAACCAATATTGTATTAAAAATCACACCAGAATAACGATACAACAATAATAGCAATCAACAATACAATCAACACATCTTATGATGGTACCATCAGCTAGGGTAAGATAACTCACTGTGCTCCAAGTGAGTGAAAAAGAACACTCCCCAATGTCTCTATAGCTCAAAGGTGATCCCCTCCAGCGAGTGTCAGAGCGAAATTGAATCGAAACCCGAACCCCGTTCAGATGACGGGCTCAGTCACACCGCCAAAACAGCACAAAAGGCGTAGGCGGCCGAAGCGGCGCAAAATGTCACGTGGTCCAAAACCGCGTAAGGCAAACTCACGGAGGAATGGGAAATCCAAAGGCGCCCTCCAGGTATGAACGTTCACGGTTCAGTCGGCGAACCGCAAATTAATCTTCAAACTCCGCGTTGCACACACACACACATCCCAGATAGCCGTCGGAATGGTGAAAAAGGCTGACGGGAAGCAAAGACCTTTTGCGATGAGCAAAGCACGAGTGTCAAAATGGCCGACGGCTCGTATTTGAGTCGCAACGACCCGGCGATGATTCTTCAGAATCCCAACGCCAAACCTGACCACGCAGGTTTATCAATCCCAGCGATAACACCTATCGCAGGAATTCCTTTCAAGGAAACTCCAAGTTCACTCGCGACTTTCGTTCGACAACGCTCGCTCCGGAGCTTGAAGCGACCAGCTTCTTGTCCGACTTTTTGCCCCGCCTTCTTTTTTCTCTCCTCTTCTTCTTCGTCTTCCGGTTCCCGATCCGGTTTCCTGTGTCATTTAACATTAACCTTTTTACCTTTTGACAATAACAATGGCTATTTCCCTCAAACAATAATAATAATAATACATTGAACCAGAAATGTTTCAAGTGGATGAAAACCACAACACCGGAAGTGACGATCCCGTAACACCCAGGCAGGCTGATTCACCAATGTGTGTGTGCTGCCCCTAAGATGGAGGTTAAACTGGGAGTCTTGTCTGTCAGCATTAATTGGTGGATGCTAAATATCCAATATTGTCCGTAGCGAAATGTACACGAGCGATCGCTAGCACTCTGAACAAATTACAGATTCCTGCCCTGACTTACAGAGTGGTACATCCGTGTCCTCAGCCAATGATGCTCGCCCTCAGCCGTGTGTTGCATTTAAAGAGGAAGAAGATCTTGTAGAAAAATATATGCATGGGAGCCTAGTGACAGTTAGAGCTTTTGGCAATAGGTCTGGTCTGTCTGAGTGAGCCAAACCCCTTATGAATGAGTCAGCGAGGGCATAGATTGACATTTTGTGGGAATCGGTTCTTCAAAGCTGCAGATACATTATGTCTGCAGCTACCAAGGTCCTGTCTGTCCTACAGGTAGTGCTAAAGGAAGGCATGCGAGGAGGAATTTTCTCTTTTATAAACTTGTCTTGATTGCAAAGAGACTCATTTCTCAGTAGTTTGGGGTCCCCATAAAAAACCCAAACTCACCGATTTGTTTGTGGTTACATCCACCACGAATGTGGATGGAGGTTATGTTTTCACCCCTGTCTGTCTGTCTGTTTGTCTGTGAGCGGGATATATCTCAAGGGGTTGTGGACGGATTCAGACAAAACTTGGTGGACAGGTTAAGTATGTGACAAAAACGAATTGATTCGATTTTGGTGAAGATCTGGATCTGGATACGAGAATTTTAAATTAATTATTCACCATTGAGAGATTTGGGCCAAAAGTGAAATATGGCACGATATCTCAAAAAGTTGTGAACGAGTTCTGACAAAACAAGCTGGATGAGTTGGTTAGGTGACAAGCAAAATCCGATTCGATTCCGGTTCAAAGATCCAGATACGTCTAATCAGTGGGACACAAATCGTAAACTGTCCGGCCTGGCAGGTGTATGCAGAGTTCTCCCGAGCGCCTCCGAGTTTGCTAATGTGGCGTTTGATAGATTTTTAAAAAGTCTTCAACACACTACCCTCCCCCGATCATAAAGTTGACCATACATTTAAAATAGGGTGCTTATATGTGAAATACAGAGTTTGAAGGTGGTATATATATATATATATATATATATATATATATATATTGTTGCGAATATGGAATTTGGCCTCCATATCCGCTTGTAAATATTCCCCTATTTCCCCAATACTCCCCAACTATCCCCAATCCCCCATTCCCTAGTCCCATTGTCTGTAAACAACACTCTGTAGAACCGACCTTCCCCTTTTTCCCCCATTAAATGTCGTGCCCAGGTCCACCGCATCTCACGTAGACAACTTTCGGACATCTTGCTAGTTATTCTTAGTCTATGTCAGTTAAGGACTCGTTTCCATTAATTCTGACTCTTCGTTGCACCAGAATGTGATTATATGGCACCAGTAGTGAGTTTAGGACCTTCCCATACCTCCTCCCATCTTCTTCCCCAAACAACAACAACAACAACAACTACAGCAACAACAACAACTACAGCTACAACAACAACTACAACAACGGCGCGCGGGGGGAGTGTGCGTCCTCACACCGGCTCGGTTAGCCGCCATGACCATGCGCTCCACGGGGTTACCACGAAGGGGCTCCCTGTCAGCCCCTCGTCAAGGGTGGAGCCGGTAACCCCCCCGCACGCACCCAATGAGAAGCAACGAGCCGATTCCATCTGGGGCGGAGCTAACGAGCCGAGGGCGTGTCACTCCCCGCCGGATATACGCGGCCACGTACCGGACGTGACGTGAGATGCGCCCCGAGCTTGAGAAGACAAGAGAGCCACCTCCGAGCGCTGAGAGACCTCCTGCATCTTTTGGGCCGCGCTATCCTGTCCCTGAGCACAAGGTGCACCTTGTGCTGGCCATCGAATACCCGCTTTCCTTGTCATCAATCCCCGTGTGAGTCAGCCTTGTCCCGTTTATCTGTCGTCTGTTGGGGTTAATATAAGAGTGTGTCTAAGTGCCTGTCTTTCTATGATGTCCCTCTTGTAGTTGTAATCTGACCTTCCGCCCTAATATAATCTCCTCCGGAGGTCTTGAGAACCGTATCCCTGGTGTCGTGTCATTTTAATCCCAGCAGTTGTGTCTTTTCCTTCATTGATCTAGCGTAGCGCGATTAGTCAATGTTCGGGTATAATCGGGTAACTTGTGCAGACGTGGTCATACCAAACCGCTCGGTAAATAACATCTAAGCCGCGTCTGTAACAATTGGTGTCGAGGAGTGGAATTCGGACCCGGGACTAAATTTATTAGGCCCAAATTTGTAGTAGAATCGATTCGGAGCGCGTTTCCCGCGTGAAATTATAACGGCGAAATTTGATTTTGTGATACGAAAATAAAAACCCGAATTTTGAAAGTCGCGCTATGGCAGACCAAGACAGCTGGGGTCCGGTAGTGGAGAGTGAGGCAGGGTCGGTCCAGGACCAAATTGAGGGACGCGAGGAGAGCGAAGCAGTGAGGGTAGCAGGTTCGCAATGTAGCGCCGTCACGCACGAAGTAGCGGGCGCGCAAAATGGCGCCTCGCAGATGGCCACGGCGTCCACGCCCGCGACCGTGGCAGCGCCCCTGGTGGATTTGAACCTTTTTTTTATACAAATGAAGGCCCTTATGGCCCAGAATAGTGAGCGAATGAGGGCTGATAGTGAGCGGTTGGGGAACCGGATGGATGCTCAGGGTGAGCGATTGGAGGGCCAAATGGGGGTAATGAGGGACGAAGCGAGGGCTCAGAGTGAGCAATTGGGGGTAATGGGAAACCAAATGGGGGTAATGAGGGACGAAGCGAGGGGTACCGGTGAGGGGTTAGACAATAATTTTAAGGAGTTAGACAAGAAATTTGGGAAGTTAGACAATAATTTTGAGGGGTTAGACAACGGGATAAAAGAGGTGAGAAATGGGTTAATAGGGTTAGAAAACAGTATGGAAGGCAAATTGAGGGACATGAGGGACCAAGCGGAAAGGGAAGTTAACCAAATGGGGCAGCAGATAGAGGGGGTCAGAATGGGGGTAGAAGCCAAACTGGATGCTCACAGGGAGGAAATGGAGCAGATGAGGGTGGCATCTGGGCAGGAGATGCAAGTGATGGGAGAGGAGATCAGGAGAGGAGTGAGTGAGGAGGTCGGAGGAGTGCGCGAGGAGGTGAGGCACTGTAAGGAGCACATGGAGAAGGAGGTGAGAAAGGGGACTGTAAAGTTACAAGGGGGCATAGAGGACCTGACGCAGGAGGTGGAGCAGCTGACGGTGGGACAGACGGAGTTAGTGGAGCAGGTTCAAAGGAACACTGCGGTATTAGGAGGTTTAAAAGCGACACAGAAAGAACTAAAAGATGACTTGGTAGCGACGAAGAGGGAATGTCAGATGGTACGTGAGGGACTGACAACGAGGCTGGACGAGGTGATAGAGGTAATGGAGACGAAGGACCGGCAGGTGAGGACGCACATGGAAACGGTCAAGGTAGCCTTGGAGGACGAGCTTGAGGAGACGTACCGGGGAATAAAAGAGGTGAAGCAGAAATTAGAAGAAGTGGAAGAAGGGGTGAGCGAAATTAAGAAGCGACGGAGAGAGGATAAGAAAGAGATAAAGGAGGAAGTAAAAGAATTGGTCCAAAGTCTGTGTTCGGATCGTGATGATGTGCTCATTAACCGGATGAGGGATTCGCAGGTGATGGAGGAGAAGCGAAGAGAAAGAGGACCCGGTGTAAGTGGTGACCAATATGGTCGTGCGTATGATGCGCCAGGTGATTTAATAAGCTTGGGGATCGAGATAGACCCGGATGTTCGTGAGAGGCCACGAGTGAGGTGTATGGCTGGTCCGGAGGGTATGGAACGAGAGGTGCGAGGTGTGGGTGAGCAAGGTTGTGGTGGTATGGAATGGGTAGCGGGTTGCGGAGGTGTGACCCATGCATCGACACCAACAGGGGTAGTTGTTGGAGGGACCGGGGAGGCACGAGAGCCCCTTGGGGGTAATGTACTGTGGGGGCCCGGCCGGTTCGGCCCCGCGCTGACCCCGCAAGGGGCGACGCACGGGGTCCGGCAGGCGGGCAACGACTCGCATGCGAGGTGGTCCCACAAGGTCCCACTCGCGCCGTATGACGGCAAGAGTGATCTACGCGCGTACCTGGCGCAGTTCGACTGTGTGTGTAAGGGCAACGGTTGGGGTGAGGACGAAGGTGGAGTACACCTGGTGGCCGCATTGCGCGGCGCGGCGGCGGAGGTGCTGACGGCATTACCAGCGGGTGCTCTCACCCTGCCAGCCCTCCACGACGCCCTAATTAATCGATTCGGCATAGAACAGCAGAGCGAGCTTGTTAAAGCTCAGCTCGCGCTGCGAAAGCGCAAGCCCCAGGAAGCCATCGGGGAACTTGCCCACGACATTCGCCGCGCAGTGGGGATCGCACATGCTAGCATGGCAGCGGATTCCCGGGAAAGCCTGGCGCTGGACCATTTTATCCAGGCCCTCCCGGACATTGAGCTCCGGCAACAGCTCGCCATGTGGCGCCCGCAGACTCTGAGCCAGGCGGCTGACGCTGCGGCCCGTTGGGAAGCAGCGAGGCCCCTGGCCCGGGGGGGCGAGCGTCTCGCAATGGCGGTCCGCCAGGTGGGACCCCCGATGGAGGGCGGACCCCTTAGGGGGCCCGCCCACGACGTGGGTCCTGACCTGGCGGGCATGGTCCGGAGGCTGGTGGACCAGCGCCTGGCAGGACCTGGACCATGGCAGGCGGCCCCGGAGGTGGCCCGCGGTGGACCACGAGCGGGTAATCCAATTCGGACCTACAGGGGGGGAAATTTGGAATTCCGGAGGCAAGCACCTTATCAGGTGAGGTGCTATACCTGCAACCGTCTGGGTCACCTGGCGCGGCACTGTCGAGCCGCGTGCCGGGATGATCCCCGGCGGTTGAGGTCCTCAACTCCGCCCAGGGGGGAGCGGGTTAGCCGACCCCAGACACCCCCCCGCCAGACCCCAGGAAACTAGAAGGTGTCGGGCACGTAGGGCGGTGTTCGGCAGCAGAGGATGGAGGAGAGCCCTCATTGACGCGACAGGTCATTTATTGTGGCCAAATTGGAACCGGTAGCCTGACAATTAGATGCAAAATTGCCGGCGTGGGGGTAGACGCCGTAGTGGACACAGGAGCTAGCGCCACGATCATCAGCTCTGTGGTCCTTGATTCGAGCGCAGGTGGCTGGGATAAGATCCAGCGCCTGCAAAATTATAGTTTGCAGCTTGCTACCGGGGTAACGGCCCCGATCATAGGGCGTGGTTCTGTGACCCTCAAGTTAGGGTCGGTAAGGAGGGAGATAGATGTTTGGGTGGCGGATGGGTGCGACCCATGTTTAATAGGGTTGGACCTGTTGACTGCCAGCGTCTGTAAAATCGACTTGTGCCGGGGGATCCTGCAGGTGGGAGTAGAAGAGCTGCCGTTAGGGGGAGTGAGCACGGCCGAGAGAGCGGAGCTGGAGGCTTCCGAGGCCGTGACCATCCCCCCAAGGGCCGAGGCGATAGTGCCGGCCCGGTGGGCAGCTCGCCCAACATGGCAGGAGTCCTGCGGCCTGGTCGAACCGGTGGCAGCGCAGTCCATACCGGGTTTAATCGTGGGCCGCACCCTTGTAAAAACGGACGGACCGGTAGTGGCCGTCCGAGTAATAAATATGAGTACAGAACCACGCACTATAGTAAGGGGCACGAGGGTAGCTGGCTGCACCCCAGTTGAGGAAGTCGCGACAGTGAGGGGCGAGAACGTCCAGCCGAGCCGACCCCGGGGGGAGCCTTCAATAACAAGTAGGAATTGGCCCGATCCCATTTGCGAGATGGTAAATCGTAGTAGCGTAGAGTTGGGAGGTACCCAGAGGGAGGCCTTGCACAAACTGGTTGGGTCCCATTTGGACCTCTTCTCCCTGTCCACCGAGGATATTGGACGTACGGGCCTGGTGAAACATCAGATCCACACCGGTGAGGCCCGGCCTATTCGTCAGGCCGCCCGACGGCTCCCTTGGAGCAAGAGGGCGGAAGCTGACGAGCAGGTTGAAAAAATGCTCGACGCAGGCGTGATCGAGCCCTCGGGAAGTCCTTGGATGTCACCTGTTGTGCTGGTCAAAAAGAAGGATGGGACCACGCGGTTCTGCGTGGACTATCGCCAGCTAAACAACGTGACACTCAAGGACTCATATCCCCTGCCAAGGATTGATGACACCCTCGATGCCGTTGCGGGCTCAAATTGGTTCACAACTTTGGACCTCAAGAGTGGGTATTGGCAGGTGGAGATGGATAGGGCAGGGAAGGAGAAAACGGCATTTTCCACAGGTAAGGGACTGTATCAGTTTACTGTGATGCCGTTTGGTTTGTGTAACGCCCCCGCCACCTTTGAAAGATTGATGGAGCATGTACTGGGCGGCATGCCATGGCAATCATGCCTGGTGTACCTGGATGACGTCCTGGTACATGCCCAAACGTTCCCCCAGGCAGTAGCTAATTTGGACCAGGTGTTCGGGTGCCTCAGACAGGCAGGGTTGAAGCTGAACCCGAGTAAGTGCACTTTGTTTGCAAGAGAGGTGGCCTATCTAGGTCACGTGATCGGCCGCGAGGGGGTAAAAACGGACCCAGACAAAATTAAAGCGGTAGAGGAGTGGCCCGCACCACGTACCATCAAAGAGGTGCGGGGATTTTTGGGACTCTGCTCCTACTACCGGCGCTTTGTGGCGAAATTTGCGGAGTTGGCCCGTCCCCTCCACCGGCTTACGGAGAAGGGGACGCGATTCAATTGGACACGGGAGTGCCACGAGGCCTTCCAAAAATTGAAGGGGTGTCTAACATCCGCACCCCTTCTAGCTTACCCCACTAGCGACGGGGCATTTACCCTGGACACGGATGCGAGCCAGGAAGGATTGGGCGCAGTTTTGTCTCAGACACAGGAGGGCGTGGAGAGAGTGATTGGTTATTATAGTCGGGCCTTAAGTAGGCCCGAGAGAAATTATTGCGTCACTCGCAAAGAGTTATTGGCTATGCTGGCTGCCATGAACCATTTCCACCCGTACTTGTACGGGCGGAAATTTTTGGTTAGAACTGACCATTCCTCCTTGCAATGGCTCCTTCGGTTCAAGGAACCGGAGGGCCAAATTGCAAGGTGGTTGGAAAAGTTGCAGCAGTACGATTTTGATGTGGCCCATAGGGCCGGGAAGGCCCATGGTAATGCGGACGCACTCTCTTGGCGTCCTTGTCTGGGGGAAAACTGCAAATTTTGTGCGAGACACGAGGAGAGGGAACAATTGGGCGATTCGGACCCGACCCTCGTTGTCCGGGCAACCCGGGTGAGAGGGCCAATTTTGCCACTAACCGCAGATGAGGAATTCGGAACTTTGGCATGGAGCACGGCCCAGCAGGAGGATCCTGTCCTGGGGCCAGTGTTCAATTGGGTCAAATTGGGGCACAGACCAAAGGGGGAAGAGGTCACCCCCCTCGGAGCACAAACAAAGGCATATTGGGCTCAGTGGCAGACCCTGGAATTGAAAGGCAACATCTTGTATCGCAAGTGGGTGGAGGTTCCCTCTGATAGAACTTCCTGGCTGGTGATAGTCCCTGACAAATTCAAGAACGTCATATTGCAACAGGTGCATGGTACCCGCTCCGGCGGCCATTTGGGCAGGACAAAGACAATATCTCGGGTCCGCCGGAGGTTCTATTGGGTGAATATGGGGCGCGACATACAGGACTGGTGTCGGAGATGCGACGCCTGTTCTGCCAAAAAGGGACCAGCACGGAGGATGAGGGCCCCCCTTCAATTACATCAGGTGGGGGCCCCCCTTGAGCGGGTGGCTATGGATATTCTAGGACCGCTGCCCCGCACCCGCCAAGGTAATAAGTATATCCTCGTTGTAATGGACTATTTCACCAAGTGGCCGGAGGCCTACGCCCTCCCCAACCAAGAAGCAGGGGTGGTAGCGCAGGCCTTCGTGGAAGGATTTGTGTGCCGGCATGGGATTCCACAGGAGTTGCACACCGACCAGGGACGAAATTTTGAGAGCAAATTGCTAAAAGATGTGTGCAGTCTCCTGTCAATTCGGAAAACAAGAACCACGCCCTTGCGGCCACAATCTGACGGGATGGTGGAACGGTTCAACAGAACATTGATACAACAACTGGCACTGTTCACCGCCACCCGTCAGGATGACTGGGACGAACATCTCCCTTATCTGCTTATGGCCTACCGAACCAGCCAGCACGGGGCCACCGCATGCAGTCCAGCGTTGCTTATGTATGGGCGGGAGTTACGGGCTCCCGCCGACTTGCTATGCGGTCCCGTGCCAGACACAGTGGTTAACCCGCCGAGGGAGGGGTACGCACGTCACCTAGAGGAAGGCATGGAGCTAGTCCATGCCTTCGCCCGCCGCCAACTCCATCTGGCGGGGGAAAAGATGAAGCGCAGGTACGACGACCGGAGCCAGGGGAGTCAATACGCTCCGGGGATGAAGATTTGGTTCTTTAATCCCCGGAGGCGGAAGGGAAGGTGCCCAAAACTCACCTCCCCCTGGCAAGGCCCAGGAGTCGTCCTGTCGCAAATCTGTGACGTGGTCATTAAGATCAAAATGGGGCCACGAGCCCTCCCTCGGATCGTCCACGCCGACCGGATAAGACCTTACACCGGCGAGCAGGCGCCCCCGTGGATTGCCTCGGCTTTAGATGCCGAGGCGGGACCTAGTACCTCTGAATAAGGGGGGCTTATTAGTGCCAGAGGACTGGGGAATTGAGGAGCGATAGGCCCGGTGGGTAAGGGTGGCATCCCTGCCACCCTTCCCATGGTGTGGGGCAAAGGAGCAATAGCTTATGGGGTGATGGCAGTGAAAACTAGCCCGGGTGGGTTAGGTTATATTGTAGGGATCTAGCGAAGATGACATTAGGTGACGTTAAGTTTAGTTAGTGACTGATACCTGTAGTGGGGACGCAGGTAGATTAGTATGGATGATAATGACGTGGGAGCGCAATAGTTAAAGGGACGACTGGGAAGCGCAAGTTTCAGAAGGGAGTAGTTAGATGAGATGATGCTGTGTGAGGATTGAACAGGTGTGATTGCACAGGTGTGCAACTGGACAGGTGTGTGGAGCAGTGTGTGAGTAATGAGTGTTGTGGATCAGCGCGAATGCGCTTGGGGAGGGAAGGGTGCAGGTGGCACCAGGTGTGAGAGCACAGGTGTGCAAGTACAGGTGTGTGGAGAGAGTTGGAGTAAGTGGTACGGAGTGGTGTGCATGGTGCGAAGGTGTGGATGGGGGAAGAGTGGACCCCTTTCACGAGTACCCGGGGCGGGTAGTGTAAGTGTTAGGTAGAGGGTATAGGTAAATTGTGGTTGGAAATTGGCATTTGTGGTGCGGTTGCAGAATGGTGTTGTGAATGGGTGCATTAGTGTTGTGGAAATGGCTGGGCGTGTAGCCTGTTAGTGTGTGTAGTTGGTTGGGCACTCCACCACTGTGAGGATGTCGGCCAGGTGAGGCCGCAGGTGGGCTCTGGGAGCCGGTAGTTGTGAGTGGGTGCCTGAGGATCCCGGGTGTGGATCGGGCAGCCCAGTGCCAGAGAGGGCACCGAGTGGGGAGAGCGCCAGAGGGCCTTCCCCAGGTAGTTAGGTTAGGGTAAGGAGCAGGTAAGCTCGGAGGCAACTGCAGTGGTGGAGGTGTGCAGGTGGGTAGACCCGCTGGGAGAGGTACACGTCGCGGCCCAGAAATTGTGCGAGGGCACCGGGAGATGAATCGGGGGAGTGAGACCCCAAATTGAAAAGCACCACAGTTTGGCCAATGGGAATTGGTTTTTAGAACCCATAGTGTAAGAGGGCCAATGGTTTGGCAGGAGAAAGACCCCGGGTAGTGTAAAGTTGTTAAAGTCATTTAGGAAATAGTTAGGATTGATGAACCTGTCGCACCATACGCAGCCACTTACCAGTGGTGATGATGATGACTCCACACCTGTGTTTTCTTTGTTTGTGTTGCAGGAAGGAGAATTGCTGTCGGATTTGTGAGACGCATCACGACGTGGATGAGACATTGGGGTGATTCCATCTCTCCCTCCCTAGGAGGGACTGATGATGAATTGGTGATAGCAAATTATGATGTTGAGTTGGAGATGGCAAATTTTGATGAGAGTTGAAAATGGCAAATTTGATTGGTTAGGAGGGAGAGAAGACGAATTTGGTTTATGGGAGGAACGGGGAAGACAGTAGGGACGTTTGTTGATTGGTAAAGTAGATGTTTATGGGTAGTGTTGTGTTTTGTGGATGCAGTAAGGGGTAAGGGAGGGGCCATGTAGGTTACCTGGTGGGGGGGGGGGGCGTACAGTAGGAACGTACCTGTCTCACCTGGTTCCCATGTGCCCCCAGTGTGCATTACCTTGCATTGCGTGCACTTTTGCGCCCTTACCACCTTACTCACTTGTCTGCTTCTTTTGTCTCCCACCTCCGAGGATCTGGCTTTGGGGCAGAGAGAGAGAGAGGAGAGAGAGGTGCTGGCTTCGCAGTTGTGGGCCTGCACTTTCGCTGCTTGCTGCTGGGATCGATACACCATATGGACCGCAATGTTTGTGGCCACCCACAATGGACCGCAGTTCTTTTGCGGCCAAGCACCACCCATTGATGGACCTCTGGGTCAACGTGGCACCTATGCCAAACAGGTGAACCACTAATAGTTGGCCCCCTGACGGCCACAATAAAGAAATGGACGCGGTTGGCGCCTTTCTTTATTTTTCTAAGGAAGTAAGAAGGCCAAGTGCACCACACGAAGGCAAGACCAGCGGCAGAACATCGGCCGGCTGCGACACCACACAATGATTTATAGACACTTTATTGGTGCACCGGATGGTGCTGACTGTACATGAGGGGGTGGTGCTTTTCGTGCTGGAAAAGGGTGCTCTGCACGTTATTAAAGGCCGTAGGCCACAGAGCACTCGTGGGTTGGTGTATCGATGCTGGCATGCGTGCTCTCTCTATGCATAACATCTGCATGTGTTCCTCCAAAAACAGGTCCTGGATCGTAGTGTAAATAGCAGCGTAGTCTTGTAAATAATGCTCCCTACCGGCTGTATGTTTAGTTTGCGAATTCTTTCCGGATTCGGTTATCCTGTGGGTGTGTTTCTGTGAGGAGAAGGGTGCAACGTCGCAGGGGGACATATTTACTCATTTGTGAATATCTGTAAAACTGTCGCACTCAGGGAAGAGTTAATAGTAGAGGGAACTACATCTGAGTGCCACACTAAAATAGGTAAAAATTTATCGGGTCGGGACGCCCCGAGGGTAGAGAAGGGTGCAATGTTGCGAATATGGAATTTGGCCTCCATATCCGCTTGTAAATATTCCCCTATTTCCCCAATACTCCCCAACTATCCCCAATCCCCCATTCCCTAGTCCCATTGTCTGTAAACAACACTCTGTAGAACCGACCTTCCCCTTTTTCCCCCATTAAATGTCGTGCCCAGGTCCACCGCATCTCACGTAGACAACTTTCGGACATCTTGCTAGTTATTCTTAGTCTATGTCAGTTAAGGACTCGTTTCCATTAATTCTGACTCTTCGTTGCACCAGAATGTGATTATATGGCACCAGTAGTGAGTTTAGGACCTTCCCATACCTCCTCCCATCTTCTTCCCCAAACAACAACAACAACAACAACTACAGCAACAACAACAACTACAGCTACAACAACAACTACAACAACGGCGCGCGGGGGGAGTGTGCGTCCTCACACCGGCTCGGTTAGCCGCCATGACCATGCGCTCCACGGGGTTACCACGAAGGGGCTCCCTGTCAGCCCCTCGTCAAGGGTGGAGCCGGTAACCCCCCCGCACGCACCCAATGAGAAGCAACGAGCCGATTCCATCTGGGGCGGAGCTAACGAGCCGAGGGCGTGTCACTCCCCGCCGGATATACGCGGCCACGTACCGGACGTGACGTGAGATGCGCCCCGAGCTTGAGAAGACAAGAGAGCCACCTCCGAGCGCTGAGAGACCTCCTGCATCTTTTGGGCCGCGCTATCCTGTCCCTGAGCACAAGGTGCACCTTGTGCTGGCCATCGAATACCCGCTTTCCTTGCCATCAATCCCCGTGTGAGTCAGCCTTGTCCCGTTTATCTGTCGTCTGTTGGGGTTAATATAAGAGTGTGTCTAAGTGCCTGTCTTTCTATGATGTCCCTCTTGTAGTTGTAATCTGACCTTCCGCCCTAATATAATCTCCTCCGGAGGTCTTGAGAACCGTATCCCTGGTGTCGTGTCATTTTAATCCCAGCAGTTGTGTCTTTTCCTTCATTGATCTAGCGTAGCGCGATTAGTCAACGTTCGGGTATAATCGGGTAACTTGTGCAGACGTGGTCATACCAAACCGCTCGGTAAATAACATCTAAGCCGCGTCTGTAACAATATATATATATATATATATATATATATATATATATATATATATATATATATGCTGTATTTTTTTGTATACAAGATCGAGGCTCGTGTAAAAGCTAACATTAATCACAAAAAGACAAACTGACACATAAAACATATGATAAATAGGGTGCTTATATGTGAAATACAGAGTTTGAAGGTGGTATATGTATGTATATATATATATATATATATATATATATATATATATATATATATATATATATGCTGTATTTTTTTTGTATACAAGATCGAGGCTCGTGTAAAAGCTAACATTAATCACAAAAAGACAAACTGACACATAAAACATATGATAAAGGGGGCGGGAGACAAGATGGGGAGAGAGAGGGAAGCACAGAAGTACAACAACAGAGAACAGGGACATCGGGAGATCTGTGGGAGGTAGAGGGCTTGGGGGGAGGAGGCATGGGAAGGGGGGGGGGGGGGTGGGAGCAGTAAAAAAAACACATGGACATTGCAAGGACTTCCAGGAAAGAAATCGGTATTTCAAAAAAAGTGGATCTGGGGTGAAATTAGCGGAGGTAGAAGAGATCAAGGTTTTGGATGGGGGAAGAAAAGAGATGGTGGTGGACAGCTGCTTTGAAGACCGAGAAGGAGGAGAGGGATTGAAGAGAGTAAGGGAGTTTGTTCCTGAGGTGGGAGAAAAGAGGAATGAAGGAGTGAAGGTGAGCAGAGAGTCTTAATTTTGGCAGTTTAACCATAAGAGGGTTGCAGGCAGATCTTGTGCGACCTGTAGGAATATTTGGGGGACAGAGCCCAGAGAGAGCTGGGGGGGGGGGGGCAAGGCCGGAGAGTATTCGGTAGAAGACAGAAAGACAACCAACCTGCCTGCGGTGAGTAAGTGAAAGGCCCTCAGAATTGGCTTCATCGCGGGAGATTCCAATGATTCTGAACGCTTTGGTTTCAACAGCGTGAAGCTGAGTGAGGTGTGAGGCAGGAGTACCAGCCCAGAGGGGAGAACAGTATTCCATTGAGCTGCGGATGAAAACCTTGTATGTGGTGAGGAGCTCAGGTGTGCCAAGGAAGGACTTCGCACGACGGAGGATGCCCAGTTGGTGACTGGCTTTGGAGGCCAGCTTGGAAATGTTGTTTTCCCAGGAAAGATCATGGCAGATAGTGAGACCCAAAATCTTGAGCGACAGAACTTCTTGGAGAGGATTGTTGAGAAAGTGGATGGGAGGGTTGTCCAGTCGATCTTTTCGGAGAGACATAGTAAGAGTGTGAGATTTGTCAGGATTGAAAGACATGTTCCACTTGTTTGACCAGTCTGATTTTGTCCAGGTCTGCAGAGAGTGAGGAGGCTGCAGACTGCCGATCTGAGGGATGAGGAATGGAGCGGCAGATAGTGGAGTCATCAGCAAAGAGATAGAGAGGATTTTCCAGAGAGTCGGAGAGATCATTGATGAAGACCAGAAAAAGCACAAGGCCCAACAGGGTAAGACAGGGTATGACGTCATCAGAAGACGTCATCAGTGACCAAAACAAAACAGCTAAAGTAGAGATAATGGGAGGTATCACAGACGTTATCACCTGCCATTACCTGCTATGGAATGGACATTAAACTTTTAACCGCTTTGTGCAAATTGACTTGACAGGAAAATTATATCGTTTGATTCATAAATGTCAAACCAATTAATCCACGAGAGCACCGTGAAAAGCATTTCCTTCATTCATGAGCTGTTTGTAACTTTATAGTCAGAGATAGTAAACTGTTTTGGCATCCAACCACTTCCACAAATGTCATCACAACATTCCGTCTTTAATCTCCGCTTTAGCCTTTAATGCCTTCCCAGTTTCTCTGCTTCACTGGCTTTGCCTTTGTTTTGGAAGGAGGAATCTCCAATGCTTCATAATAATGATATTATCTGTCCCGCTTCTCACCTTATTTAGTTTTTCGTGGAGGCAGCTCCATGACCTCAAGCTCAGTGCGTTGTGGCTAATCATTCTGAAACACCTGAAGGAGGTTTACAGCCCTGTAAGTATCGCTCAATGCTCAGGCGGTTCATGGCAGAATGTGTGTGAAACATCAGAGAAGGGTGTAACAGGTGTGCACACATGGTGCAGGGAAAGGCCATGTTTTCATGGAAATAATGGGATCATGTCCGTCTGTCTATTTATTCTGTGACATGTTTGATCTGATCTCCAATTGGAGGTTCATGTGGAACTGGTGATTGTACTCTGAAAATTAAGGTTCTGGTGATGACGAATATAATGTGGTCAATGTTATCTCATCAACTCAAAAGACATTTCTGCTGAAGAGACCACTCCAAATGCCTCGTCTTGTGATGAGGAAATCAGTCAAAATGCCTCGTCTTATGATGAGGAAATCAGTCCAAATGCCTCATCTTCTGAACAGGAGATCAGTCCAAATGCCTCATCTTCTGAGCAGGAGACCATTCCAAATGCCTCATCTTCTGAGCAGGAGACCATTCCAAATGCCTCATCTTCTGAGCAGGAGACCATTCCAAATGCCTCATCTTCTGAGCAGGAGATCAGTCCAAATCCCTCATCTTCTGACTCGGAGACCATTCCAAATGACTCATCTTCTGAGCAGGAGACCATTCCAAATGCCTCATCTTCTGAACAGGAGATCAGTCCAAATGCCTCATCTTCTGAACAGGAGATCAGTCCAAATGCCTCATCTTCTGAGCAGGAGACCATTCCAAATGCCTCATCTTCTGAGCAGGAGACCATTCCAAATGCCTCATCTTCTGAGCAGGAGACCATTCCAAATGCCTCATCTTCTGAACAGGAGATCAGTCCAAATGCCTCATCTTCTGAGCAGGAGACCATTCCAAATGCCTCATCTTCTGAGCAGGAGATCATTCCAAATGCCTCATCTTCCGACCAGGAGACCATTCCAAATGCCTCATCTTCTGACTCGGAGACTATTCCAAATGCCTCATCTTCTGAGCAGGAGACCATTCCAAATGCCTCATCTTCTGAGCAGGAGATCATTCCAAATGCCTCATCTTCTGAGCAGGAGACCATTCTAAATGCCTCATCTTCTGAGCAGGAGACCATTCCAAATGACTCATCTTCTGAGCAGGAGACCATTCCAAATGCCTCATCTTCTGAGCAGGAGATCAGTCCAAATCCCTCATCTTCTGACTCGGAGACCATTCCAAATGACTCATCTTCCGACTAAGAGACCATTCCAAATGACTCATCTTCCGACCAAGAGACCATTCCAAATGACTCATGTTCCGACCAGGAGACCATTCCAAATGCCTCATCTTCCGACCAAGAGACCATTCCAAATGCCTCATCTTCCGACCAAGAGACCATTCCAAATGCCTTGTCTTCTGACCAGGAGACCATTCCAAATGCCTCATCTTCCGACCAAAAGAGCATTCCAAATGACTCATCTTCCGACCAGGAGACCGGTCCAAATGACTCATTTTCCGACCAAGAGACCATTCCAAATGCCTCATCTTCCGACCAAGAGACCATTCCAAATGACTCATTTTCCGACCAAGAGACCATTCCAAATGCCTTGTGTTCTGAGCAGGAGACCAATCCAAATGCCTTCTTTTCTAACAAGGAGACCAGTCTAATGCCTCAAATTCTGGCCAGGAGACCAGTCAACCAGTCCAAATGCCTCGTCTCCTGGCCAGAGACCATCCCCAAAATAATGCGTCATGACTGCTGATGGGTCATCTTGGATTTGCTAGAGATGACGAAGTACAAATGGTGGTGACATTAATAGACCGTAATTGATTGTGGTTGTATTGCAGAATCGTCACAAGTAAGACCAAAAGAGTTCAAACACAGAGAAGAGTGTCGAGGGCAACACCAAAAGAGGAGAATCCCGTGATGTTTCATTTGAGGTCGACCATGGAAAACATGGTTCGTTAGGTCTCTCAGTTCGAGCGAACAATTGACAGATGACTGTGCCATGTGTACAACCGTGCAAAGTTGCCTCCGCTTTGCGAAACGGACCTTATCTTTGGCAAAGGTGAGAGGTTTGAAGTGTAAAACTTCAACAGCATCAAACAGTCTCTTTTATCCTCTTCATATCTTTGCCTACTTTTATCTGAAGAGCAAGATGCATAAATCAAAGTACCCTTGATGTATGGCCTAACAAATCCGAGCCTATTCCAGCAGAGCGGCGTGAGTTATGAGAAACAAACGGTGGTTCGGAATAATTGTTTCGGCAGATATAGTCTCAGATCACCATCGGAATCACGAGATAAATGAACAAACTGGAAGATGCGAAAGTCATTCCATTTTGCATCCTTTGTATAGGCGCTGCATAAATAGTGATGACGTCACAAAACACTTATGCACCTCCTTCTCTTTGAGCAAATACTTCGTTCTGAGTTTAAACACCAACAGGGGATATTAACTGTCACAAATTATTATCAGATAAAGAAAGGCCTGGTTCCTACAAAATCGAAAACTTTCTAGACAAAATATATATGTATATATATATATGTATATATATATATATATATATATATATATATATATATATATATATATATATATATATATTGTTGTGGATATGAGAATGTATTTTTTATTTATTGTTGTGGTAAAATGTTGTTGTAAAAGGTTGTTGTAAAATATCACCCTTCCTCCCTCCGGTTGTGGTTGTATAAAGGTCAAAGGGCGTTCCCGTAGTTAGTCCATAAAACATACATGCAGGACACGATATATCTTTGTTGACAGTTATATCCTTATTATGTGTATTAGTGTAAGGCTGTGTCTTCCATTAATTGAAATACTCCATTGCACCAGTGAAAGAGATAGATTCCCTTCATTCCCACTCCCAAAACTTCCATTCCCATTCCCAAAACCTCCCTTCCAATTGCCTTCCGCATTTTGGGCGGTTTTCTTCAACCACCATTGGCCACGAGGCAGGGTTGGGGAAGAAAGGCGTGTCTCCACCTCGTCATAGAGGGGAGGAGTGAGCCAGCCCCACTCGACCAACCATGAGCCAGGGGTTTGGCTAGAGAGGGTGGAGGAAGAGCGATCGGGGAGGTTCGCAAAGGTTGAGGGGCGGGGGCCTATATAACCCAAGGCAGGGCGTGTCCAAAGAGAGATGCACTTTGAGCTGAGACAAGGAGGGTCACAAAGAGCTGGGTCATCAGAGCAAGAGCGCATGAGGAGATGGGAAGAGAGAAGGCTTGAGACCAACAGAGGTGATGAGTGCACAGCACAAGAGGGTTGCCTGACGCGAGAGATCGTGCCTTGCCTGAGAGGAAATCCCATCATTACTGAGAGAGCGAGAGGGTCGTGGCATCGACGCAACCACGTTGGTTCCAGCGGTTGTCGTGTTCGCTTTAAACCACGACGCGAGGTCGGAACGGAACCTCGACGGCTGAACGAGCCGAACCGGCTGCCTTTGCCAGCTGAACGGACCACCTCCTGTCATTCCCCGCGTGAGTCAGTGTCTTTTGTTTGTTCTATCCTGGGAATAAGTTAAGTCTGTATAACTATAAGCTAGTATTTGCACTGTGTCACCTGCGTCTTATGTGTTGTAAATAAACCTTGATTGCTTTCTTTTTGCTTGTGTGTAAATAGCCAATAAATTCAGTCGTATTTCCAAACCTTTCTTGCCTTCTTTTTCCTCTTTGCATTCGTCGCCTTTGTCTTTTCCCTATTGACTAGCTGTGGTGCGACCCGGCCAACGTTTGGGTGGAATCGGGTGAGTCGGGGATCCTGTTAGGTCGCGGCAATACCAAACCGCTCGGTAACTAACATCTTAAACCGCGATCTGTAACAATTGGTGTCTGGGAGTGGGATTCGAGGCCCGACCAAATTTTTAAAAAAAACGAATAGAGGGAAAAAAAAAATTTGGTCAAAATTTGGAGCGGCCGAAATTTGTTTTGTTTTACAAAACCTGAATTTTGAAATCGCGCCATGGCTGGTCAAGGCGACGGGATGCCGGTGGGAGAGATAGACGGGGTAGAATCGACCCAGGACCCCAGGGAAGAAGTGGGAAAAGTGGTGGAGGAGAGTAAAGAAGGTGTGGTTGAGGGGGTATCAGGTGCACAAAATGGCGCTCTCGCGCACGTGGTTACAGCGGCACCAAATTTTGCCGCGCCCGTGACCGTACCACTACCAGCGGGCTTTGATGTGGGGGACTTCATGGCGCAATTCACCGAGATGCTGAGAATAGAGGGGGAGAGATTGAGTAATAAAATGGATGCTCGGAGTGAGCAAATTGAAGCAACAATAAACGGAATGAGGGCCGATAGGGAGGAAAGGGAGCAGAGGGACAGAGACCGCAAGTTGGGCGAAAGGGTCCCAGGGGTGCACGAGGAGGTAAAGCGGGTCGAAAAGCGCTGGTTGAGCGAAGCGGAGGAAAGCACGGGTACAATGACGGGGGTAGAAATCGCGACCCGGGGTTTGGAAAAGCCGGCGACCGATGAGGTAGAGGGAATTTTATTAAAGCCAACGGTCGTCGAGGTGAACAAAGAAATTATGGGTATAGTTGAAATTGGAGAGACCGGGGACTTAAAGTTAAAAGAGCAACAATCGGAGGAAGGAATGGAAATTGCTCAAAGTCTAAATGCACATCCTGAGGCTGTACTCGCTAATCCAAATGGAAGTTTGCAGGTTTTGGTGCAGGGAGGAAGAAGAACCCCTAAGGTGAGACGTGCTGTTGTGTATTGTGCGGGGAGATTTTGTAAATGGATGTTTAGCGACAAAAGAATTGTCGCGCGATTGGGATCGATATGGCATCCGGGCGTTGGTGAAGGGTCCCGTGTGAGTGGAAATGGCACGCGTGGGAGAAAAAAGTGTGCGTCGGCGAGTGGGTGTGCTATAAAGTGTGGGAGTGAAACCGAGTGCGAGCGAGAATGCACGTCGGGGTGTACGGAGTGTGACACGAATAGGGAGTTGGTGATGGCGCAGGTGCGAGAGGGCACATCGGAGCGCGAGTGTGAAACCGAGTGCGAGCGAGAATGCACGTCGGGGTGTACGAAGTGTGACACGGAGAGTAAGGTGGTGGTGGAACGTGTGCGAGGAAGCACACCTGAGTTGGTCATGGCGCGGGTGTGGGAGAGCCCATGTGAGCGCGTTAGTGGGTGGATGCAAGAGTGCACGCCCATGGTGAGTGTTACGGAGGACGTAACGGAGGAGAGGTGTGGACCAAAGTGTGCGCAAGAGTGTGCGCGAGAGGTGTGGTGTGTAACAGGGAGAGCATTGGTGGAATGTACGGACGGCGTTGGAACGCCAGGTTTTGTGAGGGTGAAAGGGGTAGCGTATGCTTGTAAGCATGCAAGTAAAGCATCGATGGTAACCAGGTTAGCGGTTAGGGCGACGGATAGCCGATGCGAGCGCTCGGTGCGAGGGGGGGTGCTTTGTTGGTTGCGAGGCCCGGCGCGGATCGATGCTGCGTCGCTTCTCTTCGAAGCGTCGTTGCCGATTCGGGCTTGGCCCCGCCCCGCACGGTCGAGTCCGGGCTTTGTCGGGCGAGGCGACCGGTCCGGTTCAAGGGCGAGTGGGAGGAGGCGGAACGGTGCCCCCTCGTGGGGACGGGGTTCCGACCGGGGGAGATTGAGCCATCGGGCCCGGGACCGCAAGGTGCCGCGCCGAGATGGTGCGTGGAGCCTCGGTCCAACCAAACCACCTCCCTTGAACCGAAAGCCGGACGGATTCAACCTGCAGGCAACCAAACCACCCGAATTCATTGCTTGGCTTTACGAAGCCGAGTTTAATGATGTCATGACGCACCGAGGCTAGGATATAGCGGACTGTGATGATGGTGATCGTGATAGTGATAGTGTTTTGATCCGAAATTTAGAAAAGTGAATAGATTTGGCAGTAAATGGAAAATTTTTGAATTGGTTGGAATTTGGACGAACAAAATTGATAGTGGAGAGACCCCCGATGTGGTGGGATGGCAAATCCACCATCCCTCACAGAGTGGGGCAAAGGAGCAATAGCTTATGGGGTGTATGGCAGTGAAAACTAGCCCGGGTGGGTTCGGATATTGGTAGGGATCTAGCGAAGATGACATTAGGTGACGTTAAGGTTAGTTAGTGACTGATACCTGTAGTGGGGACGCAGGTAGATTAGTGTGGATTATAATGACGTGGGAGCGCAATAGTTTAAAGGGACGACTGGGAAGCGCAAGTTTCAGAGGGGAGTAGTTAGCTGAGATGATGCCGTGTGTGTGAGGATTGGACAGGTGAGAATGGAACAGGTGTGATTGCACAGGTGTGCAACTGAATAGGTGTGTGGAGCCGTGTATGAGGGAGTAGTGGTGATTGCGTGTTGTGTTGACCAAATGGTCCAGGAAGAGGAGGAGGGTGCAGGTGGCACCAGGTAGGATTGCACAGGTGTGCAACGACAGGTGAATGAAAGACAGGTGTATGGAATAAATGGTCTGGAGGATTGGAATGGATGGTCGTGGAGTGAGAATGGTGGAAATTGTGGAGTGGAGTGGATGGTGCGAAGGTGTGGATGGGGGAAGAGTGGACCCCCATCACGGATACCCGGGGCGGGTAGTGTAAGTGTTAGGTAGAGGGTACAGGTAAATTGTGGTTGGATATTGGCATCTGTGGTGCGGGTGACAGAATGGTATTTGGATGGGTGCATTAGTGTTGTGGAAATGGCTGGGCGTGTAGCCTGTTAGTGTGTGTAGTTGGTTTGGGCACTCCACCACTGTGAGGATGTCGGCCAGGTGAGGCCGCAGGTGCGCTCTGGGAGCCGTTAGTGTCAGTGGGGCCCGAGGATCCGGAGGACGGACCCGGGTAGCCCAGTGCCAGAGAGGGCACCAAGTGGGGTGACAGAGCCAGGAGGGGCCTGCCCCAGTTAGATAGGTTAGGGTGAGGAGCAGGTAAGCTCGGGTGGCAACTGCAGTGGTGGGGGTGTGCAGGTGGGTAGACCTGCTGGGAGAGTTACACGTCGCGGCCCAGAAATTGTGCGAGGGCACCGGGAGATGAATCGGGGGAGTGAGACCCCAAATTGAAAAGCACCACAGTTTGGTCAATGGGAATTGGTTTTTAGAACCCATAGTGTAAGTTGGCCAATGGATTGGCAGGGAGAGACCCCGGGTAGTGTAAAGTGTGTTAAAATCATTTAGAGGATAGTTAGGATGAAGGATCTCCTCGCACCATCTGCATCCACTCACCTGAGGTGACAGGTACTCCGCACCATGCCATGTCTTATTATTTTTACTGTGCAAATGTTTGGATTGTGAGACGCATCATGACGTGGGTGTGACATTGTACGTAATTCCATCTCTCCCTCCTTATGAGGATTGATGATGAATTGGTGATGGCAAATTTTGAAGTAGAGGGATTGTGGAGACGAATTTGGTATAGGGGAAATATGGGGAAGACGTGACAGTAGTGACGAATTTGTAAATGTGTAGATTTTTGTACATATGGGGTAAGGGCAAGGGTAGGGTAGGTGACAGGGGGGTGACGTACGGTAGGGACGAGCTTTCTCACTTCGCCCTCCGTACGCATTTCGCCTTGCATTGCCTTATTGATGTGTACCCTTGTGACCTTACCCCTCGCTCAATTGTCTTTCCCCTTTTGTCTCCCACATGACCTGTGCGCCACTGGGTGCCGAGGGGAGCGTGCGTGGGTCGGCCATTGTGCGCCCGAAATTCCCAGAACCAGCTGTCTGCATCGATGCACCACATTATGGACCACATGTCTGTGGCCGAGCACCACTTATGGACCCCATGGGTTGGGGCATGGCCCCTCTGCTGGAACCGGCCATGAGGGCCCGAAATTTTGCTGGCGGACCTTGGCCACAGGGCACCGATGCCCCACAGGTGAACCACACATAGTCGGCCCTGTGGGCCATAAATAAAGCAAATAAAAAGGACACAGTGGGCACATTTTATTGAAAATAGGCCGCCAGTAAGCAAAGCAAAAGAATGACAACAACTGGAAGAAATAATAATAACCAGCAGAGGGAGCCGAAGAGCAAGAGACCACCTGCAGGGTTAGGGGTTGTTGATTTTATTTTTATTGAACATTGTTGAACAGTGATGACTGCACCGATTGGTGCTTGAGGGTGCATTGGTGCGTTTTTAGGTGCGTTCATGGTGCATTGATGCAGAGCAGACTGTCTCCCCCCCAGAAAGAACAATCACAGGTCCTGGGTTAGTTTTGTAAATAAAAATAGCGTCATTGTAAATAATGCTTCCCACCGTCAGTGTATAGTTTGAAGACCATTCCGCAATTCGGTTAACTGTGGGCGTAAGTCTGTTAGGCAGGGTGCAATGGAGCAGCGGGACACATTTATTTATGTTTTAAAACTGTCGCACTCAGGGTCAGGTTAAAAGTAGAGGGAACTACACCTACGTACCACACTAAGGTAAAAGTTATAGGCCCGGGACGTGCCTAAGGGGAGGAGGGTGCAGTGTTGTGGATATGAGAATGGTTTTTTATTTATTTTATTGTTGTGGTAAAATGTTGTTGTAAAAGGTTGTTGTAAAATATCACCCCTCCTCCCTCCGTTTGTGGTTGTATAAAGGTCAAAGAGCGTTCCCGTAGTTAGTCCATAAAACATACATGCAGGACACGATATATCTTTTTTGACAGTTATATCCTTATTATGTGTATTAGCGTAAGGCTGTGTCTTCCATTAATTGAAATACTCCATTGCACCAGTGAAAGAGAATAGATCCCCTTTCCTTCCCATCCCCAAAAATCTCCATTTCATATTACATCCCCTCTCGTCATTGCCGAGCCTCGATTGCCCATATTACCTCCCCTCCAATAACCGCCATTGGCCACGAGGCAGGGTTGGGGAAGAAAGGCGTGTCTCCACCTCGTCATAGAGGGGAGGAGTGAGCCAGCCCCACTCGACCAACCATGAGCCAGGGGTTTGGCTAGAGAGGGCGGAGGAAGAGCGATCGGGGAGGTTCGCAAAGGTTGAGGGGCGGGGGCCTATATAACCCAAGGCAGGGCGTGTCCAAAGAGAGATGCACTTTGAGCTGAGACAAGGAGGGTCACAAAGAGCTGGGTCATCAGAGCAAGAGCGCATGAGGAGATGGGAAGAGAGAAGGCTTGAGACCAACAGAGGTGATGAGTGCACAGCACAAGAGGGTTGCCTGACGCGAGAGATCGTGCCTTGCCTGAGAGGAAATCCCATCATTACTGAGAGAGCGAGAGGGTCGTGGCGTCGACGCAACCACGTTGGTTCCAGCGGTTGTCGTGTTCGCTTTAAACCACGACGCGAGGTCGGAACGGAACCTCGACGGCTGAACGAGCCGAACCGGCTGCCTTTGCCAGCTGAACGGACCACCTCCTGTCATTCCCCGCGTGAGTCAGTGTCTTTTGTTTGTTCTGTCCTGGGAATAAGTTAAGTCTGTATAACTATAAGCTAGTATTTGCACTGTGTCACCTGCGTCTTATGTGTTGTAAATAAACCTTGATTGCTTTCTTTTTGCTTGTGTGTAAATAGCCAATAAATTTAGTCGTATTTCCAAACCTTTCTTGCCTTCTTTTTCCTCTTTGCATTCGTCGCCTTTGTCTTTCCCCTATTGACTAGCTGTGGTGCGACCCGGCCAACGTTTGGGTGGAATCGGGTGAGTCGGGGATCCTGTTAGGTCGCGGCAATACCAAACCGCTCGGTAACTAACATCTTAAACCGCGATCTGTAACAATTGGTGTCAGGAGTGGGATAGGGGAAATATGTTGTTATAGGGGAAATATTATATATATATTATTATATATTATATATATATATTATATATTATATAATATATATATATATATATATATATATATATATAAATATATAAATATATATATTGTTGCGATTGGCCCATAAAGGCAAAACCCCTATAGCTAAATTGCACGACAACATGTAGACTGCAGTCGTCAGTTATTTTCTATTGAATGTAAAGATTAGCCCTTTCCCATTGTGTAGTAATCAAAACCAATATGCGTTGAAGTTAGACAGGATTTCAAACCCTCGTTGGTTTAGGGAAGCCATTTTTAATGAGCAGGAAGGCGTGGCCAAAAGCATGGCCCAGGTGACCAATGGCGAGCCGGGAACCATGATGAGACAAGCCTCAGCCAATGGGAGGCTCTGGAACATTTGAAGGGCGTGGGCGGGACTGGTAAAAGCCCACGCGGAGTGCATTATCATTCTCTTGGCCTTGAGATTTTGCTGCGCTACGACCTCCTGCTCTCTTGTTGTGGATTTCGCCACGTAGACGACCTCCTGCTCTGTTCTCTCTTTGCCTCGTGGACGACACGATTCTCTTTGCCTGGGATTTCGCTGCGCACAGAACACGACTCTCTTGCCTTGGATTTTGCCACGTGGACGACACCCTGCTCTGGACTCTCTTGTTTTGGCTCCACCAGACGACGCGTGTTTTGGCCTTTGTTCGACGCCCGACACCCATCGCTCTTCGCCAATCTTTTGCGCCATCTGGCTGACCTGCAAGCATTGGTATTTCTACACGACTCACCTGCGCTGAATCTAGCTCAACCTGCGCTGGAGTTCGTCCTTCGGACTTGACCTCATTGGACTGCGAGCCGCGCACACCAGACCACATGGTCATCAGCGAGGCAATTCCTGCACGTACATTGGTACGCCAATAACCAGAGTGTTATTCCCTGAGTGTGTGTGTCAGAGTATGAAGGCGCCAAGTCTGGGTTATTAGTAGGTAAGAGTTGATAAGCTTTACCTTTGTCTCTGTTTCTCTGTGCCTTCAAAATAAAAGGCTGTACATTTTGTTGTTACTTTCCAACCTGTTCGGTACGTCCTTTCACCAATTGGCCTAGGATCATCTGAGACAGAATTTGGCTAGACTCAGGTCCATAAATCCGTGGGGTAACGCCGCTTTCCACACCGTGCAAATCCACTCGGCACCCATAAGGTGTGGAAAAGTGAGGATTTGATCGTGCGGTTCTTCGGTACGCGCGTGCACCTTGATCTTTGCACCTTGAAGGTATTCGTGATTCTCCGGTATTAACCGAGGGGAATCACGCAACAAATTGTTGTCAAGAGTGGGGATTTGAATGACCGCAACAATATATATATATATATATATATATATATATATATATATATATATATATATATATATATATATGTATATATTGTTACAGACACGACTTTGATGTTAAGGTGGGCCGAGCGGAATGGCCGTCGTGTCCGCACAAATTACCCGCTTGTACTCGAACGTTGACTAATCGCGCTATGCTAGACCAATGAAGGAAAAAGAAGACACCCGGCTGGATCACAATAACACAATACGACACCAGGGGTTCAGTTCTCAAGACCTCCGGAGGAGGTTATATTAAGGCGGAAGGTTAGATTACAGGGACAAGAGGGAAACATAGGAAGGTGGGCACTTAAACACACTTATATTAACCCCGGACAGACGACAGACAAACGGGACAACGGCTGACTCACACGGGGGTTTGATGGCTAGGAAAGGCAGGATCGATGGCTCCAGGTCCTCCTGGGCTCGGGGCAGGGTACAGTACGGTCCGGTCCGGTCCAAAGATGCGGGGAGGTATCGTCGCGCTGGGGGTGGCGGTGGCTTCTCTCTCCAAGCTGAGGCGCATCTCTCGTCACATCCGGCGCGTGGCCGCGTATATCCGGCGGGGAGTGACACGCCCTCGGCTCGTTAGCTCCGCCTCGTGGAATCGGCACGTTGCTTCTCATTGGGTGCGTGCGGGGGGTTTATCAGGCTCCGCCCTTGACGAGGAGCTGACAAGGAGCCCCTTCGTGGTAACCCCGTGGAGCGCATGGTCTGGAGCTAATCGAGCCGGTGTGAGGACGCATCCTCCCCCGCTCCGCCGCCATCTCCTCTGTTGTTGTTGTAATTGTTGGGGAAGAAGATGGAAGGAGGTATGGGAAAGGTCCTAAACTCACTACTGATGCCATATAATCACATTCTGGTGCAACGAAGAGTCATAATTAATGGAGACGAGGCCTTAACTGACATAGAATAAGAATAACTAGGAAGATGTCCGAAAGTTGTCTACGTGTGGTGCGGTGGACCTGGGCACGACATTTAATGGGGGAAGAAGGGGAAGGTCGGCTCTACTGATTGTTATTTACATGCAATGGGACTAGGGAATGGGGGATCGGGGAAAGTTGGGGAGTATTGGAGAAAATAGGGGAATATTTACAAGCGGATATGGAGGCCAAATTCCATATTCGCAACATTGCACCCTTCTCTACCCTCGGGGCGTCCCGACCCGATAAATTTTTACCTACTTTAGTGTGGCACGCAATGTAGTTCCCTCTACTATTAACTCTACCCTGAGTGCGACAGTTTTACAGATATTCACAAATGAGTAAATATGTCCCCCTGCGACGTTGCACCCTTCTCCTCACAGAAACACACCCACAGGATAACCGAATCCGGAAAGAATTCTCAAACTAAACATACAGCCGGTAGGGAGCATTATTTACAAGACTACGCTGCTATTTACACTACGATCCAGGACCTGTCTTTGGAGGAACACATGCAGATGTTATGCATAGAGAGAGCGCGCTTGCCAGCATCGATACACCAACCCACGAGTGCTCTGTGGCCGACGGCCTTTAATAACGTGCAGAGCACCCTTTCCCAGCATCAAAAGCACCACCCCACCACACAGTCAGCACCATCCGGTGCAGTCACCATTGTTCATTGGTATAAAATAAATGCGACAACCCCTAACCCTGCAGGTGTCTCTTGCTCTTCGTGTGGCCTTCAGTGGTGTTAATTAACAGTGGTTCACCTTTATGGCATAGGTGCCACGTTGACCCATAGGTCCATCCCCGGGTGGTGCTTGGCCGCAAACGAACTGCGGTCCATTGTGGGTGGCCACAAACATTGCGGTCCATATGGTGTATCGATCCCGGCAGCAAACAGCGAAAGTGCAGGCCCACAACTGCGCAGCCAGCACCTCTCTTTCCTCTCTCTCTACCCCAAAGCCAGATCCTCGGAGGTGGGAGACAAAAGAAGCAGACAAGTGAGTAAGGTGGTAAGGGCGCAAAAGTGCACGCAATGTAAGGTGATGCACACTGGGGGCACATGGGAACCAGGTGAGACAGGTACGTTCCTATCGTACGCCCCCCCCCCCCCCCACCAGGTAACCTACATGGCCCCTCCCTTACCCCTTACTGTATCCACAAAACACAACACTACCCATAAACATCTACTTTACAAATCAACAAACATCCCTACTGTCTTCCCCGTTCCTCCCATATACCAAATTCGTCTTCTCTCCCTCCTAACCAATCAAATTTGCCATTTTCAACTCTCATCAAAATTTGCCATCTCCAACTCAACATCATAATTTGCCATTACCAATTCATCATCAGTCCCTCCTAGGGAGGGAGAGATGGAATCACCCCAATGTCTCATCCACGTCGTGATGCGTCTCACAAATCCACACAGCGATTCATCTCCTGCAACAAAACAAAGAAAACACAGGTGTGGAGTCATCATCATCACCACAGGTAAGTGGCTGCGTATGGTGCGACAGGTTCTTCAATCCTAACTATTTCCTAAATGACTTTAACAACTTTACACTACCCGGGGTCTTTCTCCGGCCAAACCATTGGCCCTCTTACACTATGGGTTCTAAAAACCAATTCCCATTGGCCAAACTGTGGTGCTTTTCAATTTGGGGTCTCACTCCCCCGATTCATCTCCCGGTGCCCTCGCACAATTTCTGGGCTGCGGCGTGTACCTCTCCCAGTGGGTCTACCCACCTGCACACCTCCACCACTGCAGTTGCCTCCGAGCTTACCTGCTCCTTTCCCTAACCTAACTACCTGGGGAAGGCCCTCTGGCACTCTCCCCACTCGGTGCCCTCTCTGGCACTGGGCTGCCCGATCCACACCCGGGATCCTCAGGCACCCACTCACAACTACCGGCTCCCAGAGCCCACCTGCGGCCTCACCTGGCCGACATCCTCACAGTGGTGGAGTGCCCAACCAACTACACACACTAACAGGCTACACGCCCAGCCATTTCCACAACACTAATGCACCCATTCACAACACCATTCTGCAACCGCACCACAAATGCCAATATCCAACCACAATTTACCTGCACCCTCTACCTAACACTTACACTACCCGCCCCGGGTGCTCGTGAAAGGGGTCCACTCTTCCCCCATCCACACCTTCGCACCATGCACACCACTCCGTACCACTCACTCCAACTCTCTCCACACACCTGTGCTCTCACACCTGGTGCCACCTGCACCCTTCTCTCCCCAAGCGCATTCGCGCTGATCCACACACTCACTACTCATACACTGCTCCACACACCTGTCCAGTTGCACACCTGTGCAATCACACCTGTTCAATTCTTACAAACACGGCATCATCTCAGCTAACTACTCCCTTCTGAAACTTGCGCTTCCCAGTCGTCCCTTTAAACTATTGCGCTCCCTCGTCATTATCATCCATGCTAATCTACCTGCGTCCCCACTACAGGTATCAGTCACTAACTAATCTTAACGTTACCTAAGGTCATCTTCTAGATCCCTACACACAATATCCTAACCCACCCGGGCTAGTTTTCACTGCCATACACCCCATAATCTAGTGCTCCTTTGCCCCCCCATGGGAAGGGTGGCAGGGATGCCAACCTTACCCACCGGGCCCATCGCTCACTACCAATTTCGCACATCAAATTTCAACAAATCCACAATTTGGCCAATCACTGCCCATCATCTGCCAATCACTACTGCCAATCCTTTGCCAATCATCAAATTTTGTTTTTCTCTAATTTTGGGTCCAAAACACTAACCTCATCACCCAGTCTACTCACTAATACCTCTCGGTGCGCCACTCCCTGTCCAAAGCCCGGCTTCGTGAAGCCAAGCAATGGATGCTGGTTGTTTTGTGCCAGCGGCTGGATGCATCCCGCATTCGGTGCAGGGAAGGAGGTTTACCCGGGCCGAGATCCCACGCACCATCTCGGCACGGAGCCATCCCATGGCTCGATCTCGGCCTGCCGGAATGCCTCACCAAAAAGTGGTCGCCATGACGACCCTTTCTATCGGGCTGCCCGCTCCGCCTAGTGGAGCACGGACGCGGCCGTTCAAAGCGAGGCCCAGCACGCACCGAGGGCCCGACTCGGCTATAAGTCGTTCTAAACTCTACCCCGTCTAACGTCGATGCTTCACCTGCATGCTTACATCCCGCAGCCCGTTCCTTGCTCACACATCCAGCCGTTTCCATGCCCCTCGTACCGTTCCTTACACACCCAGGTACACCCATTCCACTCACCGCCTTGGGCACACACCTGACCACCGAACACTTTGGCACACACTCGTTGGTAGCACACCTCACCAATACACCTCTTCGCGCCCCCTCCTCGGTCACCTCCTCTGTGACAATCACAGGTGTGCTCTCATTCGCACACCCAACCACGTGCCTCACCACCAACTCCAGCGTGCATTCCCACTCACGCTCTACCATTCCAGGTGTGCATCCTTCCATCCCAGGTGTACATCCTCGCTCACCTGTCACAACTAACTCACGCTCCATGTCACTCTCACTACTTTCACCTCCATTCCTGACAGCGCACTCACCCTTACTCTTGACAGCACACTCTTTCCCCATGCACCTGTCCGTCACACACCTTTCTCGCGCACACTCTCCCGTTACACCCTCTGTAACACTCACCACAGGTGTGCATTCTTCCTTGCCTTTGACAGCGCACTCTTTCCCCATGCACCTGTCCGTCACACACCTTCCTCGCGCACACTCTCCCGTCACACCCTCTGTAACACTCACCACAGGTGTGCATTCTTCCTTGCCTTTGACAGCGCACTCTTTCCCCATGCACCTGTCCGTCACACACCTTCCTCGCGCACACTCTCCCGTCACACCCTCTGTAACACTCACCACACCGCGCTCCCATGTGCTCCCTCGCACACACGCTACGACCGACTCACTCTCGCCAGCACACTCACTCCTTGGTACACACTTTTTCCTCACACACCCCAGAGTCGGACTTTCTTGCACACCTCCATTTTCGCACACCAGACCTGTCGCACACTTCACCCACGGCCTCTCACGAACACCCGGGTCCATCTCGACCCCCAAGCTCCTTAAATCCCCTGGCGCATCATACGCACGACCATATTGGTCACCACTTACACCGGGTCCTCTTCCTCTTCGCTTCTCCTCCATCACCTGCGAATCCCTCATCCGGTTAATGAGCACATCATCACGATCCAAACACAGACTTTGGACCAATTCTTTTATCTCCTCTTTTATTTCTTTCTTATCCCCTCTCCGTCGCTTCTTAATTTCGCTCACCCCTTCTTCCACTTCTTCTAATTTGTGCCTCACCTCTTTTATTCCCCGGTACGTCTCCTCTAGCTCGTCCTCCAAGGCTACCTTGACCGTTTCCATGTGCGTCCTCACCTGCCGGTCCTTCGTCTCCATTACCTCTATCACCTCGTCCAACCTCGTTGTCAGTCCCTCACGTACCATCTGACATTCCCTCTTTGTCGCTATCAAGTCGTTTTTTATGTCGTTTTGTGTCGCTTTTAAACCTCCTAATACCGCAGTGTTCCTTTGAACCTGCTCCACTAACTCCGTTTGTCCCACCGTCAGCTGCTCCACCTCCTGCGTCAGGTCCTCTATGCCCCCTTGTAACTTTACAGTCCCCTTTCTCACCTCCTTCTCCATGTGCTCCTTACAGTGCCTCACCTCCTCGCGCACTCCTCCGACCTCCTCACTCACTCCTCTTCTGATCTCCTCTCCCATCACTTGCATCTCCTGCCCAGATGCCACCCTCATCTGCTGCATTTCCTCCCTGTGAGCATCCAGTTTGGTTTCTACCCCCATTCTGACCCCCTCTATCTGCTGCTCCATTTGGTTAACTTCCCTTTCCGCTTGGTCCCTCATGTCCCTCAATTTGCCTTCCATACTGTTTTCTAACCCCTCTAACCCATTTTTCACTCCCTCTATTTGATTCTCTTGAGCGGCCATTCTGTTTTCTACCCCCGTTAACCCATTCTTTACTTCTTTTATCCCGTTGTCTAACCCCTCAAATTTCTTTTCTAATCCCTCACCGGTACCCCTCATTTGGCCCTCCAATCGCTCACCCTGAGCATCCATCCGGTTCCCCATTACCCCCATTTGGTCCTCCAATCGCTCACCCTGAGCATCCATCCGGTTTCCCAACCGCTCACCCAATCGCTCATTATCAGCCCTCGTTTCCTCCCTCATTTTCTCGCTATTCTGGGCCATAAGGGCCTTCATTTGTATGAAAAAAAGGCCCCAATCCATCGGGGGCGCTGCCACGGTCGCTGGCGCGGTGATCAGCGAGGCGCCATTTTGCGCGCCCGCTTCTTCGTGCGTGACGGCGCTATTTTGCGAACCTGCCGCCCTCACTGCTTCGCTCTCCTCCTGTCCCTCATTTTGGTCCTGGATCGACCCTACCTCACTCTCCTTTACCGGACCCCAGCTGTCTTGATCCGCCATAGCGCGACTTTCAAAATTCGTTTTTTTTTTTTTTTTTTCGTAAAACAAATTCAAATTTCGCCGTTATAATTTCGCGCGGGAAACGCGCTCCGAATCGATTCGGTCGAGCGCCGTACGCGCTCCGGCTCGATTTTCCCTCCCAAAATTTGGGCCTAACTAATTTAGTCCCGGGTTCGAATCCCACTCCTGACACCAATTGTTACAGACACGACTTTGATGTTAAGGTGGGCCGAGCGGAATGGCCGTCGTGTCCGCACAAATTACCCGCTTGTACTCGAACGTTGACTAATCGCGCTATGCTAGACCAATGAAGGAAAAAGAAGACACCCGGCTGGATCACAATAACACAATACGACACCAGGGGTTCAGTTCTCAAGACCTCCGGAGGAGGTTATATTAAGGCGGAAGGTTAGATTACAGGGACAAGAGGGAAACATAGGAAGGTGGGCACTTAAACACACTTATATTAACCCCGGACAGACGACAGACAAACGGGACAACGGCTGACTCACACGGGGGTTTGATGGCTAGGAAAGGCAGGATCGATGGCTCCAGGTCCTCCTGGGCTCGGGGCAGGGTACAGTACGGTCCGGTCCGGTCCAAAGATGCGGGGAGGTATCGTCGCGCTGGGGGTGGCGGTGGCTTCTCTCTCCAAGCTGAGGCGCATCTCTCGTCACATCCGGCGCGTGGCCGCGTATATCCGGCGGGGAGTGACACGCCCTCGGCTCGTTAGCTCCGCCTCGTGGAATCGGCACGTTGCTTCTCATTGGGTGCGTGCGGGGGGTTTACCAGGCTCCGCCCTTGACGAGGAGCTGACAAGGAGCCCCTTCGTGGTAACCCCGTGGAGCGCATGGTCTGGAGCTAATCGAGCCGGTGTGAGGACGCATCCTCCCCCGCTCCGCCGCCATCTCCTCTGTTGTTGTTGTAATTGTTGGGGAAGAAGATGGAAGGAGGTATGGGAAAGGTCCTAAACTCACTACTGATGCCATATAATCACATTCTGGTGCAACGAAGAGTCATAATTAATGGAGACGAGGCCTTAACTGACATAGAATAAGAATAACTAGGAAGATGTCCGAAAGTTGTCTACGTGTGGTGCGGTGGACCTGGGCACGACATTTAATGGGGGAAGAAGGGGAAGGTCGGCTCTACTGATTGTTATTTACATGCAATGGGACTAGGGAATGGGGGATCGGGGAAAGTTGGGGAGTATTGGAGAAAATAGGGGAATATTTACAAGCGGATATGGAGGTACGCGCGTGCACCTTGATCTTTGCACCTTGAAGGTATTCGTGATTCTCCGGTATTAACCGAGGGGAATCACGCAACAAATTGTTGTCAAGAGTGGGGATTTGAATGACCGCAACAATATATATATATATATATATATATATATATATATATATATATGTATATATATATACGTAGCGTCGTAGCGCCACATGGGTAGTAGCTGGGTAGTAGCACATGGGTAGTAGCACATGGGTAGTAGTAGTGACGCTACCATGGGTGGTAGCGTCGTTAAGGCAGCGGTAGTCGCCACATGGGCGCCAGCCGCCCCCTGGCTTTGGGACGATGTGTAGTGGCGAAGGCCACGCGCTATCGGAGCGCCGCACGATGCCGAGGTGTTCTAAAGCGTCGAACTCGGCTTTGGCCACGGCGAGCTTGGCTGGGTCGAGGCGGCGGGCTCTGGCGTAGACCGGCGGGCCCGTGGTTGGTATGTGGTGCTCGATCCCATGCCGTACTGCGACGGCCGAAAACGTCTTCGTAGTATATATATATAACGTAGTATATATAACGTAGTCGTAGTATATATAACGTATATATATATATAACGTATATATAACGTAGTATATATATATAACGTATATATATATAATGTATATATAACGTATAAACGTAGTATATATATATATATATATATATATATATATATATATATATATATACTGAAACGCAAAAGAAACTTACCACCTTTGAAACCTTTAAATATCAACAATAACACTGCGTGTAGTAAATGTGTGAACTTATTTGTGGACAATAGTGTCCTCACTGTCAGACAAAACGGTCACGGATGGTCACTTGAACCTTCAATGGTCACTTCATAGCACAGCTGTTGAACAGCCGTTTTGACTGTCAGTGATTAGCCAAGGGGTACGGGATGATTTTAATGAGCTGCACGTGATGTCTTGATATTGGCTTTAAAAAGGCCAGTGCAAAATGGGCATTTCAATCAACATGCCACGATTGTCAAGGGATCAACGGCAGCATGCCCTGGGCATGCTGCAAGGCGGACTGAGCTACCGTGAGGTGGCACGTCGCCTTGGCTGTTCACACCAGACGATATCGGCCCTGGTGGACAGAGACACCCTCCACAACTCTGCAGATGACAGACCTCGATCAGGGAGGCCAAGAGTCACCACTGCAAGGCAGGACAGGCAGATGGTCCGAAGTCACCTGCGGGATCGATTCCGTCCAGCATCCTGCACTGCGGCAGAAACTCCGGGGCGTGCAAACCCACGGATCTCCAATGATACTGCACGAAGATGACTGCATGACTATGGTCTGACTGCCAGAAGACCATACAGAGGCCCCGTGATGACGGCTGCCCATCGCCGCAACTGACAGAGATGGTGCCAGCAGCTTGTTTGTTTGCTTACCACTTGTTTGAAATGTAATAAAATTGTAACAGTTCAAAATAAAACAAACCAACAATTGCTAATTGAAACATTGGCATTTTATTGATGACATGTCAAGTTTTTGACCAAGATACACCATCTCATCAGTTTGTTCTACAGTACAGAACAGCACAGGGTGCAATGTCAGTCCCCTTTCAATAGCGTGTGTGGCCACCATTGTTTTGGATACAGGCAGTGCATCGTCGGCGTATACTGCCTACCAGTCTTTGGATGGATTGCTGCTGGATTCTGTCCCACTCAGTCCTCAATGTCTGAAGCAGCTCTGCCCGTGTCCTGGCCCTGCCAACTACGCGTCTCCCAAGCTCATCCCACAGGTGCTCTACGGGATTCAGGTCAGGGGAGAGCGCAGGCCACTACATGGTGTTGATGTTCTCGCCTTGGAGAAATGCAGTGGTAAAGCGAGCAGCATGGGGACGAGCGTTGTCATGCTGAAAGGTTCTCAGTTCTGGGTGGTCTAGCAGGAATGGCAGCAGATGAGGTCGCAGGATGTTATCGACATACCGCTGGGCGTTAAGATTCCCATCCACAACCACCAGTGGCGTCCTGTACCGGACTGATATGGCGGCCCACACCATCACACTTGGGCCACCCCACCTGTTGGCTTGACGCACACAACAATCGGCATATCGCTCGCCAGTTCTTCTCCAGACACGCTCACGCCCATCAGGACTGTCCACACAGAACCTTGACTCATCGCTGAAAGCGACCTTGTTCCACTGCGCCAAGGTCCACCGCTGATGCTGCTGGCACCATCTCTGTCGGTTGTGGTGATGGGCAGCCGTCATCACGGGGCCTCTGTATGGACTTCTGGCAGTCAGACCATAATCATGCAGTCGTCTTCGTGCAGTATCATTGGAGATCCGTGGGTTTGCACGCCCCGGAGTTTCTGCCGCAGTGCGGGATGCTGGACGGAATCGATCCCGCAGGTGACTTCGGACCATCTGTCTGTCCTGCCTTGCAGTGGTGACTCTTGGCCTCCCTGATCGAGGTCTGTCATCTGCAGAGTTGTGGAGGGTGTCTCTGTCCACCAGGGCCGATATCATCTGGTGTGAACAGCCAAGGCGACGTGCCACCTCACGGTAGCTCGGTCCGCCTTGCAGCATGTCCAGGGCACGCTGCCGTTGATCCCTTGACAATCGTGGCATGTTGATTGAAATGCCCATTTTGCACTGGCCTTTTTAAAGCCAATATCAAGACATCACGTGCAGCTCATTAAAATCATCCCGTACCCCTTGGCTAATCACTGACAGTCAAAACGGCTGTTCAACAGCTGTGCTAGGAAGTGACCATTGAAGGTTCAAGTGACCATCCGTGACCGTTTTGTCTGACAGTGAGGACACTATTGTCCACAAATAAGTTCACACATTTACTACACGCAGTGTTATTGTTGATATTTAAAGGTTTCAAAGGTGGTAAGTTTCTTTTGCGTTTCAGTATATATATATATTGTCACGTGACTCCCCCTTGATTAAGATCGGGAAATCACGGATAGCAAATTGAGCGTTAACGAAGGCGTTCAATTCAATAGCGGATTTTATATCTATACGCGGGAGGAATAAATAAGAAGAAGAAGCTAGAAGCTTTCACTGGACGCTATCTCGCAGGGCAGTCTTCAAAGCCTGCAAAAAGTAACTCAAACGAAAACCGGATTTAAAAGTGTCCAGTGAAAATAATACAAGGCTTTATTGCCATGGATGCCGATAAAACAAAATAAAATGCGCGACAATTAATGTCCTTGATTGGGACGTCCCCACACCAGACTTATAACACACACGAGGGGAGAATTTAAATGAAAATAAGTGTTGTGTGTGTGTGTGTGTGTGTGTGTGTGTGTGTGTGTGTGTGTGTGTGTATGCGCTTAGCTCAACCACTCGGGGTCTTGTCGGGTTCGTCTGCTAGCCCAGTGCGTTGGCGGGAAGTAGGCCTCGATGCGCCCTTGTTCGCGCGCTGCCAGGCCTCATCGGATGTCTCATTCGCCCCTGCCTCGTCACGCTTCAGTGGCAAGCCGCCCTTGTACACGTCGTCCGCTCAGAGAATCGCAGTTCCTGGGCTGCGGCTCTTCCCGTTGCCTCTGCACATCTCCCGGTGGTGTCTTCAACACGGTCAGTCCAAGCACAAGGGCGCAAGGGAGAAGCACAGGGGAACCAGTGGAGGGCAAGATCGGAGGGCCAGCGACGGTCAGAAGCAAGAGAGGGTCCAACACAAGAGAGCAGAGAAAGAGAAAATGTCTGACGCACTCCCTTTTTATAATCTCCCCTTGGCCAATCAGCTGGTTCCTTCTGGCCTCTGGGCTTCAGCTGTGTGCCGATTGGCCCTCCCTACCATTGGTGTGATCTCCCCATCAAACCCTTTGACCAATCAGTCGCGAGGTGGGCATGGCCTCAGCCAGCCTGAACAATGTTTTATCGCCATGTTGGCGCAATGCGTGGGAGCTTCCTGCCTGCACTTCCGGTGAGTTTTATTGTGGGGGGGATTTATTTAGTATGTGTGGTGCTATAAGGCCTGACTAGTGTCTATCGGTATAGTGCGATAAGGGACAAAGGATAAGTCACAAGGTCTCGCGAACAGGGGAATTAACATAATCCCTACGATAATTAGCACAAGGCCATCCTCATATGACGACAAATATACAAGCTTAATCTGAAATCCGGGCTGAACAGGTTCCTGACTTACAGTATGTACATCGAAATGGTACTTCCTACCCCCGATCATCGGAGCATCTACCCATACAGATCTACCTGAATCTATATATCACTCTACCCCAAAATTCATTTTATATATATATATATATATATATATATATATATATATATATATATATATATATATATGTATATATATATATGTATATAAACTATTATTCTTTATTATTTTATTTTATTTTATTTATTTATTTTTTAAGAAAAAAGGCGTTTTCAACCAGAAAGTCAAATTAGATCTACTCCGCAAATTTGAGCAAAAAAAGCAAGAGCAGGCCCAGTCTCAGGCGCCGTTTCACCCGCTTCACAGCAGGCTTCATCAGGCCAATAGACACAGAGCCCATTCCAGATATTCGGACTATAAGAATGGTGAATGGTGGTAAAGTAAAACATTGGAGTTTGAACACCATGGTGGAAATCCTTTAAATAGAAAATGTCAAATGTTGGGCTTTCATCCAAGAGATTAAAATGGCTCTACAGCGCCCTCTCGTGGTGACGTTGTGAAAAGCAGGGAGCTGTTTGCTCTAAGGTCAATTTTAGTTTCACTGTGACGTCATTATTTTGGGCATTTTGAGACATTAATTTTTGAGAATCGTTCGCAAGATGTAAAACACCCTGATAAATTGATCCACATTAAAAAAAATAACGTGTTATCCAATAGCTAATAATGGAACTTCTATTTAAACTGCATTAGGTAACTCAAAAATAACTAATACTGTGATGGTAACCAACCCTGCATATAAATGATGTAAACCCCTTAATATTTAGATAATTAGGAGTAATCTATACACTACATATGCAAAAATGATGGACTCTGACACCTCACACCCCCTCTCCCCCATTTTCCACCAAACTCCAAACCTCATCCACCATACTCAAAAGCTTATCTTCCTCCTACATTATATTCCAAAGCTGTTCCACCATATTCCAAGCCTCTTCCTCCTCCACCATATAGCAAACCTCCTCCACCATAGTCGAAAACACCACCTCCTCCTCCTCCATTTGGCAAACCTCCTCCACCATAGTCCAAAACAACAACTCCTCCTCCCCCTCCACCATAGTCCAAAGCACCACCTCCTCCTCCACCATATAGCACTCTCCTCCACCATAGTCCAAAACACCACCTCCTCCTCCACCATATACCAAAGCTCCTCCACCATAGACCAAAACACCACCTCCTCCTCCTCCTTCTCCACCATATAGCACTCTCCTCCACCATAGACCAAAACACCACCTCCTCCTCCTCTTCCTCCTCCTCCGCCTCCAACATATACTAAAACACCACCTCCTCCTCCACCATATAGCACTCTCCTCCACCATAGACCAAAACACCACCACCTCCTCCTCCTCCACCATATAGCACTCTCCTCCACCATAGACCAAAACACCACCTCCTCCTCCTCTTCCTCCTCCTCCACCATACACCAAAGCTCCTCCACCATAGTCCAAAACAACAACAACACCTCCTCCTCCTCTTCCTCCATATGCCAACCTTTTTTTCATATCAACATGAACAGGCTTGCTTCTATGGTTCCCTACACAGCCAGACGGTTTTAATAAAAACAACAATCCATTTAACAGCCTTCTGCTCACAACTTTTCAGACCTAGTTGATGCTTATCAGAATTAAACTCCTTGTTTGAAATAAATATGCACTAAAAGTCGATACACACAATAAAGGAATTATCTCTCACCCAGTTGCTTCTTATTCTATTATTCTTGCTGTGTGTCTGATACAATCTGTGCCATTTTTAGTCTGGGTCAGGAATTGGAACAACTCATTGAAATTGAGTGTTATATTTTGAACATGAATAGGAACATGAATAGGAAGAAAAGTTTGCCGTTTCTCCAAATTTTAGCTCTAAATTTGTCCCAACCGCACATGCGCAGAGAGGAGGGAGATCATTTTTAAGCAGTGAAGCTACTTCAATATTTAGCTATGTCTGTGAGTTCATCAAAAATAAGGAAGAAGAACCTTTCTAACCCACCGTGTTTAATTTTAATGGGTTCTAAAGGGTAGTTGTAAAGAGTTCGAAAAGGTTCTAAAGGGTAATTCTAATGGGCTTTAAAGGATAATTACCTCTCCCACCCCACCACCCCCCCCCTTTCCCATGCCTCTTCCGCCCAAGCCCTCTCCCTCCCAAAGATCTCCCGATGTCCCTGCTCTCCATCTTGTCTCCCGTTCAATTTACCATATGTTTTATGTTTCATGTGTCTGTTTGTCTTTTTGTGATCAATGTTAGCTCTTACACGAGCCTCGATCTTGAATACAAAAAAAATAATTGTAAAGGGTTCTAGAGTGTTGTAAAGCATAATTATAATGGTTCTAAGGGGTAATTCTAAAGGTTAATTCCAAAGGTCAATTCCAAAGGTCAATTCCAAAGGTCAATTCCAATGGTCAATTCCAAAGGTCAATTCCAAAGGTCAATTCTAAAGGTCAATTCTAAAGGTTAATTCTGAAGGTTAATTCTAAAGGTTAATTCTAAAGGTTAATTCTAAAGGTTAATTCTAAAGGGTAATTCTAAAGGTTAATTCTAAAGGTTAATTCTAATGGTTAATTCTAAAGGTTAATTCTAAAGGGTAATTCTAAAGATTAATTCTAAAGGGTAATTCTAAAGGTCAATTCTAAAGGTCAATTCTAAAGGTTAATTCTAAAGGTTAATTCTAAAGGGTAATTCTAAAGATTAATTCTAAAGGTTAATTCTAAAGATTAATTCTAAAGATTAATTCTAAAGGTTAATTCAAAACGTTAATTCGAAAGATTAATTCTAAAGATTAATTCTAAAGGTTAATTCTAAAGATTAATTCTAAAGATTAATTCTAAAGATTAATTCTAAAGGTTAATTCAAAACGTTAATTCGAAAGATTAATTCTAAAGATTAATTCTAAAGGTTAATTCTAAAGGTTAATTCTAAAGGTTAATTCTAAAGGTTAATTCGAAAGGTTAATTCTAAAGATTAATTCTAAAGGTTAATTACAAAGGTCAATTCTAAAGATTAATTCTAAAGGTTAATTATGAAGGGTAATTCCAAAGTGCAATTCTAAAGATTAATTCTAAAGGGTAATTCTGAAGGGTAATGCTAAAGGTTAATTTGAAAGGGTAATTCTAAAGGTTAATTCTAAAGGTTAATTCTAAAGGTTAATTCTAAAGGGTAATTCTAAAGGGTAATTCTAAAGGTTAATTCTAAAGGGTAATTCTAAAGGTTAATTCTAAAGGTGAATTCTAAAAGTTAATTCTAAAGGTTAATTCTAAAGGTTAATTCTAAAGATTAATTCTAAAGGTTAATTCTAAAGGGTAATTCTAAAGGTTAATTCTAAAGGTTAATTCTAAATGTTAATTCTAAAGGTTAATTCCAAAGGTTAATTCTAAAGGTTAATTCTAAAGGGTAATTCTAAAGGGTAATTCTAAAGGTTAATTCTAAAGGTCAATTCTAAAGATTAATTCCAAAGGGTAATTCCAAAGGGTAATTCTAAAGGGTAATTCTAAAGGTTCATTCCAAAGGTTAATTCTAAAGGCTAATTCTAAAGGGTAATTCTAAAGGGTAATTCTAAAGGTTAATTCTAAAGGTCAATTCTAAAGATTAATTCCAAAGGGTAATTCCAAAGGTTAATTCGAAAGGTTAATTCTAAAGATTAATTCTAAAGGTTAATTACAAAGGTCAATTCTAAAGATTAATTCTAAAGGTTAATTATGAAGGGTAATTCCAAAGTGCAATTCTAAAGATTAATTCTAAAGGGTAATTCTGAAGGGTAATGCTAAAGGTTAATTTGAAAGGGTAATTCTAAAGGTTAATTCTAAAGGTTAATTCTAAAGGTTAATTCTAAAGGGTAATTCTAAAGGGTAATTCTAAAGGTTAATTCTAAAGGGTAATTCTAAAGGTTAATTCTAAAGGTGAATTCTAAAAGTTAATTCTAAAGGTTAATTCTAAAGGTTAATTCTATAGATTAATTCTAAAGGTTAATTCTAAAGGGTAATTCTAAAGGTTAATTCTAAAGGTTAATTCTAAATGTTAATTTTAAAGGTTAATTCCAAAGGTTAATTCTAAAGGTTAATTCTAAAGGGTAATTCTAAAGGGTAATTCTAAAGGTTAATTCTAAAGGTCAATTCTAAAGATTAATTCCAAAGGGTAATTCCAAAGGGTAATTCTAAAGGGTAATTCTAAAGGTTCATTCCAAAGGTTAATTATAAAGGCTAATTCTAAAGGGTTATTCAAAAGGTTAATTCTAAAGGTTAATTCTAACGGGTAATTCTGAAGTGTAATTCTAAAGGTTAATTCTAAAGGTCAATTCTACAGATTAATTCTAAAGGATAATTCCAAAGGGTAATTCTAAAGGTTCATTCTAAAGGTTAAATCTAAAGGTTAATTCTAAAGGGTAATTCTAAAGCTTAATTCTAAAGATTAATTCTAAAGGGTAATTCTAAAGGGTAACTCTAAAGGTTAATTCTAAAGGTTAATTCTAAAGGGTAATTCTAAAGATTAATTCTAAAGGTTAATTCTAAAGGTTAATTCTAAAGGTTAATTCTAAAGGTTAATTCTAAAGATTAATTCTAAAGGTTAATTACAAAGGTCAATTCTAAAGATTAATTCTCAAGGTTAATTATGAAGGGTAATTCCAAAGTGTAATTCTAAAGATTAATTCTGAAGGGTAATTCTGAAGGGTAATTCCAAAGGTTAATTCTAAAGGGTAATTCTAAAGATTAATTCTGAAGGTTAATTCTAAAGTTTAATTCTAAAGGTTAATTCTAAAGGTTAATTCTAAATGTTAATTCTAAAGGTTAATTCTAAAGGTTAATTCTAAAGATTATTTCTAAAGGTTAATTACAAAGGTCAATTCTAAAGATTAATTCTAAAGGTTAATTATGAAGGGTAATTCCAAAGTGTAATTCTAAAGATTAATTCTAAAGGGTAATTCTGAAGGGTAATTCTAAAGGTTAATTCTAAAGGGTAATTCTAAAGATTAATTCTAAAGGTTCATTCTGAATGTAAATTCTAAAGGTTAATTCTAAAGGTTAATTCTGAAGGTTAATTCTACAGGTTAATTCTAAATGTTAATTCTAAAGGGTAATTCTAAAGGGTAATTCTAAAGGGTAATTCTAAAGGTTAATTCTAAATGGAAATTCTAAAGGTTAATTCTAAAGGTTCATTCTAAAGGTTCATTCTAAAGGTTAATTCGAAAGGGTAATTGTAAAGGTTAATTCTAAAGGGTAATTCTAAAGGTTAATTCTAAAGGTTAATTCTAAAGGTTACTTCTAAAGGTTAATTCTAAAGATTAATTCTAAAGGTTAATTCTAAAGGTTAAATCTAAAGGTTAATTCTAAAGATTAATTCTAAAGGTTAATTCTAAAGGTTAATTTCCACGTCTTTTCGAAGCTGTTCCATGCGCTCACGCTTTCGAAGCTAAGTAATCTTTCACAATTGTGTTTTTGTCGAGACTGTATCTATCTTTCGGTGTGTGTACCTATAGCATATCTTTAGGAAAATTTTCGGTGCTAATTTTTCGTACATGTATACACAATCGTCGGTTAATGCGTATCGAGTATTCTGAGGCCTAGTACTCGTAGGCTTAGGCTACCGTACCGTCTCCAACCTTGTGGTTTTGTTTTTCTCTCAGCGGTTCGTCGAATGCGCTGTATTTATTTTCGTTCTCTGTTTCGTCCCAGTCGTTCACCCCATACCTCCTTGTTTAATATCTCTACTCAAAAAAAAAAAAAACCCAAAATAAATATTTCCTTCTCAGGTCTTCTTCGTTTATTTGTTGTTCTTATTTGTTCGTTCGTTCTTCGTTCACGTTGTTCGCGATCACGCGATCACGTGGTTAGAAATGTATAATCTCTCCCCTGAACAACTACTTTCTCTCATATATTATAACACCTTTTTCTTGTTCTCCTACAAAAGGATGCTTTCGTCTTGCTCACCAAATCTATTCATTCCAAAAAAAATAAATAATACCATCTCTTACAGTTCCTCTTTTCTACATTCCCTAAACTCTCCAGAACTCCACCCATCCTTCAGCGTCCTCAAACGCATTTTTGACTCGAAGGTCTCAAACTCATTTTGCAAAAAATGTTCGTTTCCCATGAATCGTACACTTTTCAAAATCCAATCTCACCCCTCCCCTCCAAATCTTCCCCATCCCCCCTTCCCTCCAAAACTTCCCCACCCCCCCCCCCCCTCCCGTCCAAAACTTCCCCATCACCCCTCCCCTCCAAATCCTCCCCATCACCCATCCCTTTCAAATCTCCCCCCTTGCCCCTTCCCTCCCCTCCCTCCTAAACTCCCCCCACACCCCTCCCCTCCGAGACTCTCCCTCGCTCCTCCCCTCCTAGACTCCCCTCTCACCACTCCTCCTCAAAGCATCCTCCCTGCTTCTTCCCCCTTCCAACTTTCACCTTCATCTCCATCTCCCCCAACCTTCTGCCTCGCTCTTCCCCCTCCTCAAATAACACCTCACTGTGCCTCACCCAATCTCCATCAAACCTTTTGTCCGCCCCATTCTTCCCTTTCTCCAAGCTATTCTGAAATCTCTGAAATCTCTGACACACCTTCAACAGCTCTCCCTACCTCTTCCTCCTCTTCCACATCTTACCCTACCCCTCCCCCCCCCCCCTGTTCTGTACCCGATGCTCCCCCTTCCTCTTCATTAACGGTATGGACCTCAAACATCCGGGGCCTTCGCTCAAACTTGACTGATCTCTCCATACAGGTTGCTTCTGACAAACCAGATGTGATCTGCTGAACAGAAACTTTCCTCCTTCATGATGTCTCTGATGCCTTGGTATCTCTCCCAGGTTACTCCCTCCTCCGGTATGATAGACCTGAGCCTCGTCCTGGAGGTGGGGTTGCTATCTTTAGAAAAAAACTCTCTGCCTCACTCGCCCTCCACTGTCCTCTCTCCACCTCACCCCCAGGAATACCTTTGGCTACGGCTTCCCCTTCGCTCCCACCTTTTGTTCATATGTGTGTTGTACCGTCCACCAAACAGTGATGACTCCATCTACATCTCGCTGTCTGATAATATGGACCAACTTCTATCTACCCATCCCAACTCTCTCTTCCTCATATGTGGTGATTTCAATTGTCACCATGCCAGTTGGCTGGGTGTGGGTACCTCTCTCACCAGCCATGGCTCTTCAGCAAAGGACTTCTGCGACTCACTGGGACTGACACAATCTGTCAATTTCCCGACCCGGATCTCAGTCAACGGAGCATCTTCTCTTCTGGATTTGGTTATGACTAACTTCCCTGAAAATGTCTGCTGCTCTTCGTCTGCTCCAATCGGCTCATCTAATCATGTGCTTGTCAAAGTGGACATCTCTCTGACCATTCTCAGAAAGCCTCCTCAGCGTCGACGAGTCTGGCATTTCACTCAGGCCAACTGGCACGGTCTTCAAGCAGCCATCAATCATCTGGACTGGTCTCCCATCTCTACCGCCTCTGACATCAACTAATCCTGGGAATTCTTTCAAAGTAAATTGCTCTCTCTCATGCACAGATTTATCCCATCTCGTCTTCAGTTGTCATACCCTTCCTCCCGTCCATGGTACACGGAATCTTGTGGTGAGGCTGTTGCCCTGAAACAACTTGCTTTCGTCTCATGGAAAGCAAATCCAACGGAAGGAAATCTCATTTCCTTTCACAAAGCCCGAAACAAGTGTGTGTCCACCCTCAGGAGAGCCAGGAAACAATATCTCACCGTTCTCAAGACCGAACTCTCTTATCTGTCTCCCTCTTCCAAATCCTGGTGGCGTCTGGTCAAATCTGTTTCTGGTGTTTGTTCCCCCTCCATCCCCTCCCTCACCTCAAATGGCTTAACGGCTGACTCCGCACATGAAAAAGCTGAATGCCTCAACTCTGTGTTTGCCTCTAAATCTTGTGTGCCAAACGCTCTCTCGTGCCAAAATGCCAAAATGCCTCAACTCTCTGTCGCTCCATTCTTCATCCCTCAGATCGGCAGTCTGCAGCCTCCTCACTCTCTGCAGACCTGGACAAAATCACAGACTGGGCAAACAAGTGGAACATGTCTTTCAATCCTGACAAATCTCACACTCTTACGATGTCTCTCCGAAAAGACCGACCGGACAACCCTCCCATCCACTTTCTGAATAATCCTCTCCAAGAAGTTCTGTCACTCAAGCTTTTGGGTCTCACTATCTGCCATGATCTTTCCTGGGAAAACCACATTTCAAATCTGGCCTCCAAAGCCAGTCGCCGACTGGGCATCCTCCGTTGTGCGAAGTCCTTCCTTGGCACACCTGAGCTCCTCACCACATACAAGGCTTTCATCCGCAGCTCAATGGAATACTGCTCTCCCCTCTGGGCTGGTGCTCCTGCCTCACACCTAGCTCGTCTTCACGCTGTTGAAACCAAAGCATTCAGAATCATTGGAATCTCCTGCGATGAAGCTAACTCCAAGGGCCTCTCACTCACTCACCGCAGGCAGGTTGGTGGTCTTTCCGTCTTCTACCGACTCCTCTCTGGCCTTGCCCCCCCAGCTCTCTCTGGGCTCTGTCCCGCAAATATTCCTACAGGTCGCACAAGATCTGCCTGCAACCCTCTTATGGTCAAACTGCCAAAATCAAGACTTTCTGCTCACCTTCACTCCTTCATTCCTCTTTTCTCCCGCCTCTGGAACAAACTCCCTCACTCTCTTCAATCCCACTCCACCCTCCAGGTCTTTAAAACAGCTGTTCACCACCATCTCTTATCTTCCCCCATCCAAAACCTTGATCTTTTCTACCCCCGCTAATTTCACCCCAATTCCACCTTTTTGAAATACCAACTTCTGTCCTGGAAGTCCTTGGTGTCCTTGTGTTTTCTACTTCTCCCTCCCCCCCCCCCTTCCCACGCCTCCTCCCCCCAAGCCCTCTCCCTTCCACACATCTCCCTGCTCTCAAATGTTGTGTTTGTGTGCTTCCACTTCTCTCCCCATCTTGTTTTCCGCTCCCTCTTTTTATATATTTTGTTTGTCTGGTTGATTTGTTTGTGAAGTAAATGTTAGCTCTTTCACGAGCCTCGATTCAGTATACAAAAAAAAAAAAAAAAAAAACCCATCCCGCTCTGTACCCACCGTACCCAGTTGTACCCAGCTGCTCCTGGACTCTGTGTCCTTTCCTCCTGACAAGGTGGAAAAGTTTCTGTCAACCCTCGACTCTGATTCTGCAACTGGTCCTGACGGCATCAGCCCACGGGTCCTAAAATCATGTTCTTCCGCTCTTTCACTCCCTCTTTCTGTTCTCTTCACCCTCTCTTTTGCTCAAGGTCATCTGCCATCTGCTTGGAAATCAGCCAACATCACCGCTTTGCACAAAAAAGGTGCAAAAACAGATCCTAGCAACTACAGACCAATCAGCCTTCTCCCAATTATCAGCAAAGTCATGGAATCCATCATTGCTTCAGATATGAAATCTTTCCTCTTCTCCAATGGCTTGATCTCTGATCATCAATTTGGTTTCAGACCTGGTCACTCTACTCTGGACATGCTGCTTCTGCTTTCTCAACAATGGATGGAGGTCCTCAATGCCAAACAGGAAATTAGAGCTGTCTCCCTTGACATTTCACGTGCCTTCGATACGGTCTGGCACCCTGCTCTGCTCACCAAACTCTCCTCCTTTGGTATCCATGGAAATCTCCACGCATGGCTGGCGGACTTCCTCTCTGGTCGTAGTCAACGTGTGGCCCTGAATGGGTTTCTCTCATCTCCTCTTCCTGTTCAGGCTGGAGTTCCCCAAGGCAGTGTTCTGGGCCCCGTGCTTTTTCTGGTCTTCATCAATGATCCCTCTGACTCTCTTGAAAATCCTCTCTATCTCTTTGCTGACGACTCTACTCTCTGTCGCTCCATTCCTCATCCCTCAGATCGGCAGTCTGCAGCCTCCTCACTCTCTGCAGACCTGCACAAAATCACAGACTGGGCAAACAAATGGAACATGTCTTTCAATCCTGATAAATCTCACACTCTTACGATGTCTCTCCGAAAAGACCGACTGGACAACCCTCCCATCCACTTTCTGAATAATCCTCTCCAATAAGTTCTGTCACTCAAGCTTTTGGGTCTCACTATTTGCCATGATCTTTCCTGGGAAAACCACATTTCAAATCTGGCCTCCAAAGCCAGTCGCCGACTGGGCATCCTCCGTCGTGCGAAGTCCTTCCTTGGCACACCTGAGCTCCTCACCACATACAAGGCTTTCATCCACAGCTCTATGGAATACTGCTCTCCCCTCTGGTCTGGTGCTCCTGCCTCACACCTAGCTCGTCTTCACGCTGTTGAAACCAAAGCGTTCAGAATCATTGGAATCTCCCGCGATGAAGCTAACTCCAAGGGCCTTTCACTCACTCACCGCAGGCAGGTTGGTGGTCTTTCCGTCTTCCACCGACTCCTCTCTGGCCTTGCCCCCCCAGCTCTCTCTGGGCTCCATCCCCCAAATATTCCTACAGGTCGCACAAGATCTGCCTGCAACCCTCTTACGGTTAAACTGCCAAAATCAAGACTTTATGCTCACATTCACTCCTTCATTCCTCTTTTCTCCCGCCTCTGGAACAAACTCCCTCACTCTCTTCAATCCCACTCCACCCTCCAGGTCTTTAAAACAGCTGTTCGCCACCATCTCTTATCCTCCCCCATCCAAAACCTTGATCTTTTCTACCCCCGCTAATTTCGGTCCCCTTGTGTTTTATACCTCTCCCCCCCACCCCCCCCCACCCCCCGTCCCACACCTCCTCCCCCCAAGCCCTCTCCCTCCCACACTTCTCCCTGCTCTCAAATGTTGTGGTTGTGTGCTTCCCCTTCTCTCCCCATCTTGTCTTCTGCTCCCTCTTGTTGTATATTTTGTTTGTCTGGTTGATTGTTTGTGAAATAAATGTTAGCTCTTTCACGAGCCTCGATTCAGTATACAAAAAATAAAAAATAAAATTTTTTTTCTAAAGGTTAATTCTAAAGGTTAATTCTAAAGGTTAATTCTGAAGGTTAATTCTAAAGGTTAATTCTAAAGGTTAATTCTAAAGGGTAATTCTAAAGGTTAATTCTAAAGATTAATTCTGAAGGTTAATTCTAAAGGTTAATTCTAAAGGTTAATTCTAAAGGTTAATTCTAAAGGTTAATTATAAAGGGTAATTCTAAAGATTAATTCTAAAGATTAATTCTAAAGGTTAATTCTAAAGGTTAATTCTAAAGGGTAATTCTAAAGGTTAATTCTAAAGGTTAATTCTAAAGGATAATTCTAAAGATTAATTCTAAAGGTTAATTCTAAAGGGTAATTCTAAAGGGTAATTCTAAAGGGTAATTCTAAAGGTTAATTCTAAAGGTTAATTCTAACGGTTAATTCTAAAGGTTAATTCTAAAGGGTAATTCTAAATGGTAATTCTAAAGGTTAATTCTAAAGGTTAATTCTAAAGGTTAATTCTAAAGGTTAATTCTAAAGGGTAATTCTAAAGATTAATTCTAAAGGGTAATTCTAAAGATTAATTCTGAAGGTTAATTCTAAAGGTTAATTCTAAAGGTTAATTCTAAAGGTTAATTCTAAAGGTTAATTCTATAGGTTAATTCTAAAGGTTAATTCTAAAGGTTAAATCTAAAGGGTAATTCTAAAGGTTAATTCTAAAGGTTAATTCTAAAGGATAATTCTAAAGATTAATTCTAAAGGTTAATTCTAAAGGGTAATTCTAAAGGGTAATTCTAAAGGGTAATTCTAAAGGTTAATTCTAACGGTTAATTCTAAAGGGTAATTCTAAAGGGTAATTCTAAATGGTAATTCTAAAGGTTAATTCTAAAGGTTAATTCTAAAGGTTAATTCTAAAGGTTAATTCTAAAGGGTAATTCTAAAGATTAATTCTAAAGGGTAATTCTAAAGATTAATTCTGAAGGTTAATTCTAAAGGTTAATTCTAAAGGTTAATTCTAAAGGTTAATTCTAAAGGTTAATTCTATAGGTTAATTCTAAAGGTTAATTCTAAAGGGTAATTCTAAAGGTTAATTCTAAAGGTCAATTCCAAAAGTCAATTCTGAAGGTTAATTCTAAAGGTTAATTCTAAAGGTTAAGTCTAAACGTTAATTCTAAAGGTTAATTCAGCAAAGTTGACTGCAAAGTCAACTCAGCAAAGTAGCCTCCTTTTGCAGATATAACCGCCGAATACACTCGTGGCATCCTTTCTACAATGGAATTCAAATATTGTTCGGGAAGTTCTTCCCAACACTGTTGCAGAAGTTCCCACAAATGTGTTGCACTTGTAGGTTGCTTTGCTTTCACCCTTCTGTCCAGTTCATCCCAAACCAGCTCGATGGGGTTTAAGTCTGGAGACTGTGCTGGCCATTCCATGATTTGAAGCCTACCGTCTTGTTCTTTTCCTCGAAGGTAGTTTTGACATAGCCTGGAGGTGTGTTTAGGGTCATTATCTTGCTGTAGGATGAACCCCTGACCAACTAGGCGTATACCAGATGGTATTGCATGGCGCTGCAAAATGCTGTGGTCGCCCTTTTGGTTCAGGGTGCCAGTCACTCTGTGCAAGTCGCCGACACTGGATCGAGCAAAAGAGCCACAGACCATCACGCTCCCTCCTCCATGTTTGACAGTTGGTGTCACACACTGAGGAACCATCCTTTCGCCTACTCGATGGCGTACAAAATCCCTGCGTGATGAACCAAAGATTTCAAATTTTGATTCATTGGTCCATAAGACCTTCTTCCAGTCTTCAGTCGTCCAATTTTGACCTTTGACCGGGAGTGTATATATATACATACACATACACATTTGCACGACGTGCTTGAGGCCTCCTTTAATGCTTCCTGAGGCTCGTTTGCACGACGTGCTTGAGGCCTCCTTTCCTGCTTCCTGAGGCTCGTTTGCACGACGTGCTTGAGGGCTCCGAGTGCTTCTGCTCACTGAGGATCTCACCTTCGAAAGGGTTGCGTTTACATTCTGTACGCCTGGCCATCTTAGCTGCTTAACGTGCAGTGTAAACAAACCTTTTCTTTGTTATCAATGGTGATCTCAAGCTTGTGGAGGAGCTTGTATGTGTAATGTATTTGGGAGGACGACTCGGCCATCCTTGTGCTTTTACATGAATTACAATGACTTGGACCGGTGTATACGGTGTGTACCCTGGATTAGAATAGGTACACCGTATCCCTGTGTGTCGTAAGCGGCGACTAAGAAGGTTGGCGTCAGGAAGGGCATCCGGCCATGAAAAACATTGCCTCAAAAAGAGAACCATGACAATTACAACTACATATGGGCAGGGTACAGCCCGAAGTGGAGATTGGTTTCTGAGGTTTGGGACATGGAATGTCGGGACAATGACAGGGAGATCAGGAGAAGTGGTGGAAGTATTGATCAGAAGAAGAGTGGACATATGTTGTGTGCAAGAGACGAGATGGAAGGGAAGTGGTGTGAGAATGGTGAAGAGTAGGCAGGGACAGAAATACAAGTTTGTGTGGCAAGGGTGCCCGGAGGGCGTGAATGGTGTTGGTGTCCTGTTTTCTGAGGAGTTTGTAGACAGTGTGGTGAGTGTGACTAGAGTGATTGATAGGTTGATGATGGTGAAAATGATGATTGGAAAGCTCTTGGTGAACGTCATCTCGGGATATGCTCCGCAGGTTGGTCGGAGCGATGAAGAGAAGGACAAGTTCTGGTGTGCGATAGAGAAGCTGATGGAAAACGTGAAAGATGAGGAAGTTGTTGTGGTAGGAGGAGACCTAAATGGACATGTGGGAAGGAGTATGGACGGTTTTGAGGGAGTTCATGGGGGTTACGGATATGGTGTGAGAAATGGAGAAGGTGAAAGGATTTTGGAGTTTGCTGATGGACCTGATTTGTTGATTTGTAATACTCAGTTCCAGAAAGGTGATAATAAGCTTGTTACATACACGTCAGGTGGGTCGACGACAACCGTTGACTACCTGATGGTGCGTAGGCGAGATAGGGGGCACCTCCGGGACACAAAGGTGGTCCCGGAGGAGGAGGCTGTTTCACAGCACCACTTGGTTGTCTGCGGCATAAGGGTGAAAGGTGCGAGGAGAGCTCGGCGGGTGAAGTACCAACCGAGAATGAAGGTGTGGAGGTTGAAAGAGGTGACAGTAAGGGAGGCATTAAAAGAGAGGCTGAGGAGGGTTTTGTTTTTTTTGTTTTTTTTGTATACAAGATCGAGGCTCGTGAAAGAGCGAACATTAATCACACAGAAAGACAAACAGACACATAAAACAAATAACATCGGGAGCAGTAGACAAGATGGGGAGAGAGGGGGAAGGACACAAACAACATTTGAGAGCAGGGACAGAGAGACATGGAGACATGGAGAGATCTGTGGGAGGGAGAGGGCTTTGGGGGAGGAGGCATGTGAAGGGGGGGGGGGGGGGTGGGAGAGGTATAAACATATGGACACTGCCAGGACTTCCAGGAAAGAAGTTGGAATTTCAAACAAGGTGGATCTGGGGTGAATTAGTGGGGGTAGAAAAGATCAAGGTTTTGGATGGGGGAAGATAAGAGATGGTGGTGAACAGCTGTTTTAAAGACCTGGAGGGAGGAGTGGGATTGAAGGGAGTGTGGGAGTTTGTTCCAGAGGCGGGAGAAAAGAGGAATGAAAGAGTGAAGGTGAGCAGAGAGCCGAGATTTCGGCAGTTTAACCATCAGAGGGTTGCTGGCAGATCTTGTGCGACCTGTAGGAATATTTGGGGGACAGAGCACAGAGAGAGCTGGGGGAGCAAGGCCGGAGAGGAGTCGGTAGAAGACAGAAAGACCACCTACCTGCCTGCGGTGAGTGAGTGAAAGGCCCTCAGAGATAGCTTCATCGCGGGAGATTCCAATGATTTTGAACGCTTTGGATTCAACAGCGTGAAGCCGAGCCAGGTGTGAGGCAGGAGCACCAGCTCATAGGGGAGAAACAGTATTCCATTGAGCTGCGGATGAAAGCCTTGTATGTGGTGAGGAGCTCAGGTGTGCCGAGGAAGACGGCGGCAGGGATTTTCGAAGCTCCACACGGTCTCCACGTTTTTCGAAGTTAAGTCTGTTCACAATTGTATTTTGTCGAAACTGTATTTATCTTTCGGTGTGTGAAGTTATTGTGTGCAACTTTGGTTGTTTCTCGGTGTTTATCTTTCATAAATTGATCGTCTGTTTGCCGTGTCGCGAGCAAGGCCTTGTACAGTGTGCACTGTACAACCTTGAGGCTTTGTTTTTCTCTCAGTGGTCCGTCGTTTGTGATCCAATAACTTTCGTTCTCTGTATTCCCAGTCTTTTCACCCATAGCCTACTTCCTTGTGTAAATCTCAACTAAAAAAAAAAAAACAAAAAAAAAAAAACATTTCCTTCTCTGTTCTCATTCGTTTATTCATTCTTATTCGTTCGTTCGTTCTTCGACCACGTGTTTCTCCCCCATTTCCCCAGATAGTTTTCACTCATTAACCTTCAATGTTTACACTTTCCCCTCAAGTTATGTATTCCGTCATATTTTATAACACCTTTTTCTTCTTCTTCTTTAAAAGGCTGCTTTCGACTTGCTCACCAAATCAATTCATCCCAAAAAAAATATCCATCTCCTATAGTGCCTTTTTTCTACATTCCCTAAACTCTCCTGTACTCCATCCTCCATCCAGCGTCCTTAAACGTATTTTTAACTCGAAGGTCACAAGAAACTCATTTTGCAATAAATGTTCGTTTCCCATAAATCGTACACTTTCAAAAATCCAATCTCACCCCTCCCCTCCAAATCTTCCCCATAACTCCTCCCCTCCAAATCTTCCCCATCACCCCTCCCCTCCAAATCTTCCCCATCACCCATCCCTTTCAAATCTCCCCCCTTGCCCCCTCCCTCCTAAACTACCCCCTCACCCCTCCCCGCCAAGACGCCCCCTCGCCCCTCCCCTCCTAGACTCCTGCCTCACCCCTCCCCTCCAAATCTCCCCCATATCCCATCCCTTTCAAATCCCTCCCCTTGTCCCTTCCCTCCCAAACTCCCCCCTCACCCCTCCCCTTCAAATCTCCCCACCCTCATTGCTTCTCAATTTCCCCCCTCTCACTCCCCCTCCTCAAAGCGTCCTCCCCGCTTCTTCCCCCTTCAAACTCTCACCTCCATCTCCCCCAACCTTCTGCCTCGCTCTTCCCCCTCCTCAAATAACACCTCATTGTGGCTCACCCAATCACCATCAAACCTTTTGTCCGCCCCATCCTTCCCTTTCTCCGAGCTATTCTGAAATCTCTGACACACCTTCAACAGCTCTCCCTACCTCTTCCACCTCTTCCACATCTTACCCTACCCCTCCTCCCCCCTGTTCTGTATCTGATGCTCCCCCTTCCTCTTCATTAACGGTATGGACCTCAAACATCCAGGGCCTTCGTTCAAACTTAACTGATCTCTCCATACAGGTTGCTTTTGTCAAACCAGACGTGATCTGCTTAACAGAAACTTTCCTCCTTTATGATGTCTCTGATTCCATAGTATCTCTCCCGGGCTACTCCCTCCTCCGGTATGATAGACCTGAGCCTCGTCCTGGAGGCGGGGTTGCTATCTTTATCAAAAACTCTCTTCCTCACTCGCCCTGCACTGCACTCTCTCCACCTCACCCCCAGGAATACCTCTGGCTACGGCTTCCCCTTCGCTCCCACCTCTTGTTCATATGTGTGTTGTACCGTCCACCAAACAGTGATGACTCCATCTACATCTCGCTGTCTGATGATATGGACCAACTTCTAACTACTCATCCCAACTCTCTCTTCCTCATATGTGGTGATTTCAACTGTCATCATGCCAGTTGGCTGGATGTGGGTACCTCTCTCACCAGCCATGGCTCCTCAGCAAAGGACTTCTGCGACTCACTGGGACTGACACAATCTGTCAATTTCCCGACCCGGATCTCAGTCAACGGAACATCTTCTCTTCTGGACTTGGTTATGACTAACTTCCCTGAAAATGTCTGCTGCTCTTCTTCTGCTCCGATCGGATCATCTGATCATGTCCTTGTTAAAGTGGACATCTCTCTGACTATCCTCAGGGAGCCTGCTCAGCGTCGACGAGTCTGGCATTTCACTCAGGCCAACTGGCACAGTCTTCAAGCAGCCATCAATCATCTGGACTGGTCTCCCATCTCTACCACCTCTGACATCAACTCATCCTGGGAATTCTTCCAAAGTAAATTGCTCTCTCTCATGCACAGATTTATCCCATCTCGTCTTCAGTTGTCATACCCTTCCTCCCGTCCATGGTACACGGAATCTTGTGGTGAGGCTGTTGCCCAGAAACAACTTGCCTTCGTCTCCTGGAAAGCAAATCCAACGGAAGGAAATCTCATTTCCTTTCACAAAGCCCGAAACAAGTGTGTGTCCACCCTCAGGAGAGCCAGGAAACAATATCTCTCCGTTCTCAAGACCGAACTCTCTTATCTGTCTCCCTCTTCCAAATCCTGGTGGCGTCTGGTCAAATCCGTTTCTGGTGTTTGTTCCCCCTCCATCCCCTCCCTTACCTCAAACGGCTACACAGCTGACTCCGCACGTGAAAAAGCTGAATGCCTCAACTCTGTGTTTGCCTCTAAATCTTGTGTCCCAAACCCATCCCTCTCTGTACCCACCATACCCAGTCGTACCCTGCCGCTCCTGGACTCCGTGTCCTTTCCTCCTGACAAGGTGGAAAAGTTTCTGTCAACCCTCGACTCTGATTCTGCAACTGGACCCGACGGCATCAGCCCACGGGTCCTAAAATCCTGCTCTGCTGCTCTATCTCACCCTCTCTCTGTTCTCTTCACCCTCTCTTTTGCTCAAGGTCAACTGCCATCTGCTTGGAAATCAGCCAACATCACCGCTTTGCACAAAAAAGGTGCAAAAACAGATCCTAGCAACTACAGACCAATCAGCCTTCTCCCAATTATCAGCAAAGTCATGGAATCCATCATTGCTTCTGATATGAAATCTTTCCTCTTCTCCAATGGCTTGATCTCTGATCATCAATTTGGTTTCAGACCAGGTCACTCTACTCTGGACATGCTGCTTCTGCTGTCTCAACAATGGATGGAGGTCCTCAATGCCAAACAGGAAATTAGAGCTGTCTCCCTCGACATATCACGTGCCTTCGACACGGTCTGGCACCCCGCTCTGCTCACCAAACTCTCCTCCTTTGGTATCCATGGAAATCTCCACGCATGGCTGGCGGACTTCCTCTCTAGTCGTCGTCAACGTGTGGCCCTGAATGGGTTTCTCTCATCTCCTCTTCCTGTTCAGGCTGGAGTTCCCCAAGGCAGTGTTCTGGGCCCCGTGCTTTTTCTGGTCTTCATCAATGATCTCTCTGACTCTCTCGAAAATCCTCTCTATCTCTTTGCTGATGACTCCACTCTCTGCCGCTCCATTCCTCTTCCCTCAGATCGGCAGTCTGCTGCCTCCTCACTCTCTGAAGACCTGGACAAAATCACAGACTGGTCAAACAAGTGGAACATGTCTTTCAATCCTGACAAATCTCACACTCTTACTATGTCTCTCCGAAAAGATCGACTGGACAACCCTCCCATCTACTTTCTCAACAATCCTCTCCAAGAAGTTCTGTCGCTCAAGATTTTGGGTCTCACTATCTGCCATGATCTTTCTTGGGAAAACCACATTTCCAAGCTGGCCTCCAAAGCCAGTCGCCGACTGGGCATCCTCCGTCGTGCGAAGTCCTTCCTTGGCACACCTGAGCTCCTCACCACATACAAGGCTTTCATCCGCAGCTCAATGGAATACTGTTCTCCCCTATGGGCCGGTGCTCCTGCCTCACACCTAGCTCGGCTTCACGCTGTTGAAACCAAAGCTTTCAGAATTATTGGAATCTCCCGCAATGAAGCTATCTCTGAGGGCCTTTCACTCACTCACCGCAGGCAGGTAGGTGGTCTTTCTGTCTTCTACCGACTCCTCTCCGGCCTTGCACCCCCAGCTCTCTCTGTGCTCTGTCCCCCAAATATTCCTACAGGTCGCACAAGATCTGCCAGCAACCCTCTGATGGTTAAACTGCCGAAATCTCGGCTCTCCGCTCACCTTCACTCTTTCATTCCTCTTTTCTCCCGCCTCTGGAACAAACTCCCTCACTCCCTTCAATCCCACTCCTCCCTCCAGGTCTTTAAAACAGCTGTTCACCACCATCTCTTATCTTCCCCCATCCAAAACCTTGATCTTTTCTACCCCCGCTAATTCACCCCAGATCCACCTTGTTTGAAATTCCAACTTCTTTCCTGGAAGTCCTGGCAGTGTCCATATGTTTTATACCTCTCCCACTGCCCCCTTCCCCCCCCCCCCCAAAGCCCTCGCCCTCTCTCAGATCTCTCGATGTCTCCATGTCTCTCGGTCCCTGCTCTTAAATGTTGTGTTTGTGTCCTTCCCCCTCTCTCCCCATCTTGTCTACCGCTCCCTATGTTATATGTTTTATGTGTCGGTTTGTCTTTCTGTGTAATTAATGTTCGCTCTTTCACGAGCCTCGATCTTGTATACAAAAAAAAAAAAAAAAAAAAAAAAAAAAGAAGGACTTCGCACGACGGAGGATGCCCAGTCGGCGACTGGCTTTGGAGGCCAGCTTGGAAATGTGGTTTTCCCAAGAAAGATCATGGCAGATAGTGAGACCCAAAAGCTTGGGCGACAGAACTTCTTGGAGAGGATTGTTGAGAAAGTAGATGGGAGGGTTGTCCAGTCGATCTTTTCGGAGAGACATAGTAAGAGAGTGAGATTTGTCAGGATTGAAAGACATGTTCCACATGTTTGACCAGTCTGTGATTTTGTCCAGGTCTTCAGAGAGTGAGGAGGCTGCAGACTGCCGATCTGAGGGAAGAGGAATGGAGCGGCAGAGAGTGGAGTCATCAGCAAAGAGATAGAGAGGATTTTCCAGAGAGTCGGAGAGATCATTGATAAAGACCAGAAAAAGCACAGGGCCCAGCACACTGCCTTGGGGAACTCCAGCCTGAACAGGAAGGGGAGATGAGAGAAATCCATTCAGGGCCACACGTTCACTACGACCAGAGAGGAAGTCCGCAAGCCATGCATGGAGATTTCCATGGATACCATAGGAGGAGAGTTTGGTGAGCAGAGCTGGGTGCCAGACCGTATCGAAGGCACGTGATATGTCAAGGGAGACAGCTCTGATTTCCTGTTTGGCATTGAGGACCTCCATCCATTGTTGAGACAGCAGAAGCAGCATGTCCAGAGTAGAGTGACCTGGTCTGAAACCAAATTGATGATCAGAGATCAAGCCATTGGAGAAGAGGAAAGATTTCATATCCGAAGCAATGATGGATTCCATGACTTTGCTGATAATTGGGAGCAGGCTGATTGGTCTGTAGTTGCAAGGATCTGTTTTTGCACCTTTTTTGTGTAAAGTGGTAATGTTAGCTGATTTCCAGGATGCTGGCAGATGACCTTGAGCAAAAGATAGGGTGAAAAGAACAGAGAGAGGGTTAGATAGAGCGGCAGAGCAGGATTTTAGGACCCTTGGGCTGATGCCGTCTGGTCCAGTTGCAGAATCAGAGTCGAGGTTTGACAAAAACTCCTCCACCTTGTCAGGAGAGAAGGACACAGAGTTCAGAAGCAGTTGGGTTCGACTGGGAAAGGTGGGAACAGAGAGAGATGGGTTTGGGACTAAGGATTTTGAGGCAAACACAGAGTTGAGGCATTCGGCTTTGTCACGTGCGATGTCAACTGTGTGGCCATTTGAGGTAAGGGAGGGGATGGAGGGGGAACAAACACCAGAAACGGATTTGACCAGACGGCACCAGGATTTGGAGGAAGGAGACAGGTTTGAGAGTTCATTCTTGAGTGAGGAGAGATAGTGCTTCCTGGCACTCCTGAGGGTAGACACACACTTGTTCCGAGCTTGGTGGAAGGAACTGAGATTGCCTTCAGTTGGATTAGCCTTCCAAGAGGCAAAGGCAAGTGGTTTCAGGGCAACAGCCTCACCACAAGATTCAGTGTACCATGGACGGGAGGAAGGGTAAGACAACTGAAGGCGAGATGGGATAAATCTGTGCATGAGAGAGATCAGTTTGCTTTGGAAGAATTCCCAGGAAGAATTGATGTCAGAGGCAGTGGAGATGGGAGACCAATCCAGACGATTGATGGCTGCTTGAAGACCGTCCCAGTCGGCCTGAGTGAAATGCCAGACTCGTCGACGCTGAGGAGGCTCTCTGAGAATGGCCAGAGAGATGTCCACTTTGACAAGCACATGATCAGAAGAACCGATTGGAGCAGAAGAAGAGCAGCAGACATTAGCAGGGAAGTTTGTCATAACCAAGTCTAGAAGAGAAGATACTCCATTGGCTGAGATCCGGGTCGGGAAATTGACAGATTGTGTCAATCCCAGTGAGTCACAGAAGTCCTTTGCTGAGGTGCCATGACTGGTGAGAGAGGAACCCACACCCAACCAGGTGGCATGATGACAGTTGAAGTCACCACATATGAGGAAGAGAGAGTTGGGATGAGTGGATATAAGTTGGTCCATGTTGTCAGACAGTGAAATGTAGATGGAGTCATCACTGTTTGGGGGACGGTACAGAACACATATGAACAAAAGGTTGGAGCGGAGAGGAAGCCGTAGCCAGAGGTACTCCTGGGGGTGAGGAGGAAAGAGGGCAGTGCAAGGAGAGTGAGGAAGAGAGTTTTTGATAAAGATAGCCACCCCACCACCAGGCCGAGGCTCAGGTCTATCATACTGGAGGAGGGAGTAACCAGGAAGAGATATTAAGGAATCAGAGACATCTTGAGGGAGGAAAGTCTCTGTTAAGCAGATCAAGTCTGGATTGTCAGAAGCAACCTGTATGGAGAGATCAGTCAGGTTTGAGCGAAGGCCCCGGATGTTTGAGGTCCATACCGTTAATGAAGAGAGAGGGGGAGCATCAGGTACAGGACAGGGGAGGGGAGGAGTAGGGTAAGATGAAGGATGAGAGGGGGAGGTAGGGAGAGCAGTTGATAGTGTGTCAGATATTGCAGAAGAGTTCCAAGAAAGGGAAGGATGAGGAGGATGAAAGGTTTGATGGTGAAGGGATGAGGCACAGTGAGGGGTTGTTTGAGGGGGGGCAGAGGAAAGTAGAAGGTTTGGGGGGGTGGAGGTATGAGATAGAAGGGAGACGAAGTGGGGAGGAGGCAGCTTGGAGGAGGAGGGGGGAGGAGGGAGAATTGGAGAGGAATGGTATGGGGGGAGAATTGAATGGGAGGGGTTGGGGGGGAGTTTTGAAGGGGAGGAGTGAGGGGGGAGTTTAGGAGGGGAGGCGCAAGGGGGGAGTTTTGGAGGGAAGGGGCAACGGGGAAGTTTAGAAGTGGAGGGGAAAGGGGGGAGTTTAGGAGTGTAGGGGCAAGGGGGGGGATTTGGAGGGGAGGGGCAAGGGGGGAGTTTAGGAGGGCAGGGCAAGGGGGGAGTTCAGGAGTGGAGGGGCAAGGGGGGGATTTGGAGGGGAGGGGCAAGGGGGGAGTTTAGGAGGGGAAGGGCAAGGGGGGAGGGTAGAGGATGATGTGGTTGAGCTTGAACGTGGTTGGATGTCAATGAAAGATAGTCTGTTGGGAGCCGTTGGTGAGGTATGTGGATGGACAAAAGGACCACCGAGGCACTTGGAAACATGGTGGTGGGATGATGAAGTTGGAAAGAGGATTGACGAGAAGAGGAAGAAGTTCAAGGAGTGGCAGAAGGCGAAGGTTACGGGAGCAGAAAAAGCAGAGCATGAAAGCTATAAGGCAGCCAAGAAGGCTGCAGTGAAAGAGGTAGTAAAGGCGCAGGAGGCATGTAGGAAAATGTTCGGAGAACGCTTGGATTCGGAAGGGGGTCAGAGAGCGGTATTCAGGATTGCAAAGCAGATAGCGAAAGAGAGGTGTGATGTGATGGGGGTGAGTTGCTTGAAGGATGAAGTGGGACAAATCGTTGTGGAACCAGATGGAATTAAAGGAAGATGGAAAAGATATATGGAAATGCTGTTGAATACAGAGAATGAATGGGATGGCAACATAGAGAGTAACCCAGTTTTAGGACCGGCAGAGAAGATAACTGAGAAGGAAGTTGAGGAAGCGATAAAAGCAATGAAGAGTAGAAAAGCGGGAGGGCCGACGGGAGTTGTGGGAGATATGTTTAAGGCAGCAGCAAGTTGGGGTGTGAAGAGAATGGCAGAGATCTGTAATCTGGTGGTGAAAGAAGGTCGCATTCCAGTGGATTGGGAACTGAGTACCCTCGTCCCTCTATACAAGGGGAAAGGTGACCCTCTGGAGTGTGGCTCGTACCAAGCGATAAAGTTATTGGAGCATGGAATGAAGGTATTGGAAAGGGTGTTGGAGAGGAGGATAAGGAAGAAGGTGAAGATCGACGAAATGCAGTTTGGATTTATGCCAGGAGGAGGAACGACAGACGCACTCTTTATTGTGAGGCAGTTGCAGGAGAAGTACATGGAGAAGAGGAACAAGTTGTTTCTTGGGTTTGTTGATCTGGAGAAAGCATTCGATAGGGTTCCACGCGAAGTATTGACATGGGCATTGAGGAAGTTAGAAGTGGAGGAATGTTTGATCAGAGTTGTGATGGCAATGTACAAAAGAGCGCGCACAGCTGTAAGGACGAAGGATGGGAACAGTGGTGAGTTTGAGTTGAAGGTGGGAGTGCATCAGGTGTCGGTACTAAGTCCACTACTATTTGTAGCTGTGATGGAGGTGCTGGCTCAGAACGTAAAGGAGGGTTTACCGTGGGAGTTGTTGTATGCAGATGATCTGGTGTTGATTGCAGAAAGTATGGATGGACTGAAGGAAAAGATGAACAAGTGGAAAGAATGTATGGAGACAAAAGGTCTGAAGCTGAATATCGGAAAGCTGAAGGTGATGGCAAGAGGTAAAGCATGTGGTGAGGTGGAAAGAACTGGGAAGGGGCCATGTGCTGTGTGCAGGAAGGGTGTCGGAGTGAACTCCATTCAATGTACAACGTGCGCTGAGTGGGTTCATCAAAAATGTAGTGGTCTGAGAGGGTCATTAACCAGTGTGGCAGCTTCATTCAAATGTAAGGTGTGCACAGAGGGAGCTGCAGATGGAGGAAATGTTGAGTTGGATCTTGGAGACGGCGTGAAGCTGGAAGGTGTGAAAACATTTTGCTACCTCGGAGACATGCTGAATGGAGAAGGTGGATCAGACTCGGCAACGGTTGCTCGAGTGAGATGTGCATGGAAGAAGTTTCGGGAACTGAGTGGCATGCTGATTAGGAGGGGAGTGTCGTTGAAGCTGAAGGGAAAGGTGTGTGCTGCATGTGTAAGAAGTGTTATGATTTATGAGAGCGAGACATGGGTCATGAATGTCGAGCAGCAACGAAGGCTGGAAAGGGTGGAAATGCGAATGGTTCGACGGATGTGCGGAGTATCGTTGAGAGAGAGGAAGACAAATGATGAATTGCGAAAGATGATGGGAATAGAGCCTGTGATTGATGCTGTGAAGAGGAACAGGTTGAGATGGTTTGGTCATGTGTTGAGGAAGGATGAAAGTGACTGGTTGAGAAGAGTGATGGAAATGAATGTAGCATGAAATAGAGGACAGGGAAGACCGAGAAAGACTTGGCTAAAGATAGTGGAAGAAGAAATGCGGGCAAGGGGGTTAACAAGGGGAGATGCAGTAAATATGGCAAAATGGAGAACATTGTCATGGGGACCGCAAGGCTAACCCCCGCTCTAGCAGGGAAAATGGCCTTAAAATGCATGTTGTTGTTGTTGTTGTTGTATACACATACACACACACACACACACACACACACACACACACTTACTACGATTACTTTACAATTGCAATTAGCAATATTTAAAACATATCAATACTTAAGCACACTATAGATTAGAGAAAGACATAGGAATCACTTGACAGACCTGTAGCGACCTTTAGCCGATATGAAAGGCACCACTTTAGTCTATTTCCTGCGTGGCATCAAGAGCTTTACCAACCAACCACAGCAGCACTTCACTTCCTCACCTCTACCATATTGCAGTCACCCCAAACCAATCGGTGTGTGTTTTCCAATTCGCTCTTCAACTTCTTACCGTGATATATCTATATATATCTATATATCTATATAATTATAAAATTGAAATCTTGCGTGTTTGTATGTAACATTCGATCGGTCCGGGGGCGTGGCTTACCACCCCTTTGAGAGAGTAGTAATATCCACCATTTTATTAACTCGCATAGCTTTGAGGTGTTTTGTAGGCCCGTGGTGTCTTGCTCTCTCTCAGTTTTATTTCAAATCAAATTCGATATATCATTTCATTTTTCACAGTCGCTAACATAGTTTTAGACTCGGTGGAAAAAAAACGGGAAGAAAATCTGATTAAAGTTTCCGTTTATAGAACGAAATGAATTCTGAAAGGCTTGTATCTTCAAGGCCATTGAGTCTGTCTCACGCCTTTATCTTCAATGTAAGTCGCCATCTGATTTCATTTTTATCGATGGTTTTAGACTCGGTAAAATAAATAATTGAGAACATTCACGCACACACGGGAAATTGCAGAGATATATTTTAAAAATCGCGCCACGTTGATATACGAAAATACACCGCCTAAAATAACAGGCATACAGTATATATCTTCGTCATTTCATTCAACATTATTATCCGGAAGTAAAATATGTTTCAGGAAATTACCGAGAGATATTTCTTCGATTTTTTTAATTATTTATATGCGCATACACTTTAAATAGGTTTATTTGAAATCTTTAATTTTCACAATGTAATTTATTTGTCATTTGATGATCGGCAAAACGATAGCACAAACACAATACTATTTGCAGGAAGAATGTCGTATCAACCCTCCGACGGCGCTACGGACGCGGACAACGAATCACACCTCACGTCTATGGACGCGAATAGCAACATCCGCACGAATCAGTCATCAATGATTTTCATTGACGCGCCTGGAGGCACAGGGAAGACGTTTCTTATTAACCTGATTCTCTCTAAAGTGAGAGCGAGTGGAGAAGTTGCCCCCTGCGGTGGCCTCATCTGGCATAGCTGCTACCCTCATGCCTGGTGGAAGAACAGCGCACTCAAGGTTCCAAATCCCACTGACACCGAGGGAAGATGGCGTATGCAACATCGATAAAAATTCCACTATCGCAGACCTCTTTCGAAGTACAAAACCCATCGTGTGGGATGAGTGTCCTATGATCAGGAGAGAGAGTTTCGAGGCTGTGGATCGCACGTTGCGTGATGTATGTGACAAAGACGAGCCTTTTGGAGGGATCTTGACGATATGCTGTGGTGATTTCCGTCAACGTGATCGGAGATAAGGGCCGAAATCACGTGTCACAGGTAAGTGATTTAGAACGCTGGAGAGGTGAGCCTTATGGCTTGCTGGCCCAAATAATCTCCCTGATGATGTCCAGCGTTCGCTTTAGTTCTATTCTCATATCTATTCAAACTGACATTGACCCAACGGGTCATGGGTCGTCTAGGGGTAGCATCATCATCATCATTGGCTGAGGGGTCACATCATTGGCTGAGGGGTCACATCATTGGCTGAGGGGTCACATCATTGGCTGAGGGGTCACATCATTGGCTGCGGGGTGGCATCATTGGCTGAGGGGTCTTCTCCTCACTGCTCATTACTAAAAACTGCTCTTCTATGTGAGGATTGATAAATAAAAGCAATTAGAACCAGTAAATTTAGTTTTATATGGCATTTTGCCCCTCTATTAGAAAGTGTGAGAAAATTATATATCTTCACCATAGGTTGACCTTTGACCCCCACTGTAACCATGGTAACCCCTTAATTATATATTAAATAATATTGACCCAATGGGTCATGGGTCGTCTAGTATCTATATATATCTATATATATCTATATATATATCTATATATATATATATATATATATATATAGTGTTGGGGATTTGGGAATTGTGTGTGTAATTGGATGTAAATTTTCCCCTTTTTTGTATGCTGTAAATCCTGTAAATATCACCCTCCAAGTATCAAAGATCAAAGGTCATCTGTAGTTAGGCCATCGCACACACGTAGCAAATCTATGATTTCCCTCAGTAGTTATGTCCTTAATATATGTCAGTATAAGGCTCTGTGGTCCACGAATTCATTGCATTGCATCAATTAAATAAGATAGATCCCCTTTCATATCCCAAAGCTTCCATTGCCAACTGCATTTGGCGGTTGTCTGCAATTGCCGCCATTGAGCATGTGCTCTGTTCCTGTTCGGGGAAGAAAGGCGTGGCACCTCATCGTCATCAAAAGGTGGAGTCAGAGAGCCCTTAACCACCAATCAGCACCGCGGTGAGCGAACCGGTAGGCGTGCCCTCGTAGCCCGCGGCTTGATTCCGGGGAGGGCAATAAAAGGAGGAGTGAGGGACTGCTTACGGAGATGAGTAAGGGATCCCCACGAGCAGATGCGTCAGGGAGAGAACCCGCCACGCAACGCCCCCACGAGATACGAGAGAGAAGGTAGATGAACCGGTGGAGAGCACGCAGCGCATGAGGCGGAGGAATCCCTGAAAGAGCAGTGGCACGCAACAGCTACAGCCACAGCAGCTTCGGGTTTCACCAGCAGTATCGACCGTGGCCGCGAAGGAACGCGCCGTGCGAGACCGATCAAGAGGGCGGCGGCTGCTCCCCCCGGCCCGACCATGCTTCAGTCCGAGCTGAACCTTCTTCTCCCTCCAGCCAAACCAACCTGCAATTCCCCATTCGTGTGAGTCTGTCTTTGTTTGTTCTGTCCTGGGTTAAGTAAGACTGTTTATAGATAAGTTAATATTTGCACTGTGTCTCCTTCCATTCTTTCTGTCTTTATTTTATTATCCCTCCTTCTTCCTTGTTTATTTTTGGTCTTGTAAATAATAGTAATAAATTATATTTGTTCTTCCTACCTTCGTCTTCTTCTTCACATTCGGTCGCTTTAGTGATTTCCTTCATTGAATACCTGTGGCACGATTTGGCCAACGTTCAGGATCGGGTTAGTCTCTGCTAATGGCTCGAACGTCGGCTTGCTAACACCGCTCGGCAATTATAACATCTAAAACCAGAATTCGAGCGGTACTTGTCTCCCTAGTCTGCGGAGGGACGGATAAAGGTATTCGGGATAAACTCTGGACCCATAACCCTGATCCGTTCCATCCCGCGGGAGAGCGTTACAAGTACCAGGACCGGGGAGACGGCCAGCTTAACAGGACAAGGGGCTAATCACCCCTTGCTAACGGGAGAGCCGTCCCCCGAATCCGTAACAATATATATATATTATAATCTAATTTCATTTCTCCAACCTAATGAGCGCACGCCAAGACGGCACCGCCACGTAAGTACGCCTTGCCTGCCAAGCTCCGGAGAAGCCATCTAGCAGTGGTCATCATTTAGATGTTAGCTCAGATACTGCCACAAGTATATGCAAAACTCACAGTTACCGACCTGGTTTCGCCTTTGTTGGGGCTTCATCAGGGAAACACAGTGAGTCTTCCATACACTTGTGAATCTGAAAACATTTCGGTTATATACGAGTCATTTTGCGATTCCATACCATCAGTGGTGAACCGCCATTAAGGTGTCCCATCTAGCTAACAGCGTTATTTTGAATGGTAGCATTCAATTCAGATTGTTTTCATTCATATACAGGGTGCCCACAAATGACCGTTCCAAATTCAAAGCATAACTAGATGGTTGGTATTCAGAGATGGATTTTGCGCAGTCAACTTGGTGCAAACCAACTCTTCTGTTTTTGAAGGTTTTTTTTTTTGATCCAATATGGCTGCTAGACCACGTGAGCGATGACATCATAAATTTATATTCTCTAATATAATTGTTGCTTATATCACACTTAATAAATTTCAAACTGATCAGACGAAGCGTTGTCCCTGTCAAATTATGACGTCATAATTAAGGCACAAGTTATGTCATCGCAACCAACACCTATTCCCCATACGGAGTTCTTTACAATGAGCCACGTTTCAATTATTTTCATGGAGCGGTTTCAGAGATAGAGGTGCAAAGTTTTTCTGAGATGGTGCCTGTAACACGTGACCTAAGACATCATAATTCACATTTAAAAAATTATACACAAGGAGTCGCTCCTATGGTCCAAATTTAGTCGTCTATTTTATGGTCCAAATCGTCCATCGGACGATCAGTTGTAGAGGAATTTTTTTTTTCATACTGATCAGATCAAGTATTGTGCTTGTCGAAATATGACGTCATAATAATGGCTTGGATAACATCATCGTTAACATAATCTTATTCCGCATGGGGAGTACTTCACAATGAGCCTGGTTTCAATTTATTCCATCGAGCGGTTTGGGAGATAGAGGTGTGAAGTTTTTCCAAGGTGGCGTCAGTACCACGTGACATATGACGTCATAATTATGAATTAAATATATATACAGGTGGAGGTGCTCCAATGGTAAAATGATTGGTCAATCGGACCAACGGTTGCTGAGAAAATGAATTTTTAAAATGCAGACAGGACACGCACGCACGTACGCACGTAGATTTGAATTTGGAACGGTAATTTGTGGACACCCTGTTGGGTCTGTCCACCTTTATTAAAAATCGGGACAGACAACTTTGATACACAAAAGGAATATTTATTCGTACGCACGGAGATAATCTGCTTGTCCGCATGGGCAACCAGATCTCTGACGTCTGTTCTGTCTGAACTTTAATTTATACCCCAAAGTAACTCGGCAAAGTGAGGCAAAAGTGCTTGCCATTTAGGATTAGTTTTATGCCAATGGTGCTCAAACAATCATACCTCTTTTAACTTCGTGTGACTACCCCACGTGATGCAAGGACCCAGCATGCTTTTCGGCCATGGCTGTCTCTGATTGGTCCAGAGATGATAATTATTCATTTTTACTCCGAATTTTATTTACCCGACAATATGCAAACTTTCTTCTGAACATTGCGTCACCACAATCACTGAGTTTGAACTTTTTTTTATGCCTCCGCCGACGAAGTCGCTGGAAGCATTATGTTTTCAGGTTGTCCGTCCGGCCGTCCGTCCGTCCGTCCGTCCGTGATAGGTTTTTGTCACCGCAATAACTTGAGAACGGCTAAAGGGATCTTAGTCAAACTTGGTGCAAGTATGTATAATGTGGTAAAGATCAACCGATTAGATTTTGGGGTCACGAGGGTAAAGTCCAAAGGTCAGAGGTCATGTTAGGTAAAAAATACTGTTACCGCGATAACTTGTGAACCAGTGATGGGATTCCGACCAAATTTTGTACACTCATGTAGAACGATGTAAAGATGAACTGATTAGATTTTGGAGTCAAAGGTCAAAGTCTGTAATAGGTCTATAACTTGAGAACAGCTGAAGTGATCTAATGCAAACTTATTATGGGTATGTATAATGATGTAAAGATTAAGTGATTAGATGTTGTGGTCAAAGGTCAAAGGTCAAATCTGTAATAGGTGTATAAGTTGAGAACGTCTGAAATGATCTAATTCAAACTTAGTATGGGTATGTATAATGATGTAAAGATTAAGTGATTAGATGTTGTGGTCAAAGGTCAAAGGTCAAATCTGTAATAGGTCTATAACTTGAGAACAGCTGAAGTGATCTAATGCAAACTTAGTATGGGTATGTATAATGATGTAAAGATTAAGTGATTAGATGTTGTGGTCAAAGGTCAAAGGTCAAATCTGTAATAGGTGTATAAGTTGAGAACGTCTGAAATGATCTAATTCAAACTTAGTATGGGTATGTATAATGATGTAAAGATTAAGTGATTAGATGTGGTCAAAGGTCAAAGGTCAAATCTGTAATAGGTCTATAACTTGAGAACAGCTGAAGTGATCTAATTCAAATTTAGTATGGGTATGTATAATGATGTAAAGATTAAGTGATTAGATGTTGTGGTCAAAGGTCAAAGGTCAAATCTGTAATAGGTGTATAAGTTGAGAACGTCTGAAATGATCTAATTCAAACTTGCTACAGGTATGTATAATATTGTAAAGATTAAGTCATTCGATTTTGGGGTCAAAGGTCAAATCTGTAATCGATCTATAACTTGAGAATGGCTGAAGTGATCAAATTCAAACTTGGTACAGGTTTGTGTAATGATGTAAAGATTAAATGATTAGAATTTTGGTCAATAGGTCAAAGGTAAAAGTCTGTAATAGGTCTATAACTCGAGAATTGCTGAAGTGATCTAATTCAAACTTGGTACAGGTATGTATAATGATGTAAAGATTAACTGATTCGATTTTGGGTTCAAGTGGTCAAAAGTTAAAGGTCAAAGTCTGTAATAGGTTTATAACTTGAGAATGGCTAAAGGGATCTGATTCAAACTTGGTACAGATAAGTATAATTTTGTGGTCAAATGTCAGAGGTCATGTCAGGTAAAAATGTGCAAACTTGGGCACAGCTGAACGGATTTAAATCAAAACTTGATGCAATTATTATAACTAGGGCATGCCCGTACTATATATATATCTAAAATTATATCCCCCCCTCTATTTACATGAAATGGTTTGGTCCAAAGCGAACGGCTTGCGAGTACGGTGACAATCCCCCCCCCTCTATTTACATGAAATGGTTTGGTCCAAAGCGAACGGCTTGCGGAGTTTGGTAAAGAAATCGCCATAGCTCGGTAACTACTTGTCCGATTAATTTAAAACCTTGAAAAGGCACATCCTCGGGTCCCCAGCAATATACCTGGCAAGTTTCAAGTATATCGGACCGGTAGTTGTCGAGAAACAGCGGTCGCATACAGACACACACACAGACACACACACAGAGATTACTGGAATTATAGATAGACTAGGGCATGCCCGTACTATATATATATCTAAAATTATATCCCCCCCCTCTATTTACATGAAATGGTTTGGTCCAAAGCGAACGGCTTGCGAGTACGGTGACAATCCCCCCCCCTCTATTTACATGAAATGGTTTGGTCCAAAGCGAACGGCTTGCGGAGTTTGGTAAAGAAATCGCCATAGCGTGCACAAACGCGCAGGAAAGCGAAAGAATCGCAAATTAGTTTTAATTAGTTTTAAAACATAGTTGAACGCCAACATAGTTTGCCAACGTGAAATAAATGAATACGCTCTCAAATGTGCCGTCCGAGGCAGAGTCTGTTCGGCACGTTCGGCACACGTGATAGCTCGCTGCTCTCTGATTGGTTGAATCGTTTTTTGGACATAGCTCGGTAACTACTTGTCCGATTAATATGAAACCTTGAAAAGGCACATCCTCGGGTCCCCAGCAATATACCTGGCAAGTTTAAAGTATATCGGACCCGTGGTTGTCGAGAAACAGCGGTCACAGACATACAGACATACATACATACATACACACAGAGATTACTGGAATTATAGATAGATGATGTAATAATGTGGGCGGACGCATATCAGTCGGCGTTGTGACGTCGAAAGTGCCGTTCTAGTTTAAAGTTATCTTACTTGGAACCTCCTTCATATTACTCGTTAATAATCACCTATCTCAGTATTCTGGTGCATTTTGTGTCACTGACAACCTCTAAAATAGCATTTTAACCACGTTTGGTAAAAATGTAAAAATATAAACTGTTTTTGATTCCGACCAACCACTTTTACATCGCTTACAACTGCCAGGTATGCAACCCCCTCCACAAAACTGGGAATTGAACAAAAAAACCCTAAAAGGTCCATCGTCATGTTTATGTTCAGCTCAGTGGTGTAATGGTCAGCTCGAGTCTCGGAGATCGATGGTTAAAACCCCGGCCCAGTCATACCAAAAACTTTAAAAACAGTACGTGCTGCTTCCTCGCTGGACGTTCAGCATTTAAAAGGTTAAGATCACAGACAGTTCCTATCGGTTGTCATCCATGGGGAGGAGGAAATTCCTATTTAGGAAATGCCCCGCTAGTCAAGGCCCTTAGGGATATTTTGGGGCCGTTTGGTTCAAATTCTTCCAAAAGCACCAAATTTGGCCCAGATGTTGCCCATGCCATACTCTTTCGATTTTTGACGGGCGCCAAGACGGGCGCCCTCCCCCTCCCGGGGCCCCATATTGGCGAAATACTAAATGGCCGCCACCCGGATTAGAGGAAAATCAGTTAAATAACCAAAAGGGTTGGAATCATGTACGATACCACTTTTCAGGGGTTTTCGAGGTCGAGGAATCCAATTATGATGTTATTTTGATGATTCGAGGTCAAGGTCAACCCTCAAGGTCATCTTAAAGGTCATTTTTGAGTCAAACATGTCGGTTTTTGAGTTTTTTGGCAAGATTTACGCGAGGTTCACCATTTTATGTTTCTGGGTTGGGTAATCGAACTCTGACCTTATTTTTGACAATTAGAGGAAATATTTACATGTCTATTTCCTAATTTTCAGGCATATGCAGTTCATCAGTCTAATTACAAAGGTACAGATTTTGATGTTTTATGAACTGTATGCCATATCCTTGTGTTTAATTTTTGTGCGATCATGATCCGGGTTCATGTATACATGATTGTATACATGTCATAAATATGACGTCATAGGTCATGTGACCTGGCGGCCATATTGGATTTTATGAAAACATTAAAAATGGATCCCTGCCTTCATTTTTCGATCGATTCATTTTGAACTTTGACCACTTATAGTACGCCATGTGATTGGATGCATATCCTAATTATGACGTCATAGGTCAGGTGACATGGCGGGATGGACCGGTATGGTCCCCGGATCATACCGCCCTTGGCGCCCGTCAAAAATCGAAAGAGTATGGCATGGGCAAGATCTGCGCCAAATTTGACGCTTTTGGAAGAATTTGAACCAAAATATCCCTAAGGGCCCTGACTACGCCAAGCGCAGTGAGTCGTGTGGCGCCATTGCTGTGACTTCCTGTGAAGTGACGTCACTTCCCTCAAGCTCAGTGACTGCATTTGTCTCGTCTAACAGTGTTGTGTCTTGTCTGTTCATCTGCATGTCCTGAGAATTAGATCATGTTAAGAAAGGAATTACGAACCACCAGAGTTAAGAGAATTCTTCAAGTGACGCGATCGACGCAAGAGTTACACACCAGAAAGGTCAAAATAATAGGCCATTTCCAACAGTCAAGTCATACAGATAGACAATATGGCCTCAAGACACCGTAACAACTTGTATGGCAACATTTCAGGGGGAAAGAGGTGAACAGGTAAAATCACTCATTAAATCCACAGTGATATTCATCATGAATCGGCCAAAGAAAAGGTAACTCCTTTATACGTTTCTACCTTTTTATACCTTTCCCCCCCCCCCCCCCGCCTTCCCATGCCCCCTCCCCCCAAGCCCTCTCCCTCCCACAGATCTCCCGATGTCCCTGCTTTCTCCTGTTGTGATTGTGTGCTTCCCTCTCTCTCCCCATCTTGTCTCCCACTCCCTTTATTGTATGTTTTGTGTGTCCGTTTTTTTTTTTTGTGATTGATGTTAGCTCTTACACGAACGAACTTCGACCTTGTATACAAAAAAAACAAAAAACTCGTTTCAGGGAATTTTAAAAGAAATCTGACAACGGGATTCCAACCCCATCACTTGGACGGAATCGCAAGTAAAATTTCACAACAAGCACAGTTTGTAGTTTTGCTGACCACACATAAGCAAGCTACACTTACAGCAAGATTGATGTATCTGTGGTGAGCAGTTTCCTGCAGATAAGAGCTTTGCAACTCGTGTGAAATATCAGTGAAGGTGCTATTGTTTTTTCCTACACAATAACAAATAACACTCTTAATTCATCCAGAATAATACTTCATGATGTACACTTATTACATACTGGCCTGAGAATTCTGGTCGTGTTCTTCAAATCCAGGGATATCCAAATGGAGCTCACTGGGAATCTTGATGTGGTAAACACAGGGGGTGCAGCATCGTGGAGCACGCTGTGGTTTGAAGATGATACACCAGCCATTTCTACATTTCACATATATCGTTATTTAAACAGGTTTTTTTTAAATTAAAAAATGTAAAAAAATAAATGAAACAAAAACAACTGCAAATTCAATTTAAGTTTAGGAAAACCTGATTGGCTCAGTATATTTACAAAAACTGCATCACGTGATTAAAACCATTCGATCATGTCATAAACTGTCAAATGAGTGTCACGTGATGTAGAAATATACACTGCAAAAGGGGGATGTGGGTTACATTTACTTCCCAGCAAATTAACATGACCTGGATTGGGTACCGGTACACAATTGCCTACCTATTTCGAAAGGTACCTCGGACTAATTTACTTTGGAAATTATGAACTTTTTTTTTGTGCAAGTGCTTGTGTTTTGGCAAACTCTCATTCTAATAATCATGTCAAGCATATGGCGTCTGGGTCGGTGGTGGTGAACACAAGGAACCAAGACAACCAATGTCGTCATGGCAACGCAGCCGAATTTGACGCATTTCCTTTGTTTGGTGATTGTGGAACTTTAGCGTTGCACGTGTTCATCAAGTGACCTGGTGGTTGAGAGTTGTGGCATTGACCTCACTATATTGTGGGTTTGATTCCATTGGCTACTCAGAAAGCTCGTCCAGATCGAGAAGGGCACCACTGCCGGGTCTAGTCCCTCATAGGATGGTGCCCCAACGACCCCCATCACGACCCCTTGGTGTTCAACACAATTATTTATTTATATAGTAAAGAGGACATTCCCATTATTCTGACACCCTGGTGGAAGACTTGGTGAACTTGAACCTCCATGCTACTAATGTCACAGTTTTTTTGTCGACATTTAGAAATTGACTTGGTGCTGTCTATTTATTATGTACGAAAAAAAATCACATAATTTTTTTTTTAAGCACCCCCTCCCCCATCCTCTCCCCTTCCTCCTTTCTCCTCCAGTGCACCCCAAAAAATCCCCTCCTCACTTTCGCCATTACTCATATCTCCTCTCAACATTTTCTTCTTTTTCTCCAAACTCTACTTGGATATTCATTATCCCGAGCACGCGCGAAGCGAAAAGTGGGATTAAGCAATTGGTTCACTTTGTATGTCTGTCTGTCTGTCTACAAACATCAGTTTATGATCGAGGAACAACAAAATTTAAATTGAATGTTATATTTTGAACATGGGTCGGAACACGAACCTGTAGTTTAGCAGTACTTTGGCTCCGAATTTGTCCCGATCGCACATACGAAGAGAGGAGTAAGATCATTTTTTTTAGTCTGTCTGTCTCTGTCTGGCAAATAAAATAAAATAAATCATTCCAAAGAGGAGACTTCGCATTTTTAGGGACTTTATAAAGGACACAAACACCAGGCACGAATAACGAATGTAACGCGTTAAATAAAGTGGTGCAAAAGACGCTGCATCAATGGTGGTAAAAAAATAATTCTTCAACCCTTGATTTCCGGTTCGGTTTTTTTTTGCTCATGTGTAGTTAAATCTGATTTGCTCGTTTCCACCGTACTAAAGCAGAGTTTTCCGAACCGGATTTGTCATGTTTTTATGTTGCGTCTTTTATCAACGTGTTGCTGTTGCATCCCGTGTAATAAAACCACCTTTGGAGGCCATGTTTCCCCGCAGAGCAGGGGTTGGCATTTTTCGTGCACCGTGGTCCCCTTTTTGAAGCAATGTTTTATGGCCGGATCTGTTGCATCCAGTGTAATATTTCATGTTCATTTGTTCATTGTTCTTGCTATTTGTTGCATTCGTTTCATACTGTTCAAGGCTATCCTCGGATAGAAAGCATGAAAATTATGGTGTCTCCGCGTTCCTCATTTTGCTTCTTTCTTCCCAGGTTTCTTGCTTCTGCCCTCTCAACCTCATCCTATTGTAATGACTTCTCGTTTTACATGCATCATTTTCTACATGAACAGATGGTGTAGGCAGAATAAATTCACCAAGCTCATTCCTCACATACTGACGCACTTCTAGTGGGTGTGGTTTAAAACCAGGAACAACCAATTTACTCTGAGGACGTGAGGATGAAGCACGAGGGGGAAGAAGAAAAGTCTGTTTTACGCAGACTCTCTCCTCTTGAGGGGCGTGGAGCTAAAAGGCGTGATAACATGGAGCGAGTAAATACTGTACTTCACTGTTCTTTGGCTTCCCTTGGGACTATCAACAGATTGTTCCTTCACCACCCTCTCGCTGTCCACGACAACCCGACCAACTTTTTTACTTCCCGGGGTTATTTTATTTCTTCCGCCATTTTGGATCGCTTTTTGCCGGTGGAAAATCTATTTTGTTTTAACGACCGCTCTGGTCACCCGGAAGCATTGGTTTTTTCGACTCCTGAAAATCAACATTTCACGACGGGTTTACCCTCCGAGACCTTCGAGCAGTTTCTGGTGAGCATTGGCTGCATCTCGGTGGGGCATCCACCTTTACTCCCGTTTCACCACGTTCGTCGAGTGTAACAGAGTCGAGGATTCACAGCAAGCAGAAGGAACTTGAACACAAGAGGAGGCCATTACTAGGCCCATGAAGCCTGCACATTGGTTGCCAACCAATGGTTGTTTGTCTGTGCTCTATAATTTTTCAATGTGGAGTATCAAGGAAGGAAGCAGCAAGCACCATTTTTAGCTGACCTGGAACGAAGTTCAGGGAAGTTTATGCAATGGCACGTTGTCCGTCCGTCAGTCCGTAAACACTTGAAATTTCTTCTCCGAAACCGCTGATGGGATTGCGACCAAACTTAGCACAAATGATATTTGTTGTGTTGTGACTAAAGTTTGTTCACGGCATTTAGAAGATCGGGGCCTAAGGGGGTTTACCGGGGTCAAAGTGGATCGAGGTTTGACCCCCCAAAATAGGAATTTGCTTTTTCCTCTGAAACTACACATGCAATTTTGATGAAACTTCACCACAACCTTCATCACCCATGATGTACCAATGTTTGTTCACGGCACTGCGAAAATCGAAGTCTAAGAGGGTCTACAGGGGGTCAAAGTGGGTCCAGGTTTGATTCTCCAAAATAGGAATTTGCTTTTTCCTCTGAAACTACACATGCAATTTTGATGAAACTTCACCACAACCTTCATCACCCATGATGTACCAATGTTTGTTCAGGCATTTAAAAAAATCTGCCCCTTTGGGGGTCTACAAGGTGTTTCCCCACAAAATAGGTATTTGCTTTTTTCTCAGAAACTACACAGGCAATTTCGATGAAACTTCACCACAACCTTAATCACTGCACATCGGATTTTTATGTGAAAAACGAAAAAATATTTTTTCACATAAAACGGATTTTTTGCGCGCAAAAAAATTATTTTGCTATTTTCGGAGAAAAAAAGAATTTCGCCCTTTTCGGGAAAAATAAAATAAAATGCCCTTTTTGGTCGAAAATGTCTGGCAACGCCAAAAAAAATTAGGGAATTTTTCGAAATTTTAAACTGCGATCGAAATTTGTAACTGCGATCGAAATTTTTAACTGCGATCGATCTCAAAAACAAAACGTTGCGTCCACTTGCGTGTGTTGCGTCCCCAGCGTGTACAGCAGTGAGGCGGTGTACTACAGTGAGAGAGTGTACACAAAGTGTGAACAAGTCTCCTATCAAGATGAGTGCTGCTCTTCGTGACAAGTGGCTGAAGGAATTCAACGCTGGCGGCGATGGGGCCACCTTCAAGTACGTGTCGAGTGACACGGCTTTCTGTCGAGCTTGTGAAAAGACTTTCCGGGCGAAGCAGAAGTCTGAGCTGGCCCAACATGTCCGAGGAGACCGCCACAAGAGCAACTTGGCCTTGAAGAAGAAGAGGACGGTCACGCAAGCCACCATGGAGGACTTTGGTGGCGGAAAGAGGCACAAGTGCGACGTCGTGGCTCAGGAGCTGTGCCAGGCCATGCTGGCCGCTGGCATCCCATGGTCGAAATTGGAAAACCCTGCCCTCCGGTCGTTCCTGGAGAAGCACATCACTCTCCAGATCCCCGATGAAAGCTGGATTCGAAAGCACTACCTCGACAAGTGCTACGGCGAGGCCTTGGTGGGGATCCGTGCCGACCTCGGACAGCAGCCCATCTGGCTGTCCGTCGACGAGACGACCGATTCGGCAGGTCGATATGTGGCCAACATCATCGCGGGACGCTTGTCCAAGGAGGGGTACTTTCGTCCCCACCTCGTCCAGTGCATGTTTCTGGAGAAGACCAACTCCGGGGAGATCGTGCGTGCTGTCAATGACACGCTGCGCTATCTTTGGCCTGATTTCAAGCCAGAGTGCCTCAAGGTCCTCGTCAGCGACGCCGCGGCCTATATAATCAAGGCTGGCCATGCCCTGAAGGAACTCTTCCCGGACTTGCTGCATGTGACTTGCATTGCCCACGCGCTCCACCGTGTCTGCGAGACAGTCCGAGAAATGTTCAAGGACGTCAACGACCTGATTGCCACGACGAAGAAGGTGTTTGTCAAAGCCCCGTCGCGTGTTGTCTTTTGGAAGGAGCAGCAGCCCAATCTTTCTCTCCCCCCGGAGCCCATTCTGACTCGGTGGGGGACGTGGATCGACGCCGCGGTGTTTTACGCCGAGCACTTCGAGGCCGTCAAGGACATTGTGGACCAGCTGAACGATGACGACGTGATGGCAATCCGGAGTGCCAAGGACCTGTTTGGAAAGGCGGACATCAAGCTCAGTTTGGTCTTCTTAAATGCCCACATGTCGTTCATCCCGAAGATCCTTAAGCAGCTGGAGGAGGCCGGCATGGAGCTGGCCAAGGCCTTCCAGCTCCTTGATCAGGCCAAGGAGGAGCTCGAAAAGATCCGAGGCTGCCGTAAGGAGATCCTGCTCACCAAGTTCAAGGCGGTGCTGCAGCGCAATCCCGACATTGGTGTGCTGAGGGCAGTGGCTTTGATCCTGGATGGAGATCAGCATGGATCTGAGGTTGGTGTGCCGGCTGGAGTCAAGCTTGCTGACATCCCCCTCTTGAGGTACTGCCCCATCGTCAGCGTCGACGTGGAAAGGTCCTTCTCCGTCTACAGAAACGTCCTCACCGACCGCCGACACCGCCTCACCAAGGAGAACATTACCAAGATAATGATTTCAAACACCTACTTTAACCGTTCCTAAAAGGGTCTTGTCAATTTCTTCTAGTCCTCTACTTATCAAACAATGCGGTTGCAATAAAGGTACCTGAACGTCATTTTTTACCTGTTTACTAGCCCAGAGTGCTTAATGTTGTGCAGGAAAAAGCTTACCATTTTTTGTTCTTTTTTTGACTGATTTCTGAAAAACTTGGTAATAATAAAAAATGAATAAAACGGGGGAAAAAAATATTTCGGGATAAATAATCACCCATGATGTAGCAATGTTTGTTCAAGGCATTAAAAAAATTGTGGTCTTAGGAGGTATATGGGATTGGGGGAGGAGGTGGGGGTGTGGTTGCCCCCCACAATAGATATTTTTTTGTTTGTTTGTTTAAAGTCTTATGATTATGTTAGTATGATTCTACATGCTGCCCTGTCTTCTAGCAACCATTGAAATTGTTTTAAAATACCTTTAGTCAGTGCAGTATACTGTTTATTCTACCAGGTGAGCGCTAGGGTTTTTTCCCCAATGTTTAAAGTACAGGTTGGGCATTGAGGAAGTTAGGAGTGGAGGAATGGTTGATCAGAGTAGTGATGGCAATGTACAAAAGAGCGCGCACAGCTGTAAGGACGAAGGACGGGAACAGTGGTGAGTTTGAGGTGAAGGTGGGAGTGCATCAGGGGTCGGTACTAAGTCCACTACTATTTGTAGCTGTGATGGAGGTGCTGGCTCAGAATGTAAAGGAGGGTTTCCCGTGGGAGTTGTTGTATGCAGATGATCTGGTGTTGATTGCGGAAAGTATGGATGGACTGAAGGAAAAGATGAACACGTGGAAGGAATGTATGGAGACAAAAGGTCTGAAGGTGAATATCGGAAAGACGAAGGTGATGGCAAGTGGTAAAGCATGTGGTGAGGTGGAAAGAACTGGGAAGTGGCCCTGTGCTGTGTGTAGGAAGGGTGTCGGAGTGAACTCCATTCAGTGTACAATGTGCGCTGAGTGGGTTCATCAAAAATGTAGTGGTCTGAGAGGGTCATTAACCAGTGTGGCAGCTACATTCAAATGTAAGGTGTGCACAGAGGGAGCTGCAGATGGAGGAAATGTTGAGTTGGATCTTGGAGACGGCGTGAAGCTGGAAGGTGTGAAAACATTTTGCTACCTCGGAGACATGCTGAATGGAGAAGGTGGATCAGACTCGGCAACGGTTGCTCGAGTGAGATGTGCATGGAAGAAGTTTCGGGAATTGAGTGGCGTGCTGATGATGAGGGGAGTGTCGTTGAAGCTGAAGGGAAAGGTGTATGCTGCATGTGTGAGAAGTGTTATGATTTATGGGAGCGAGACATGGGTAATGAACGTAGAGCAGCAACGAAGGTTGGAAAGGGTGGAAATGCGAACGGTTCGACGGATGTGCGGAGTATCGTTGAGAGAGAGGAAGACAAATGATGAATTGCGAAAGATGATGGGAATAGAGCCTGTGATTGATGCTGTGAAGAGGAACAGGTTGAGATGGTTTGGTCATGTGTTGAGGAAGGATGAAAGTGACTGGTTGAGAAGAGTGATGGAAATGAATGTAGAAGGAAGTAGAAGACGGGGAAGACCGAGAAAGACTTGGCTAAAGATGGTGGAAGAAGAAATGTGGGCAAGGGGGTTAACAAGGAGAGATGCAGAAAATAGGGCAAAATGGAGAAGATTGTCATGGGGACCGCAAGGCTAACCCCCGCTCTAGCAGGGAAAATGGCCTTTAAAATGCATGTTGTGTTGTGTTGTTTAAAGTACAGGTTGACCACAAAAAATACGGTACTGACCTCACCTCTAATAATTTCCTCCATATGACTGATATCTTACTATTTACAGGAGCCCAAAGTTGAGTTCGAGTATATTCCGCAGATGTAGATTTAATCAAAATAGCCCCAGTTTTTCAACATGGTGTGGCCAACTCAGGAAAACCTCTTCAAGAAAAACGAAATCCTTGAAAAAGACTCAAGTTTAGTTCAGGGTTAGATGGCTAAGGAGAAGGTCTGCTGAGGAAGGTCACAATCCATAGATGATCTCAAAACAGCAGTAACTGACCAAATCCATTCTACCAACGCAGTCGAATGTATCAGATTAATAAACAATTCCGCCCATCCAATCCAAATGCGCTTGCAGCGGAGAGGCCGGCATGCGGGGCACGTGCTCTAACCCCAATGAAATCAGTGATATTAAAGATATCCATCTGAAATGATCCATAGTGATCGGACATCATGTGAAGCAAATGTCTACCAAAAATGTCATCGTAAATAAAAATAAAATAGGGGCAATACCCCTTGGCGCTCACCTGGTAGAATAAAACAGTATACTACACCGACTAAAGGTATTTTAAACCAATTTCAATGTTTGCTCGAAGACAGGGCAGCATGTGAATCATACTAAAACTAAAACGGCACTCAGTAGAGAGCATACTATACCTCCACCTGGTTGGCCATATCACTCAATAGTGAAGAATCACTTTAAAATTATACCAGCTGAATCGGATCCGTATCTTCACCAAAATTGAATCGATTCTTCCTTGTGACACACACAACCTGTCTAACAAGTTTCGTCCAAATTCGTCCACAACTTTTTTGAGATATCCTGCTATGTATTGTTTTTGGCCCCATCTCCCAATGGTGAAGAATCACTTAAAAAATTAAATAATTCTCATATCCGAATCCATATTCAGACCTTCACCAAAATCGAATCGAATCGTCCTTGTCAGACACCCAACCGGTCCACCAAGTTTCGTCTAAATTCGTCCACAACTTTTTGAGATATCCTGCTATGTATCGTTTTTGGCCCGATCTCCTAATGGTGAAGAATCACTTTAAAAGTACAGTAGCCAAATCTGGATCTTCACCAAAATGTAATCATTTCGTCCTACTCACATACACTACATCTCTGCCAAATTGTGGCCGAATCCGTCCACAAATGTTTGAGATATTTTGTTCACAGACAAACAGACAGGGGTGAAAACATAACCTCCATCCACCTTTGGTGGTGGAGGTAATAATTATAAGACTTTAAACAAACAAACAAAAAATACCCATTTGGGACCCACCACACCCCGTAAGACCCCTTAGATGCCAATTTTTCTTATGTCATGAACAAACATTTGGTACATCACGGGTGATGAAGGTTGTGGTCAAATTTCATCGGAATAGTTTGTGTAGTTTCAGAGGAAAAAGCAAATTCCTATTTTGGGTGGTCAAACCTGGATCCACTTTGAGCCCCGGTAGACCCCCTGAGACCCCATTTTTTTCACGCCGTGAACAAACTTCAGTCACAACACAACAAATACAATTTGCGCCAAGTTTGGTCACAATCCCATCAGCGGTTTTGGAGAAGAAGCTTCAAGTGTTTACGGACTGACGACGTGCCGTCGCATAAGCTCCCTGGAATGAAGATCCAGGTGAGGCTAAAAACAAGGTTTATGAAATTGTATAGGTACCGTTTTTTTGTGGTCACCCTGTATTTTGTATGACCCGGCCATGACTCAAACCGCCAACTTCCCAAAGTCAGAGGGGACACGCCAACCCAAACACCACCAGATGTGGTAAAAGGGCCATCTCAAACTTGTGAAAATCCACGTGACCATTACACACACCACCCATTGTGGAGAGACCTGATGTGAGATTTTTCTGGATTGATTGACATGTTCTTTATGTTGGACCAGCATTGGATCGTTTGCTTATCTGCAGAGGGGACACAGTTTCTGCTTTTTTTCAATGGGATGTCATATATCGAGTCTAAAACCATGTTGGCGACTGTGAAAAATGAAACGATATATCGAATTAGAGTTGAAATAAAACTGTGAGAGAGAGAGAAAGACACCACAGGCCCAACAAAAGAGGCCTCAAAGCTATGTGAGGAAACAACATGGTGGATATTTGTTTTTGAAGCCCCTTCCAGACAGGGTGTAGCCACTCTCCTGGACAGACTCACAGACTCACAGACAGAATCACCTAGGGGGAATATAATATAGATAATATAACAAAAGTAGGCCCAAGGTGCTGCCTTCCATCAATGGGATGTGGTGTATCACACAGTACAATGTGGAAAAGAGGAGCTTCTAGCATATTTTTTAAAAAACCACCTTTAGAGGCCATTTTTCCCCGCAAAGCGGGGGTTGGCCTTTTTCGGGAACCGTGGTTGTTGTTGTTTTTCGGTCCCCTTTTTGAAGCAATGTTTTATGGCCGGATGCCCTTCCTGACGCCAACCCTTTTTGCCGCCTTTAACGACAAACAGGGAATTACCAGTGAACTGGTACTCAATTAGCCGACCTCGGAAGGATGACAGGCTGAGTCAACCCCCCTGGCATTAATTCAGCGATCGACCGGGATTCGAACCCAGGATCCTAGGATCCTAAGCCGGCACCCTAGCCGCTAGCCCAACACCAGAGCTTTCTAGCATATTAGAGAGGATATAATAATATAATATAACAAAACTAGGCCCAAGGTGCTGCCTTCCGCACTCTGGCTTCCAGTGAGAGAGAGAGGGAGAGGAGATAAGGGAAATATGAAAGCTGCAGTGTAGATACATGGAGGAAGTCCGTGAGCTTGGAAAGATGGCATCTTTCGACGTCAGAGGCAAAAAGCTTGGAGTGCATAGCAGAGGGCCCGTTTCAAGGGCCTACAATAAGTCCAAACACACAGCACTGATCTCTTGTTTAAAGTTCACGGACACTATCCATTTTTGAGACCGAAGCAGATGCATATGCAAAGCTAGGTGATGAGAATGGATTTTGGAATGACAGTCCCAAAGTGGCAACCAGGCTATTCCCGAAGAGGAAACACAATGGCGGCTGTAACGTCAGATTGATGCAATGGCTTTACCGGTAATTGTAAGTAAAGTTATTGAGCTGTAATTGAGACAATATATGTATACCAGAAGTTTGGTACGATTTTACAAAGGTTTGAGGGAATAGTTCAGTGACATGGCAAAACAACCCACACACTGCACATATATACGAGGGGCAGTGAATAAGTAATCTCCAATTTTTTTTTCACAACTTGTTTATTGCATGTACGTGTGGAACAACTGTGTTATTTTTCAACATAATCTCCATTGCGTTCAATGCAATTTTTCCAACGATTTGCTAAGGCCTGGATTCCTCTATAAAAAAAAAATTTTGGCTGCTTGTGTAGCCATTCTTGCACTGCCTCTTGGACCTCTTCGACTGATCAGAAAGTGGTTCCACCAAGCGCCTCTTTAAGTGGCCCAAAGATGTGGTAATCCGAAGGGGTGAGGTTGGGCGAGTAGGGTGGATGGGGAAGACACTCAGAATGCAGCTCCTCGATTGTTGCAGCTGTAGCGCAGACAGTATGGGGCCGAGCATTGTCAAGCTGCAGAAAAACACTGGTATTGAGTAGTCCACGACGTTTTGATCTGATTGCTGGTTTCAGATGATTTTTAAGGAGGTCACAATATGATGCTCTGGTGACTGTGGTCCCTCTGGGCATGTATTGCTCTACAAGTGGGCCTCTGCTATCCCAGAAGAGCGTCAGCATCACTTTTTCAGCGGACAGCTGTGTGCGGAATTTTTTGGGCTTTGGTGAAGTTGACTGGCGCCACTCTTTGCTTGCCCTCTTCGTTTCTGGCTGAAAGTAGTGGACCCAGCTTTCATCCCGTCACTACACGCTGTAAGAAAGCGTCGCCTTCTGTTTCATAACATCGCAGAAGTTCTTCACATGCGTCCACTCGTCGTTCTTTCAGTTCGGGTGTGAGTTGTCGAGGCACCTACCTTGCAGACACTTTGCGGAACCCCAGCAAGTTGTGAATGATATGGTGTGCTGAACCATGGCTAATGTTCAACTTCATCCAGTGTAATGCGACGGTTTTCCCTCAGCACGCGCTCAACTCCTGCAACCATTTCTGGTGTGTCGGCTGTGTGAGGGCGGCCTGAGCGAGCAGCGTCTGCCACACTGGAAACTCCACTTTTAAACTTCCTGTCCCAGTCGTACACCTGCTGCAGCGATAAACATGCGTCACCATATTGCATCTTCATTCTGCGATGGATTTCACTGGGACTGACACCCTCACTTGCCAAAAAAACGGATGACAGAACGTTGCTCCTCCCTGGTGCATGCTTCCAAGGGAGCCGCCATTATGGAACTGCTCTACTAACGTCATACGCTCAATGTTGTCAGATCTAAAACAGACAAAACATGGCTCTTACCCATAGATATAACATATGCCGTCTACAACTACACACTTTACATTCTCGAATTTATATCGCCATTTTAAGGTTACTTATTGACGAGTCCTCATATATATATATTGTTGCGAATATGGAATTTGGCCTCCATATCCGCTTGTAAATATTCCCCTATTTTCTCCAATACTCCCCAACTTTCCCCAATCCCCCATTCCCTAGTCCCATTGCATGTAAATAACAATCAGTAGAGCCGACCTTCCCCTTATTCCCCCATTAAATGTCGTGCCCAGGTCCACCGCACCACACGTAGACAACTTTCGGACATCTTCCTAGTTATTCTTATTCTATGTCAGTTAAGGCCTCGTCTCCATTAATTATGACTCTTCGTTGCACCAGAATGTGATTATATGGCATCAGTAGTGAGTTTAGGACCTTTCCCATACCTCCTTCCATCTTCTTCCCCAACAATTACAACAACAACAGAGGAGATGGCGGCGGAGAGGGGGAGGATGCGTCCTCACACCGGCTCGATTAGCGCCATTGACCACGCGCTCCACGGGGTTACCACGGAGGGGCTGGCTGTCAGCTCCTCCTCAAGGGCGGAGCCTGGTAACCCCCCGCACCCAATCAGAAGGGCGGACCGATTCCATCTGGGGCGGCGCTAGCGAGCCGAGGGCGTGTCACTCCCCGCCGGATATACGCGGCCACGTAGCGGACGTGACGTCAGATGCGCCCCCAGCTGGAAGAAAGAAGGACCTGCGAGCGCTGAAACAGATGCGCCTGAGTTTGGAGAGGCCTGAGAAAGAACGTCACCTCTGAGCGCTGCGACGAGACCTCCCCGCATCTCTGGACCGAACCGTGTACCCTGCTTTGAGCCAAGAGTGCACCTTGAGCCATCGATACCCGCTTTCCTGCCATCAACCCCCGTGTGAGTCAGCCGTTGTCCCGTTTGTCTGTCGTCTGTCCGGGAATAATATAAGATTGTGTCTAAGTGCTTGTCTTTCTATGTTGTACCTCTCGTCCCTGTAATCTGACCTTCCGCACGAATATAATCTCCTCCGGAGGTCTTGAGAACCGTATCCCTGGTGTCTGTCATTATAATTCAGCCGTGTGTCTTCTTTTTCCTTATTGATCCAGCGTAGCGCGGCTCCGTCAACGTTCGAGTACAATCGGGTAATTTGTGCGGACACGACGGCCATTCCGCTCGGCCCACCTTAACATCAAAGTCGTGTCTGTAACAATATATATCGACATAGACTAGCATGGATCAGCTCACTAAGCTCGCCTCACCACGCATCGCTACAGAGTCACAGGCTTGTATTAATTGAGGATAATGACAGTGAGTTGCTGTGTTGTCATGATTTACACCGATCATGATACAAACATTTCTTTTGTACAAATTTATTTATTAGTGATGTTACATTTTTATAAGCAATTCGTGTTGAAGATTTAAATTGAAAAAAGTTTTCTTTTTCAAAAAAATTCAATATTTTTTTCTTTCAAAATACCATATATGACTGACAGGATGACGTAGAAGTATGCACACTCTCCCCCAAGCTGTCGATCCTGGGTCTGAATCCCGTCCCAACTTTAACCTGTCATCCCGGTGTTCTACAGGCAGGATGATTCATCAATGTGTGCATCAACATCCTCGGGTTGCTTTTAAAGCTGGGTGTCTCATCTGCAGGCATTACGTGGTGGAGGTTAAAGATGCCACGGTGTCTTTTGTGAAGAGTAGGCGAGCTATCGCCGGCACCATGAACAAATTACAAATTCCTGTCCTAACTCCTGCTGAGGTGTTGGGAGAGGGATGTCAAACCGTCCAACATCACCCTTTACCAACAAACTGCTCCAGCAGGACAAATTATCTTTAACGGAGAGAAGCATGGTACTTCAGATCAGATGTATATAATATGTACATATAGACACATACATACGATGCTGGCCGTCTTCCAAGCAGAGATCAGGTGACCTCAGATGAAGGACAAGCTGAAGATAACAGACAGGATTTGGAACGGTTTCTCAGCACCTGTGTCGTTAAGCACCGCTTCTGCAACAACACTTCATCAACAACAACGGTCGAGATAAAACTTTTCCTTAAGTCTTTTGAACAGTGAGACACCCCCAATGTGACGATTGGAAAGGGCGTGGCCAGGAGACGCTCCACCCACGAGGTTCCCCCAGTCCCTCGGAGTTTCGCATCGGTTAGCCGAGCATTTGGACAAACTCGCGGCGAGGATGTGCGCGTTGGAATCGGCTCAGTCCTGGAGTCCGGACACCGACGTATCGGAGGTGCGGCTTCGACCGCGACCTGCGGAAGAAAGCATGCAGGGCGCGAGCGTACAGGTGCAAATCGGATTGCTGCGAGAGACCGTGACCACAGAAAGCGGACTATCTCTGGCGACGTTGCGGGATCTCGCAACTTCGGTCATCGAGCACAAGGTACGCTGGTCACCTGACGTGGCAACACCGGCTCGAACAGTGGATACGCAAGTTACAGAAACAAATTGTGGCGGAAATAACGGAAAGGAAATTCGTTGCAAGTCAAAAAATGGGAAATTGAGAAATGTGGATAAAGTAGTCTGGAAAAAGTCCCAAACTTTTCCTACATCGGAATTAGCAGTTTATCCTTGCAGCTGCCACGAGATTAGCCATTCCGTCTATTACAATTGGCTGGATCCCCTTGATGACCCATTACCAGGTGTTTCAGACTTGCCAGGTGTTTCATACGAACAGCAGGCTTGCTCTGCAATTCCAAATGGTTTTTTGGCATTTGATGAAAAAGGTCAGCGCATCAAACGCGAGATCCAAGAACCTCAGGAAGCTGTGACTGTACCGATTTCTTTGTGACGCCTGTGACAGGAAGCTGTGACACCCTTTTCATCTCGAGGTGTGTGTAGGTGTCTTTCTGTTGTGTGTGCCAGCTTGGAGTGGAAAAGTCCTTTTATTTTTATTTTATTTTTTTACAGCATTGTCAATTATAAAAATGTCTGACGGTTCAATACTGACGTTGATAAAACACATTTGAAAAACTTTAATCCACCTTTTTCTTTTCTTGGCAAAAGGTTGTTTGCCATTGCCGCTCCGGCAGTCAGCCAGGGAAAGAATTTGTAATCCGGTCAGAGTGCCGGCGACGACTCTCCTATTCTTCATGAAAAACAAAAATGCTGAAAAATTTCACAGACAGTGCAAATGCCCCCTCTCATATTACGCGAGTTACATTGCTACTTCTTTCATATGCAGCACAAGGCTGCAGGGTGGCATCATCAGCTGAGTGTGGCTGTGCCATTGATGCAGTGCCCCCTGTATGGTAGAGCAAGAATTTTGAATTCGTTCAGGGTGCCGGCGATAGCTCCCCGAATCTTCACTCAGGACACCTTGGGATCTTTAACATCGACAAACTAATGCTGGGAGACGGGACACCAGTTTAACCTAAGGGACAGAACACACGTTGATGAATCGCCTTGCCTGTGAAACACCCGGATGACATTTTATAGCTAGGTCGGGATTCAAACCTAGGCTAGACAGCTTAGAGGCGAGTGTGCATTCTTCGAGGCCATCCTGTCAGCTCTATTCCATGCTGAATCAAGAAGGATTGTCCAGACAGTGCCATCCTCCAGACTATCCTTTCAGACAGTGCCATCCTCCAGACTATCCTTTCAGACAGTGCCATCCTCCAGACTATCCTTTCAGACAGTGCCATCCTCCAGACTATCCTTTCAGACAGTGCCATCCTCCAGACTATCCTTTCAGACAGTGCCATCCTCCAGATTATCCTTTCAGACAGTGCCATCCTCCAGACTATCCTTTCAGACAGTGCCATCCTCCAGAGAATCCTCCAGACAGTGCCATCCTCTAGAGTCTAGACTATCCTACAGACAGTGGCATCCTCTAGGTCTAGATTATCCTCCAGACAGTGCCATACTCCAGACAGTGCCATCCTCCAGACAGTGCCATCCTCCAGACAGTGCCATACTCCAGACAGTGCCATACTCCAGACAGTGCCATACTCCAGACAGTGCCATACTCCAGACAGTGCCATACTCCAGACAGTGCCATACTCCAGACAGTGCCATCCACCAGACAGTGGCATCCTCTCGACTATCCTCCAGTCATTGCCATCCTCCAGGCAGTGCCATCCTCCAGACTATCCTCCAGGCAGTGCCATACTCCAGACTATCCTCCAGACAGTGCCATACTCCAGACTATCCTCCAGACAGTGCCATCCTCCAGACAGTGCCATCCTCCAGACAGTGCCATCCTCCAGACTATCCTCCTGACAGTGCCATCCTCCAGACAGTGCCATCCTCCAGACAGTGCCATCCTCCAGACAGTGCCATCCTCCAGACGGTGCCATCCTCCAGACAGTGCCATCCTCCAGACAGTGCCATCCTCCAGACAGTGCCATCCTCCAGACAGTGCCATCCTCCAGACTGTCCTCCAGACAATGCCATCCTCCAGACAGTGCCATCCTCCAGACAGTGCCATCCTCCAGACAGTGCCATCCTCCAGACTATCCTCCTGACAGTGCCATCCTCCAGACAGTGCCATCCTCCAGACAGTGCCATCCTCCAGACAGTGCCTTCCTCCAGACAGTGCCATCCTCCAGACAATGCCATCCATTTCTTTTTTCCGGTCCGGTCGTGAGAGGACGCTGGCGTCGTTTGCTCGCCGCTTCTCTGACTGGACCATTGTCCGTGTCTTGCTTTCCTGGTGGTCGTGGCGGATTTATGGCCATTGAGTCTTCCTCTGCGCGGTCCCGGCTCTGCTCTGCTGCTCCGGGCTTCACCTGCTCGGCTCCATCGCTGTTTCCTCGGGCCCACTCCCGTTGGTTGTGTCGATTGTTTCGCCTCCTCACCCTTGGCCGCGTGCTCGCTTTGCCTTCGCTCCTGCTGGCATGGCTCTGCGGTACTCTGCCGCAAGGCTTCTCCTGCTTAAAACCCGCTCCACCCCATCATGCATCTCTGCAATCAGATCGAATGGACTCCTGCGTCGACCCAGGTACATTCACCGTGGCTCCGGTCGTAAGTTTGTTTATTTACAATCAGGTCACTCCATCCCCATCCTCTGGTCGGCTCAGCGCACTCCCACTCATCGTCCCAACACACCTGGTCACAACAACGCACAAAATCGCACCTCCTGTCTGCGAACCCTGGCCAAATCACCTGGATTCATACCCGCCGTACAAAACAACATCAAGCTCACCCTGTTCAATACCCGGTCCCTCAACAACAAATGCCTCATCCTGAACGACTACATCCTGGAAAATAAACTGGACTTTCTCTGTCTCACTGAGACCTGGCAACAACCACTGGACTACTACACGCTCAACCTCACCACACCCAATGGATATTCTTACATCAATAAACCACGCTCGGAGGGCCGAGGTGGTGGAATTGCCGTTATTCACCGACAAGACATCAAGACCAACCTCATCTCCATCTCATCTGCTCCATCATTTGAACACCTGGCTTTTAAACTCTCTGGTCACACACAGTCAGTCATGGCTGTTGTCTACCGCCCTCCCAAACCACACCCATCATTCCTGTCTGACTTCTCCTACTTTCTGACCCAGCTATGTTCCCTCTCCCCCTCAATCCTCCTCCTTGGTGATTTCAATATCCACATGGACTCCACTGACTCCACGCTAACCACTGACTTCACTGATTTACTCACCTGCTTTAACCTCACTCAACATGTCAACTTTCCTACCCATAACCGTGGTCACATTTTGGACCTTGTCTGCTCTACTGGACTAATTTTGCACCATCTCTCTGGCTCCGACCTCACTCTCTCTGACCACCTAGCCATCACTCTGACCATCAACATCCCCACCCCAGCACCAAGGCATTATCGCACTATCAACTTCCGTAAGCTAAACGCTTTTTCACCTGCCTCATTCTCATCGACCCTCTCTGAAAAAATGTCCACTTCTCCCTTCGTTGACCTCCACACCCCTTCTGACCTCACTGACTACTACAACCACACTCTCTCTTCCTGCCTTGACCAAATTGCGCCTATAAAAACCAAAACAGTTTCTTTCACCCATTCTGCTCCCTGGTTTACCCCTGAGCTCCGCCTAATGAAAACTCGTGCTCGCCAACTTGAAAGACTCCGCAATAAAACAGGTCTCACAGTTCACTCCCAGGCCTACAAGGACCACATACAACACTATAAAGATGCCCTCTCCCGCGCCCGCTCCGCCTACTACTCTCAAATTATCCACTCTGGCTCCGGAAACCCAAAAGCACTCTTCTCTACAATAAACAAACTCCTCAGCCCCCTGAACACCACCACCCAGTCATTCACAATAGACAACTGCATCTCCTTCCTTTCATTCTTCCAACGCAAAATTGAAAACATCTACAACAGCTTGACCACCGCCGCACCCGCTCCCCCTCAAACCACCTGCCCCCCCTTATCCTGCCATCCCCTGTCTCAATTCTCCCCAGTCTCCCCTACTGACCTCTCTGAACTCCTCATCGGAATGAAAACTGCCACCTGCACTCTTGACCCCATCCCCTCCAGCTTTGTCAAGGCCTCCCTTCCTGCTCTTTCTCCACTTATCATTGCAACAATAAACTCCTCCCTGTCTACAGGCATCGTCCCACCATCCCTCAAAATTGCTGCTGTTACCCCCATTCTGAAAAAACCTGGACTAAACCCTGACACCCTAAATAACTTCAGACCCATCTCCAACCTACCCTTTCTGTCAAAGGTTTTGGAACGCGCTGTAGCCACTCAACTCAAGCATCACCTCTCTGCCAATAACCTGTATGAAACATTCCAATCCGGATTCCGGTCCAACCACAGTACTGAAACTGCTCTCCTCAAAATCACCAACGACCTTCTCCTCTCCTCTGATGCTGGCAACCTCAACATTCTCATCCTCCTCGACCTCAGCGCTGCCTTTGACACCATCGATCACACCATCCTCCTCACCCGACTTGAAACCACCTTTAACATTACCGGCACTGCCCTCTCTTGGATTAAATCATACCTCTCTGACAGACGTCAGTTCATCTCCATCAATAACTGCAAATCCCCCACTGCTCCCCTCCCCCAAGGTGTCCCCCAAGGTTCAGTTCTTGGCCCCCTCCTCTTTATCCTTTACCTGTCCCCCCTCGGTCACTTAATCCGCCGTCATGGTCTCCAATTCCACTGCTTCGCCGATGACATCCAGCTTTTCATCTCCACCAAGTCCATCTCCACCGCCACCCACTCTATCCTGACAAACTGCATCACTGAAATAAAATCCTGGCTTCAAATCAACTTCCTCAAACTTAACTGTGATAAATCTGAAATAATCATCATTGGCCCAAAAACGCTCACCAAGTCCACCCATAACTTTGCCCTCAACATCGACGGTTTCCCAGTGTCCACCTCCCCTCACATCCGGAATCTTGGCATCATCTTTGACCAAACCCTCTCCTTCGACAAATACACTAAACAGATCACAAAGACAGCCTTCTTCCACCTGAAAAACATCGCCCGTCTCCGTCCATCCCTCTCCTCTGTGGCTGCAGAAACCCTCATCCACGCCTTCATCACTTCCCGTCTGGACTACTGCAATAGCCTCCTTTATGGTTCACCCTCAACAATCACCAATAAACTCCAATACATTCAGAACTCCGCTGCCCGTCTACTCACCCATTCCCGGACCCGTGACCACATCACCCCCGTCCTTTACAAGCTTCACTGGCTCCCCATCTCCCAGAGAATCCAGTACAAAATCCTCCTCTTGACCTACAAAGCCCTCCATAACCTGGCCCCATCCTACCTGGCTGACCTCCTCTCCAGACACACTCCCACCCGCAACCTCCGCTCTGCTGGTACCAACCTCCTGACCCCCCCCATCCGGACCAAATTTAGATCCTGGGGGGACAGGGCCTTCTCCATCGCTGCTCCCACCCTCTGGAACTCGCTACCTCACACCATCAGAGACTCCTCCTCACTCACCACATTCAAAACATCACTCAAGACCCACCTGTTCAACACTGCATTCAACATTTAACCCACAGCATCTAACCCCTGACTATCTCCTCTCCTTCTCCCTCCTTTGTGCTTTGAATATTTCCCTATTGATTCTTCTTTTTTTGCAATTGTCTTTATGTTTTGCTATGCGTTATGTTTTGCACTCTGTCAAAGCGTCTTTGGGCTTCCTGAAAAGCGCTATATAAAATAAATGCATTATTATTATTATTATCCTCCAGACTATCCCCCAGACAGTGGCATCCTCCAGACAGTGGCATCCTCTAGTCTAGACTATCCTCCAGACAGTGCCATCCTCCAGACAGTGCCATCCTCCAGACAGTGCCAGCCTCCAGACAGTGCCAGCCTCCAGACAGTGCCAGCCTCCAGACAGTGCCATACTCCAGACTATCCTCCAGACAGTGCCATACTCCAGACAGTACCATACTCCAGACAGTGCCATACTCCAGACAGTGCCATCTTCCAGACTATCCTCCAGACATTGCCGTCCTCCAGCATATCCTCCAGACATTGCCATCCTCGAGATTATCCTCCAGACAGTGGCATCCTCGAGATTATCCTCCAGATAGTGCTGTAACACGACCACAATTTATAGCAAAGTAAAGATTACAGCCAAACTTTCAGATTGCATCGCATCTGAAATCTCTGTTGCTCTGAATGCATGGAAACCGATAAACGTGCTGAATGATTAAAATAAGGGGAGAGAAGGTAGATATTTGAGAGGGATAAATGATTACTCTTTGAGAAACATCTTGGTACATTTTGCTTTCCTTCACTGGCACAGAGTCTCTCTGGCAGAATTCAAGCATACCCGCATATTACTCTTACATACCCGCATAGTGTCACAATCACTTAATTGTCTTTTGTCTTCAGTTGTCTGGGTCTGTGTGTGGTCCAGTGGACGATGGCAAGGCAGAAAGCATGCAATGGTCACAAATTACAATACATGGTCACAAACATGTATAAGGTCACAAATTACAATACACGAGGATGACATAATAAAGGATGTTCACAATTGCAGCACTTTTAAATAATGAACCAGTAGAGCGAAATTCAAAGTATATCACCCCCATGCCAAATAAATAAATATCATATCCTCCAGCGCACGATATAGCCGGGGCTCTTTTGGCGCCCGCCCCGTAATGGCGCAGTGCAGCACAGGGAAACGGAATTGGGAGGGAGCGGTGTTCAATAAATTGATTGATTAATTGCGTAATTAAGATAAATAAATATTAATTGAAAAAAAAATTTCTTAATCAATTGGCTAATAGCATACCGAAACCACCAGTGTTTCATCCGAATATGTAACCTTTTGAAAACTAATTATGTAATTAATCGAAAAAATAGATAATTAATCCACTAATTGATTTTTATTTTTTTTAATCCAACGTCGAGGCTCGTGAAAGAGCTAACATTAATCACACAAAAAGTCAAACCAACAAATAAAACATATAATAAGGGGAGCGGTAGACAAGATGGGGAGAGAGGGGGAAGGACACAAACACAACATTTGAGAGCAGGGACATCGAGAGATCTGTGGGAGGGAGAGGGCTTGGGGGGAGGTGGGAGAGGTATAATAATCGATGAATCAAAAATAATCTTTATAGCCAAATCACTTGGTTACTGTCATGCCCATAATATGAGCTTCCTAACTCAAAAGGTGCCTTACTATTGTCCAGATGAGAAAGAAAATAAATGTCTAATAATTAAAGTATATAAATCATGGTAAAATAAAAAATTTCTTAATCAATTGTCTAATAGCATACCTAAACCACAACCATTTCATCCGAATCTGTAGCTTTTTGAAAATTAATTAAGCAATTAATTGAATAATTAAATAATTAATCGATTAATTGATTAATCAATAAATCAATAAATCAAAAATGCACTTTACAGCCAAATAACTTTGTCATTGTCGTGTCCAAATATCAGCTTCCTAGCCCAAACAAAATAAATAAGCACTTAATTAATCGATAATAATTAAGTAATTAATCAATTAATTAATTAATCAAAAAATAAAAAATACAGTTTTTTGCCAAAGCACATGCTCACACAATTTTGGCCAAATGTCAGCTTCCTAGCTCAAAGGATGATATCGCACGGACAAACAAACAAACAAAAAAGAAAACGAGAGAAAACAAACAAACAAACCGAGTGAAAACTGAGTACTCCCTTTCAGCACGTGTCATTGCTGGGCCCCTTCGGTGCCTGGCGATGATGTCATGCAGAACCTGGAGATGGGATAGGAAAGGAGCGGTGTACAACAATAATCGACAATAATGAACCTAATTTGAGGGAACTTCAACCAACCATGATGTAAATCGATGAAGCTGCTTCACTCCAAGGGCGTGAGGGAAGGAAAAGTTCTCGAAATTGTAGACTTTTCTTTTTCTCATCAGGAAAGGTTGGAGGCTGTGAGCCTGTCAAATGCAAATTATCTTATTCTATACATCACAGAGCCAGGTGATGTGTTTTTTTCACACCATGTTATAAATGTGCAGAATACTTTCAACAAACTGGAGAGTTCATAGAACACCTTACCCCACGCTGTCTTGAGAAACAAGGACATGGGTGGGGTCTACGCTTGGCAAATTTAATTGGTTAATGATGAACGCAATATTTTTTCCAAGTACCACTAAATGGAAGGGTTTTGAAAGTGCTGAAAGACTATTTCAGTTCTACAGTGTTAAAGTATACAATTCAATTGACATAAAATAAAGATTTTTTTTAAGGTTGTAGAAAAAAGATGTAGAAATCAATTTTTCCATAAGTTTACCACTGTTGCCGCAGTTTTATACACCACCTTATTAAATACGTTCATTCAGTTCTTCGTGTTGATCCCTGGTGTTGGGCTAGCGGCTAGGGTGCCAGCTTAGGATCCTAGGATCCTGGGTTCGAATCCCGGTTGATCGCTGAATTAACGCCAGGGGGGTTGACTCAGCCTGTCATCCTTCCGAGGTCGGCTAATTGAGTACCAGCTTGCTGGTAATTCCCTGCTTGTCGTAAAAGGCGACAAAAAGGGTTGGCGGCAGGAAGGGCATCCGGCCGTAAAACATTGCTTCAAAAAGGGGACCGAAAAACAACAACAACCACGGTCCCCGAAAAAGGCCAACCCCCGCTTGCGGGGAAAAAATGGCCTCTAAAGGTGGTTTTTATTTATTTATTTATTCAGTTCTTCGTGTCTGTTGTATGTGTCCTTTATCATGGTCCTTAAAAACAGTAAGTTTTCTGTTTTGATTGATTTTCTATTTTGTTTGATTGCCAGGCAGACAGAGTAAAACAAGAATGACCGCACTGTGGTCACAACCTGCGCTAAAATCAGGTAACGGGCCAATTGGGAAACGAGCATTTAGAGCACTATTAAAGGATGAACAGCGAGATTGGGAAACACACATCTTATGCGCTATTAAAAAATTAACTCTACACCTCACCGTGCATTCTAATGGGCTTGATTAAACATTACTATTATTCGACATATGGTTAGATTTTTGGGGGGTCCTGTAGCAGCATCATTTTGCCTTTGATGTTATAATATGTAAATATGCTTCAGCTCAGGTTGATTAAAGGTTTTCCGGAACCGGGTGCAACCGGAACTGAGACGAGCGGGTTTGTTTCGTCATGGTTGGAATAAAGGATTGACTCAGATTCCAAACGCCGAGGATGTCTTTTCCTTCTACCCTAAAGTCCTTCATCGTCAATAACATTCGACCCAAACAAAGCCAATGGAAATCTGACGTAACAAACCCAGGCAGTGTATAATCAGCAGAGGCCTACAGGGCTGTGTGAAGCCCACCAGGAAACAAGACCGCGGCCATATCATTTCATCTCGGTACTATGCAGGGTGGAGTCAAGTGACAAATGTGGGTGTGGTCTGGCAGCTGTTGGACCAATGGGTGCACATTTCAAAAATCGACCCTCGACAAGCCCAACAACAGCAACGTGAAGCTCTCATGTCGCAGGTAAAAATTATCTCACTCTCTGCGCATGTGCGATTGGGACAAATTCAGAGCCAAAGTACTGCTAAACTACTGGTTTGTTATCCGATTAATGTTCAAAATATAACATTCAATTGAAATTAAGTTGTTCCTCGATCATAAACTAGCGTTTATGATCGAAGAACTATACTGACAGTCTACAAGGCTTTTGCCTATAGTTCAATGGATGATTGCCCTCCACTATGGATTAGTGCCCCAGCATTGTCTGTCTCTCCTGGATTGTATGGATGTTGTTGCTTTGCCGATTATATGGTAAAACTCTCAACTATATTGTCATCTCCTATGATAAGACAGAAGAACAATGTCCGTTGCTCTTAAATCATAGACAGGTTGGTAACATCGATGTTTCACTGCGTCATATCTAGTCTAGCTCTTTCTACCTTCTCTTAGGCTTCTGACCCTTCTGAGTTCCTCCAGGACACAAATGTTCTTCCAGTACCCTTGATTAAACTCTCAAAATCCAGGCTTATTCTTCCCCCTTCATTCCTTATCTCCACTCTTTTGGTCCTCTTTTATCCCATTTATGGAACTATTTTCTGGAAGCTGTTCAATCATACTCTTCCCTCCTGGACTTCAGGCAAATGGTGCACCACCATTTCATGTCATGCCCCATCACGACCCCCAATTATCCTCTACTCCCATTAACCTTACCTAAGAGAATCCTAATACTTGCAGGTTACTGTTACCTTCCCTACTCTTTTCCGGTTTGCTCATTCTCTCACTTGTTGTATCCAACTGTTGCCCCAACAGTCAGTATGTTGCCTCACTCTTCCACGAGTCCACGTTTTCTATACGGAAAGGTGTGCGAGCTGTTAAACTTAAAAATAATGAGGATTGCAATTTAAAAGAAAGGGACTTGTGTGCTGGGTTTTGTCTACATTTTGTGTCTACATGACACATTTGTCTACATGAGAAATCCGAGAAGGAAAATTATGAAGACAAATGGAAAGCTTTCTTGATTAAAAAAAAAAAAAAAGCAGCAGCTGAGTAATTCTTCTCCAAAGTGAGACCATTATAGTATTATATACATCCTCCACCTGTGCACTTCTAACCAAATTCCTATCAGACTGTTGCTCATGGCAATGCATGAAATTGGATTTAATTATTGACCAATGAAAGGAAATATCAAGTTGGTTTTATCTTCCCTTTTCAGAATCAGCAATAGCTGTTGCTTCCCCTTCCTTTGTTTGCTGTTTATGTCTGTATTTGCAAAATCCTCTCGCTTTCTTCTTCTTTGTGCAGTCAAAAGCTGCAATTCTTGATCAAGTGCACACGTTCAAAATTTGCACTTATTCCTTCCTGAGAGTTTGCTTCTGTATCCATATTATAGGTATAAACAGCATAGCAGGTAAAGAGATCGATATAAACATGCCCGAGTACACTGTGCAGCTTTCCGGGACGTATGTGGTATAAAAAAAAGTATATGAAACCATGGAATAAAAAGTCCAAAATCGTCCACAACGGTAATTTCAATTACAGGTCAAAAATAACCCAGAGCCATAAGAGATGTAAGACAAAATATAAAAATTCTGACAATATCAGAGAGAGGGGAAGGAAAGTTATGCATCGTCTGAGTAATTTGCAAAAGTAGCAGGTGCTTCCCAATTTCTACAATGCAAGTTCCTGTATAAAAGGCCAGCAGTAGTCAAAGCAGGAAGTTGATTTATTTACCGAATATAAGTAAACAAGAATGCCACTCGGGAGAGTGGATTACCTCCGCCAGGCTGAACAGTTTACGTTTTGTATCCCACTGATAGGCCGGAACTGGCTTTGGACCTGAACTAAAATCGAATCGGCTTGTTTTGTAACCGAACCAACTCATCCACCTCGTTTTGTCCGAAACCATCCACACATTTTTGAGATATCATGCTATATGTACAGTATATCGTTTTGACACTATCTCTCAATGGTGCCTGGTGTTGGCTTAGCGGTTAGGGTGCCAGCTTAGGATCCTAAGATCCTGGGTTCGAATCCCGGTCGATCGCTGAATTAACGCCAGGGGGGTTGACTCAGCCTGTCATCCTTCCGAGGTCGGCAAATTGAGTACCAGTTCACTGGTAATTCCCTGTTTGTCGTAAAAGGTGAGAAACAGGGTTGGCGGCAGGAAGGGCATCCGGCCGTAAAACATTGCTTCAAAAAGGGGACAAAAAACATACAACAACCACGGTTCCCGAAAAAGGCCAACCCCTGCTTTGCGGGGAAAAATGGCCTCTAAAGGTGGTTTATTTTTTGGTTTTTTTTCTCAATGGTGAAGAATACAACAACAACATGCATTTTAAGGCCATTTTCCCTGCTAGAGCAGGGGTTAGCCTTGCGGTCCCCATGACGATCTTCTCCATTTTGCCCTATTTTCTGCATCTCACCTTGTTAACTCCCTTGCCCGCAATTCTTCTTCGACCATCTTTAGCCAAGTCTTTCTCGGTCTTCCCCGTCCTCTACTGCTTTCTACATTCATTTCCATCACTCTTCTCAACCAGTCACTTTCATCCTGCCTCAACACATGATCAAACCATCTCAACCTGTTCCTCTTCACAGCATCAATCACAGGCTCTATTCCCATCATCTTTCGAAATTCATCATTTGTCTTCCTCTCTCTCAACGATACTCCGCACATCCACCGAACCATTCACATTTCCACCCTTTCCAGTCTTCGTTGCTGCTCTACTTTCATTACCCATGTCTCACTCCCATAAATCATAACACTTCTCACACATGCAGCATACACCTTTCCCTTCAGCTTCAACGGCACTCCCCTCCTCGTCAGCACGCCACTGAATTCCCGAAACATCTTCCATGCACATCTCACTCCCGCAACCGTTGCCGAGTCTGATCCACCTTCTCCATTCAGCATGTCTCCGAGGTAGCAAAATGTTTTCACACCTTCCAGCTTCACGCTGTCTCCAAGATCCAACTCAACATTTCCTCCATCTGCAGCTCCCTCTGTGCACACCTTACACTTGAATGCAGCTGCCACACTGGTTAATGACCCTCTCAAACCACTACATTTTTGATGAACCCACTCAGCGCACATTGTACATTGAATGGAATTCACTCCGACACCCTTCCTGCACACAGCACATGGCCACTTCCCAGTTCTTTCCACCTCACCACATGCTTTACCACTTGCCATCACGTTTGTTTTTTCCGATATTCACCTTCAGACCTTTTGTCTCCATACATTCTTTCCACTTGTTCATCTTTTCCTTCAGTCCATCCATACTTTCTGCAATCAACACCAGATCATCTGCATACAACAACTCCCACGGTAAACCCTCCTTTACGTTCTGAGCCAGCACCTCCATCACAGCTACAAATAGTAGTGGACTTAGTACCGACCCCTGATGCACTCCCACCTTCACCTCAAACTCACCACTGTTCCCGTCCTTCATCCTTACAGCTGTGCGCGCTCTTTTGTATATTGCCATCACTACTCTGATCAACCATTCCTCCACTCCTAACTTCCTCAATGCCTATGTCACTACTTCGCGTGGAACCCTATCGAATGCTTTCTCCAGATCAACAAACCCAAGAAACAACTTCTTCCTCTTCTCCATGTACTTCTCCTGCATCTGCCTCACAATAAAAAGCGCATCTGTCGTTCCTCTTCCTGGCATAAATCGAAACTGCATTTCGTCAATCTTCACTTTCTTCCTTATCCTCCTCTCCAACACCCTTTCCAATACCTTCATTCCATGCTCCAATAACTTTATCGCTCGATACGAGCCACAGTCCAGAGGGTCACCTTTCCCCTTGTATAGAGGGACGAGGGTACTCAGCTTCCAATCCACTGGAATGCGGCCTTCTTTCAACACCAGATTGCAGATCTCTGTCATTCTCTTCACACCCCAACTTCCTGCTGCCTTCAACATATCTTCCACAACTCCTGCCGGCCCTCCCACTTTTCTACTCTTCATTGCTTTTATCGCTTCCTCAACTTCCTTCTCGGTTATCTTCTCTGCCGGTCCTAAAACTGGGTTACTCTCTGTGTTGCCATCCCATTCATTCTCTGCATTCAACAGCATTTCCATATATCTCTTCCATCTTCCTTTAATTCCATCTGGGTCCACAACGATTTGTCACACTTCATCCTTCAAGCAACTCACCCCCATCACATCACACCTCTCTTTCGCTGTCTGCTTTGCAATCCTGAATACCGCTCTCTGACCCTCTTACAAATCTAAGCATTCTCCAAACATTTTCCTACATGCCTCCTGCGCCTTTGCTACCTCTTTCTTTGCAGCCTTCCTGGCTGCCTTATAACTTTCATGCTCTGCTTTTTCTGCTCCCGTACCCTTCGCCTTCTGCCACTCCTTGAACTTCTTCCTCTCCTCGTCAGTCTTCTTTCCAACTTCATCATCCCACCACCATGTTTCCGAGTACCTCGGTGGTCCTTTTGTCCATCCACATACCTCACCAACGGCTCCCAACAGATTATCTTTCATTGACGTCCAACCACTTCCAAGCTCAACCACATCATCCTCTACCCTACTCAGCCTCTGTTTTAATGCCTCCCTTACTGTCACCTCTTTCAACCTCCACACCTTCATTCTCGGTTGGTACTTCACCCGCCGAGCTCTCCTCGCACCTTTCACCCTTATGTCGCAGACAACCAAGTGGTGCTGTGAAACAGCCTCCTCCCCCGGGATCACCCTTGTGTCCCGGAGGTGCCCCCTATCTCGTCTACGCACCAGCAGGTAGTCAACGGTTGTCGTCGACCCACCTGACGTGTATGTAACAAGCTTATTATCCTCTTTCTGGAACTGAGTATTACAAATCAACAAATCAGCTCCATCAGCAAACTCCAAAATCCTTTCACCTTCTCCATTTCTCACACCATATCCGTAAGCCCCATGAACTCCCTCAAAACCGTCCATACTCCTTCCCACATGTCCATTTCGGTCTCCTCCGACCATAACAACTTCCTCATCTTTCACGTTTTCCATTAGCTTCTCTATCGCACACCAGAACTTGTCCTTCTCTTCATCGCTCCGACCAACCTGCGGAGCATATCCCGAGATGACGTTCACCAAGAGCTTTCCAATCATCATTTTCACCATCATCAACCTTTCACTCACTCTAGTCACACTCACCACACTGTCTACAAACTCCTCAGAAAACAGGACACCAACACCATTCACGCCCTCCGGGCACCCTTGCCACATAAACTTGTATTTCTGTCCCTGCCTACCCTTCACCATTCTCACACCACTTCCCTTCCATCTCGTCTCCTGCACACAACATATGTCCACTCTTCTTCTGATCAATACTTCCACCACTTCTCCTGATATCCCTGTCATTGTCCCTACATTCCATGTCTCAAACCTCAGAAACCGATCTCCACTTCGGGCTGTACCCTGCCCATATGTAGTTGTAATTGTTCTGGTTCTCTTTTTTGAGGCAATGTTTTTATGGCCGGATGCCCTTCCTGACGCCAACCCTTTTAGTCGCCTCTTACGACACGCAGGGATACGGTGTACCTATTCTAAACCGGGGTACACACCGGGTTAATCTCTCAATGGTGAAGAATCACTTTAAAAATTAAAAAATTATCGTACCCAGATCCGTATTCAGATCTCCACCGAAATCGATTAAATGTTTCTCGTCACACAGCCGACCTGTCAACTAGATTTCGTCCCAATCCATCGACAACTTTTTGAGATATCCTGTTCACAAACAGACAGACAAGCAGACAGACTGGCAAACAGACAGGCAGACAAAGGTGAAAACATAATCTCTACCCACCTTCAGTGGCAGAAGTGACCTGAATGGCACTCAGTAGAGTGCATCGTCTATCCTCGCATGTTCATTCTGAACAAAAATACGTGAACTGAACATGCTAACATTATGGCCCACATACCCGTATCATCCATGCACCATCCATATCATCCATTATGTCACATAGTTCCTTGGCATGGGTTATGAATGTCATAAATGTAATTCTTCACTCACATCGGGTCAAAGATCAGAAGTTTCAGATTTTTCAGATAAATATTTCAATTTAAGCAATTATGGCTGGTATACATACCACTTCACTGATGACGCCATCATTATCACCCTATATACCCCATTGAGAATTGGAGACATATATATGCCAAGTTTCAAATTTTCTCAATGAGCGGTTTCAAAGACAATGATGTCCAATTTTTACCCTTTAATGCAATATAGCTGCCATACCATGTGACCTATGACATCAGATTTATCACTAAAATATTCTCCATGGGGACTGCCTCCTATGTTTAAAGTTTTGCATCAATCTGATAAGCGGTTGCAGAGAAAAACATTCTTAAAGTGAAAATACATAGACACGGACACACACAGACATGGACATTGCAATAGGTTCACATCTCTTTTGGGGGGGGGGGGGGGGGAAGTGAGGGGGAGGAGCTAATAAAGACAAAATGTGTGGACAGGGTTCTTTGGTATGCTTGTGAAGTGTCCTGTATGATTAGGGATGCCACGTGTCAAAATGACCCCCAAAAATCCCAAAGGACTGAGGATGACCACAAATAAATAAATAAATAACCAGACATCAAGATAACAAATGTCGAAGAAACTTTTTACATATAAAGGAGCAAAATATTTACCCTGTCCCTCCTTCATCCCATATATTGCCCTTCTCTTGTCTAGCTGAGCTTCTCTTCACCCTCATTTCCTTTTCTCATTCCTCAACTCCTCTACTATCTCTCTCCCCCTATCCTCACCATTTTCTTCCTCCTCTCGGTTTTTTTTTTATCAACCAGTCGCCATCTGCAAACATAGCATATAGATAGCCAGAGTAATTTAGGGATCTGGAATTCCATAACTATTTGGTACAATTATAGAGCAATCCACTGACATATCTGCAAACACTTCAATATCCCAGTTCCAGAAAAGTCATGGAAGCAATGCCAAGGGCGATATTATCAAAAATGGCATAGTGCTAAAATACGACCAAATAATCACATTTCGTCGTCGTTATCATACCCAGGGAATATTAATCACTTTGGCCTCGTCCTCAGTTGACAAGTCTTCATTACCCAGTGACTTCCATCTAAATTTCAATATTGTTTAATAAATTTCAAATTTATTAAAGTCGTCAATAAATAGCAGTGTCCATGTGTTTGTTTTTTTACCTCTCCCACCCCCACCCCCCTCCCCACAAGCCCTCTCCCTCCCACAGATCTCCCGATGTCCTTGTTCTCTACTATTGTACTTGTGTGCTTCTCTCTCTCTCCCCATCTTGCCTCCCGCTCCCTTTATCTTATGTTTTATGTGTCAGTTTGTCTTTTTGTGATTAATGTTAGCTCTTACACGAGCCTCAATGTCGTATACAAAAGAAAAAAAAATGTGGAAATTAGGAAGGTATCCATGTACCAGGAACATAAAAACTGGAGAAAGTGGAGAAAATCTGGAAGTTGAATACCAACATTGTAGTAATAGTGATCGTGGTCGATCAAATCCATTGCGATGATTGTGATTAAGCAGAACCACATTGAGGTTTTAAAAGTGACAGCAGGAAATATTACAAACTAGAGCAATGCGACTGTCGCTAATATGACTCCGTGTAGTCCCTGCCCATGACAACAAGTAGCTGCCCTCGTTCACCGTCCCAAAAATGAACATATTTGATATAAATCCCTTCAGCTGTTTTCAAGTACCACATTTTTACCAGCCATGACAGGTTTAACATCGATTGGTGAAGCAGTTTCAGAGAAGGGAATTTTTTAAATATCAGCTTTCAAGCTAATATGGCTGCTAAACCACATAACATATGACATTAAAAATAATGTAAACTCTGCATATGTATGGGTAGGGATCACGTTTGTAAAGTTTCCCACTGATCGGAAAAGGTTAGTTTTTGTTTCCAAGATGGCTTCCAAACCATGTGACCTACGATGTCATAATTTTCAAACTATATGCAGCAATGGTATTAGATGACATTTGTGACGTTTCACATCGATAGGGCAAGCGTTTTCTGAAATATAATTATTTAATATCTTCCTTCAATCCAATATGGCTGCCACACCATGTGACCGATGATGTTTTCGTGATCAACTTTTAATCGCCATGCCTAGACAATGACACACGTAAAGTTTTGAGTCGATCGCTTTGGTGGTTTGGGAGAAGATGATTTTTAAAAGGTTTTAGGTTAAATACAAAATGGCTACCATACCATGTGACCTATGACATCACAATTACCATAAAAACATTCGACATGGGTGTCGATCCTACCCTCAAAGTTTTGTCTCATTCGGACATGTGGTTGCTGAGAAAAACGAGGTTTAGCCCGTACGGACGGACAACCTGAAAACATAATGGCTCCGGCCACCTTTGGGGGCGGAGGCATAAAAACGAACTACAACTGGAGGCTTGGGTACAGTGACAATCCTTAAAAGAGCCATTAGAACAAAGATATGACAACAGAAAATGCTCCACAGTGAAAATCACTTTGAAAAACGAAAGAGTTCATAGAACACCTTACTCCACGCAGTCTTGAGAAAAAGGACATGGGAAGGGATATCCTCTTTATTTTTATTGGCTGAAATCAGCGCAGGTGTTGCATCACTGGGCGCCACCATTTTGTCTGAATATCGATGTACCCACACCCTGCGAGCGCGGGCCGCAAATTCGATTGGTCGAGACGGTGTACTCTTTCGCCAAATTGCTACTAAGCTCGAGGTTTTTGGAAGTACAAACAAGGCGATTGGTGTTCTACATTGATCAAAAAATCTATAACTCAGTAGAGATAATAAAAGTTTTAAAGGTTGTAGAAGTTTTTTTTGGGGGGGAATTTTACCGCCGTTGATGCACCAGCTTTTACGCCAGCTTATTTAGCACATTACATTAGTTATTTATGCCTGTTGTTTGTGTCCTTTATGACGTCCTTAGGCACAACATGTTTCCTGGTGGGAATGATTTTAATTTTTTTTTGACTGCCAAGCAAACAGACAGACTGAAACAATTACTTGCGAGATGCGAGACGAGAGGCCGTACAATATTTCCAAATTCAGAGCCAAAGTACTGCGAGACTGCGGGTTTTATGGAAGTGCAAACAAGCCTATTCGGGTTCTGAATTGTTCAGAATATAAAATTCGATTGAAGTTTTTAAATCACAAACTGACAGACACACAGAGCGAACCAATTGCTTTCCCCTGCTTTGTGCTACGTGCGTGGGGTAACAACCACAACTTGGTCATCAAAACGGTGATCTTCATAAAAGGAAGGCAGACACTTTTGGCTCTGGAAGGGCCATTTATCAACCATTAGACACACCTGCGAAAGGAGATTGGAACCAAAAGGAGAAATGAGAAATACCAGCAAAATTTTAAAATGGGAATTAATCAAAAGGAAGGAAAATTCATTTTATGACCTTCTTAAATAATTGTGTAAAAGCATATTTTGTTACCTCCGCCACTGAAGGTTGATGGAGGTTATGTTTTCACCCCTGTCTGTCTGTGTGCAAGATATCTCAAAAAGTTGTGGACGGATTTGGACGAAGCTTGGTGGACAGGTTGGGTGTCTGACAAGGACGATTCGATTCCATTTTGGTGAAGATCTGAATATGGATTCGGATATGAGAATTATTTAATTTATTAAGTGATTCTTCACCATTGGGAGATTGGGCCAAAAAACAGCATATAGCAGGATATCTCAAAGAGTTATGGATCGATTTGGACGAAACTTGGTGGACAGGTTGAGTGTGTGACAAGAAAGAATCGATTCAATTTCGGTGAAGATCCGGGTCTGGATCCGGCTCGTATAATTTTTGAAGCGATTCTTCAACATTGGGAGAAAGGGCCAAAAATGATACATAGCAGGATATCTCAAAAAGTTGTGGATGGATGATTTTTATTAAATGTGATTCTGTATTGTGATTTTTCTCTACTCTGGGATTTAAAAAAAAAAAGAAGTAAACCGTTCACCTGGCGGAGGTATGTATGCTTTCTACTGAGTGCCATTCTAGTTCTGATATTTGTTCTGATACATCTATTATTACAAGAAAACGTCGAGGCAATACCCCTGGCACTCACCTGGTAGAATAAACAGTAGGTATAGTGCACCGACTAAAGGTATTTTAAACCAATTTCAATGGTTGCTAGAAGACAGGGCAGCATTTCGAACCATACTAACATAATCATAAGACTTTAAACAAACAAACAAAAAAATACCTATTTTGGGGGGAAACCCTCCCTATGCCCCCCCCCCCACCCGCCCCACCCTGTGTACCTCCTCAGACCACAATTTTTCCAATGCCTTCAACAAACATTGGTACATCACGGATGATGAAGGTTGTGGTAAAGTTTCATTAAAATTTTGTGTGTAGGTTCTGAAAAAAAAGCAAACACCTATTTTGGGGGGAAAGCCGCCCCCCCATAGACCACCTTAGACCCCGATTTTTTATATGCTAGGAATAAACATTGGTACATCGCGGATGGTGAAGGTTGTGGTGAAGTTTCATCGAAATCGTGTGTGTAGTTTCAGAGAAGAAAGCAAACACCTATTTTTTTTTTTGGGGGGGGGGGGGGGGGGTCAAACCTGGACCCACTTTGACCCCCCGTAAATCCCCAAAGGGGCAGATTTTTTTAATTCCATGAACAAACTTTAGTCACAACACAACAAATGTAATTTGTGCCAAATTTAGTCACAATCCCATCAGCGGTTTCGGAGAATAAGTTTTAAGTATTTACGGACGGACGGACGGACAACGCGCCATCGCATAAGCTCCCCTAAACTTCGTTCCAGGTGAGCTAAAAATGTAAAAATAGAGGGATGAAATCTCAAAACAATGAAACCACAATACGACACCACAAATCTCTTATGGATTACCATCACGACATCTTTTGACGTTTCACTTTTGTTTTGGTATTGTGATGGACCAACGTCTCACCTACCACGTTTTGTCATAAGCCAGCCACAACTTTTTGAAATATCACACCATATATCGTTTTGGCCACAGCTTTCAATGCTGAAAAATCACTTAAATTGTTTTTTCAACTCTCGTATCCGGATGCGGACCCAGATCTTCACCAAAATTGAATCAATTTGTCATGAGCAGAAACCCAACCCATCCATTAAGTTTCGCTCAAATCCGTCCAAAACGTTTTGAGATATCCTGCTCACAGACAGACGTACAGACAGACGTACAGACAAACAAGGGTAAAAAAAAATCATAACCTCCGTCCACCTTGGTGGAGGTAATAAACAGTGTACCGGTACTGTGTACCTCACAGTGTATGTTTGAAACATCGCTATATAATGTTTATATCATTGCTGCAGCAGCCGCAGAATGTCGATCATTCATTGAGCGACAAATTGGGCCAATGATGGCAATGCTGTACAACTAATAGAAGGCATATGTCATTAGAAAGAGTTTTTGAAGTTACTATTCGAAATACACTGGCATTTACCCTTTACAAAGGGGACACATAACAACTATATTTGTTTTAACTGGGGAAGTACATCAGGATAATACACATATTCAATCAATCAAATGCAATGTACTCCCTGACAGTGTTGGTGCTGCTGAAGGAGTTCCTGGGCAAAGGTTGTATTTGGTGGATTACCGTTACCTTCCCAACAGCTAGGGCAGGAAATTGTCATATGTTCAAGGTGTTGGCAATAACTCGACTGCTCTTCACTAAAATATACCATGGGGTCCTTAATGTCCTCCAACAACCAGAGCTGGTATACAGAGCCTCCGGGGTCCCTCCGATGAATGGCACCAACATTGATGTGTTGTCCTGCACGCAGAACACCTGAGGTGTGACAGTTTACAACAGGGGAAATTCAAAACCCAGGTTGGACAGCGCAAATACTGCCAGCCCTATATACAGTGCATTCAGAAAGTATTCAGACCCCTTCACTTTTTTCACATTTTGTTACATTGCAGCCTTATGCTGAAATTGTTTAAATTCATTTTTTCCCTCATCAATCTGCACTCTATACCCCATAACGACAAAGAGAAAACAGGATTTTAGAAAGTTTTGCAAATTTATTAATAAGAAAAAACTGAAATATCACATTTACATAAGTATTCATACCCTTTGCTACGACACTTGAAATTTAGCTCAGGTGCCTCCCATTTCTCTTGATCATCTTTGAGATGTTTGTACACCTTGATTGGAGTCCACCTGTGGTAAATTCAATTGATTGGACATGATTTAGAAAGGCACACACCTGTCTATATAAGGTCTCACAGCTGACAATGCATATCAGAGCAAAAACCAAGCCATGAGGTCGAAGGAACTGCCTGCAGAGCTCAGAGACAGGATTGTGTCGAGGCACAGATCTGGGGAAGCCTACAAAAAAATCTCTGCTGCATTGAAGGTTCCCAAGAGCACAGTGGCCTCCATAATTCTTAAATGGAAGATGTTTGGAACAACCAGGACTCTTCCTAGAGCTGGCCGCCCAGCCAAACTGAGCAATCGGGGGAGAAGGGCCTTGGAAAGAGAGGTGACCAAGAACCCGATGGTCACCCTGGCTGAGCTCCAGAGATCCTGTGTGGAGATGGGAGAAACTTCCAGAAGGACAACCATCACTGCAACACTCCACCGATCTGGGCTTTATGGCAGAGTGGCCAGACGGAAGCCTCTCCTCAGTGAAAGACACATGAAAGCCCACAGAATCTTGTTTCTCACAGTCTGAGAGTCCTTTAGGTGCTTTTTTGCAAACTCCAAGCGGGCTTTCATGTGAAATTTCATGGGAAATGCGATTGTTATTATATCAAGCAAATACAGGGAAATACATTTTGACCCCCTATGCCCATGCCACATATCAGTACTTCCACCGACTAATACCTACCATATTATTGAGACCCCATCATCTGAAAAACTTCACTTTATTCAACAGCAACATTTTCCTGAGGGTAGTTAACGAAGAGCTTTTTCTTTGCCAGACCCGTCGTACAAAGAAACTGCTGTTTTTGTAACCAGTCGCCCTTTACCCACCAATTCTTTCCTCACCAGTTCCCCGATTCTGCCTCCCACGCCATCTACGAGAAGATTCTGCTGTTTGTCCATGACCCGGAGTGTGAAAACATCCTGCGGTTGCTGAAGCCAGATGATTGCGTCAAGGAGGGTGACCTGATCGAAGTGATTTTATCTGGTAAGTTGTTGGCCAAATGTGGTGTTCTTTGGTAATAGTAGTATTAGCTACTCCATGAGGCCTGCACCCAGTCGTGTAACGGCTACTGGACAAACGGCCATAGGTTGGCAACTATTGCAACCTGATGGGCACCTACTGGTCTCCTTCTGCATTCAAGTTCCTTGTAACGGATCTCATATTATTAAACATAAAGTCCCAAGCACAATGCAAGAAGCACAGCTGTTATCTTCATTGTGCAATGATCTTTGCAAAGATTGATAAATAAATAAAAACAAAGTTTGGCTTCAGTATTTTTAAAATATTTTTTTTGTATACAAGATCGAGGCTCATGTAAGAGCTGGCATCAATCACAAAAAAGGACAAACGGGCACACAAAGCATACAATAAAGGGAGCGGGAGACAAAATTGGGAGAGAGAGGGAAGCACACAAGTACAACAGCAGAGAACAGGGACATCGGGAGATCTGTGGGAGGGAGAGGGCTTGGGGGGAGGAGGCATGGGAAGGGGTGGGAAAGGTATAAAACACATTGACACTGCTCGAACTTCCAGGAAAGAAAGAAGTCGGGATTTCAAAAAAAAGTGGATCTGGGGTGAATTAACGGGGTAGAAAAGATCAAGGTTATGGATGGGGGAAGACAAGAGATGGTGGTGATCAGCTGTTGTAAAGACGACAAAGTCTTGATTTTGGCAGTTTAACCATAAGAGGGTTGCTGGCAGATCTTGTGCGACCTGTAGAAATATTTGGGGGACAGAGCACAGATAGAGCTGGGGGAGCAAGGCCGGAGAGGAGTCGGCCAGATAGGAGAGCTAGGCCAGAATTAAAGACAACGGTAAAGCACGGCGTTACGCGCGCTGCTTGCGAGCAAGGAGGAAGCGGACAAGCGGTAACTTATAAGCGTCTTTATTTCAGGAGCTCACTGTAACACTGGCGCGCTCCGGGCTGCGCGCCCGGTGTATATCATGAGGCCACGCCTACCCCTCGGGCGTGGCCACCGCCACTTCGTGCGCGGAATGATGTCACCACGCCAGTGGGCTTTTGTGTCCACCACACGCGCCCCCCCAGAATTCCCGCGCACCTGGAGGGCCAGTTTGCGGGGCAGACGAATGACCCGGCCGAAGCGCCCCCTGGCGATCGGCGGCGTCCGGGGTGCAGGGATGCCAGGTGGGATGCCCCTGGCTGCCCCTGGGATGGGTGCAGGACCGGGGGGCGGCGTGGCGGCGGGGCTGGGCGGTGCCGGGGGTCCGCCCGCAGGGGGCGGCCCCGACGTGGGGGTCGGGCCACTGGCGGTGGATGGTCCACGTCGAGGTGGGCCGGCTTGAGGCGGTCTACCGAAACGCGGTCAGGAGTACCGCCGATGTCCAGGGTGAAGTGCTTCGCCCCAGGTCTCCAGCACGCGGAAAGGCCCGTCGTACGGGGGCCGCAGTGGTGTCCGGTGGGCATCGTGGCGGACGAAGACGTACTCCGCCGTGCGAAGCTCCGGGGCGACGTGCGTCGGTGGGTGCCCGTGGCATGCCGTTGGCACCGGGGCGAACCTCTGGGCGGTCTCTTGCAGAGCGGAGCGCTGCTGTGCCGCGGACCATGGTGCCGTGGAGTCGGGGAGGAACTCGCCCGGCACCCGCAGCGGTTGCCCGAAGACCAACTCCGCCGCGGATGCGCGCAGGTCCTCCTTGGGCGCCGTCCGGAGGCCCAGCAGGACCCAGGGGAGCCTGTCGACCCAGCCGCCGTCGCGGAGGGTGGCCCGGAGCGCGGCCTTCAATGAGCGGTGAAATCGCTCACACAGGCCGTTAGCCTGGGGGTGGTAGGCCGTGGTTCGGTGCAGCCGGACCCCGAGCCCCTGCGCGACCGCCCCCCAGAGCTCCGAGGTGAACCGGGGGCCGCGGTCGGACGAGATGTCTGAGGGGGCGCCGAACCGGGCGACCCAGGTGGCGATGAAAGCCTGCACGACATCGGCCGCCGTTGTCGACGCCAAGGGCACGGCCTCCAGCCACCGGGTGGTGCGGTCCACCATGGTGAGGACGTAGGTGAAACCCTGCGAGGGGGGCAGAGGTCCCACCAGGTCCACGTGGACATGGTCAAACCGGCGTTCCGGCACCGTGAACGGGGCCAATGGGGCCTGGGTGTGCCGGTGCACCTTGGCACGCGAGGCACGTCCTGGCCCAGCCGCGGACGGCCTTCCGGAGGCCATGCCAGACGAACTTGTCGGCGATCAGCCTTTGGGAGGCCCTCGCGCCCGGGTGGGACAGGCCGTGGATGGCGTCAAACACCTGGCGCTGCCAGCCCGCGGGCACGATGGGGCGAGGACGCCCGAGGGAGACGTCGCACAAGAGGGCTGTGCCCGCGCCGTCGAACGCCACCTCGGTGACGCGGAGGCCCGTGACGGCGGTCCGCAAGGCCTGGACGTCGGGGTCAGCGGCCTGGTCCGCTGCCATCCGGGCATAGTCGATGCCGAGGTGGACTGCGTGGGCGACGGCCCGGGAAAGGCAATCCGCCACCGGGTTGTCCTTCCCCGCGACGTGCTGGATGTCCGTCGTGTACTCGGACACGGCCGAGAGGTGACGCTGCTGCCGGGCCGACCACGGCTCAGTGACCTTGCCCATCGCGAAGATCAGCGGCTTGTGGTCGACGAAGGCAGTGAACGCACGGCCCTCGAGCAGATGGCGGAAGTGCCTGACCGCCAAGTGAAGCCCGAGCAACTCGCGGTCGAAGGTACTGTAACGGCGTTCGGGCGGGCGAAGCTGCCGGCTAAAGAACGCCAGCGGTTGCCAAGCTCCACGCACCCATTGCTCATGCACCGCGCCCACCGCGTAGTCCGAGGCATCGGTGGTGAGGGCGATCGGTGCATCGGGCGCCGGGTGCGCGAGCATGGTGGCGTTAGCCAAGGCGAGCTTCGCGCCCGTGAACGCCGTGTCCATCTCCTCGGTCCAGGTAACGTCGCCTTTGCCCGGCTTACCTCGGAGAGCTTCGTGCAGGGGGCGCAGGAGCTGGGCGATACGGGGCAGGAACCGATGGTAAAAGTTCACCATGCCCAGGAACTCCTGCAGCCCTCTGATCGTGCGGGGGCGCGGAAACCCCTTCACCGCCTCCACCTTGGCCGGCAGGGGGACGGCTCCGTGCCTGGTGACACGGTGCCCCAGAAAATCGATTATGGTGGCGCCGAACCGGCACTTTGCGGGGTTCACAATCAGGCCATGCTGGCCCAGGCGTTCGAAGAGCGTGCGGAGGTGGCGTAGGTGCTCTTCGCGGGACGCGCTGGCGACGAGGATATCGTCCAGGTAGACGTAGACAAAATCCAAGTCACGCAGGACGCTGTCCATCAGTCGCTGGAACGCCTGAGCCGCATTCTTCAGACCGAAGGGCATGCGCAGGAACTCGAAGAGTCCGAATGGCGTGATGACCGCCGTCTTCGGGACGTCCTCTGGCCTGACGGGGACCTGATGGTAGCCGCGTATGAGGTCCACCTTCGAGAAGAAGGACATGCCCGCCAAACGGGCGGAAAAGTCCTGAATGTGGGGGACGGGGTAGCGGTCGGGAGTCGTGGCGTCATTGAGACGGCGATAGTCCCCGCACGGTCGCCATCCCCCGCCGGGCTTCGGCACGATGTGCAGCGGCGACGCCCAAGCGCTCTCTGAGCGCCGAACGATGCCGAGTCGCTCCAGGGTAGCGAACGCCGCTTTTGCCACCGCCAGCTTCGTCGGCTCGAGGCGGCGTGCCCGGGCGTAGACCGGTGGCCCGACGGTGGGGATGTGATGGGCCACCCCGTGCTTGACGGCCCCCGCCGAGAAGGTGGGCCGCGTGAGGGCCGGGAAGCCGGCGAGGAGGCGGGTGAATGCGTCCGCTGCCGGAAGCGTACAGACCAACGTGGCCGGAACCGAACCGTTCGGCAAGCCGCTCGTTGAGCTGGGCAACGCACAAGTGAGCGAGCTGAACGTCTCAGCCTGGACAAGACGTCTGCGCTTGACGTCGACCAGGAGCCCATTAGCGCACAGGAAGTCGGCGCCAAGCAGTGCCATGGGCACGTCGGCGGTGACGAACGTCCATCGGAAAACCTGCCCTCCGAACCGCAGAGAGAGGCAGCGTTTTCCGTACGTACGGATGGGCGTCCCGTTCGCGGCAAGCAGCGCGGGGCCCCGACCCGCGGCGTGCTTGTCTGACGTGTCGGCGGGAACGACACTCACCTGCGCTCCCGTGTCGCACAGGTAACGGCGCCCGGAGGTGTCCGTTATGAACAGCAGGCTGCTCGAACGGCCGGCGCTCATCGCCACTATTGAGCGCCGGCCCAGGCATTTCCCGACCTGTTGAAGGAGCATGGCGGATGACACTGCCGAGCTTCGTGGCCGAACTTGGCGTGGAACCAGCACCAGGTGGTGGAGCTGGAGGAGCGCGGCTGGCTCCGCCAGGCCGGTGGAGTTGGCGGGTTTCCCCGCGGTGGCGGTTTTAGCCGCGGCGGTGGGCGGGGCGTGGCGGCGGTCACGAGGTGCGTATCAGCATGCTGCGTATGTTGTATAAGCTGATGCTGTGGATCAGCAGCATCAGCAGCATCAGCCACGAGGGCCGTGACGGCCACGCCGACTCTCGCCCGCGTGTCCGAAGCGGCGAAGTACTTGTCCGCCTCGGCCGCCAATGCTCGGGGTTCCGTTAGCCCGGTCCCGGCCAACGCGAGGCGAACCTGCGCTGGAAGTTGGCGACGGAAAAGCGCCCGGAATAGAGAACCGGGGGCTTCGTCGCCCAACAGTGACAGCATATGGTCCATTCGGACCGACGGGCGCGTGTCACCGAGCTCGGGGAGATCCAGGAGGCGGTCGGCCCGTGCGTCGTCCGTGAGGCCGAACGTGGCTAGGAGTAGCCGCTTGAGTGCCTCGTACTTGTGGCCGTCCGGTGGGTGGCGAAGGACGGACACAACTCGAGCGGCCGTGCCGGGCCCGAGGGAGGCGACGACGTGGCAATAGCGCGTGTCATCGCTGGTGAGGCGCCAAAGCTGAAATTGGGCTTCGGCCTGGACGAACCAGACTTCGGCCTGAGCCTCCCAAAATTCGGGAAGTTTGATGAAGTTGGCCATGGCAATGGCGTCGCATGTGGAAGGATCGCTCCGGCAGATCCAACGTCAAGGGGGTCACCAGTAAAGCGCGGCGTTACGCGCGCTGCTTGCGAGCAAGGAGGAAGCGGACAAGCGGTAACTTATAAGCGTCTTTATTTCAGGAGCTCACTGTTACACTGGCGCGCTCCGGGCTGCGCGCCCGGTGTATATCATGAGGCCACGGCTACCCCTCGGGCGTGGCCACCGCCCACTTGGTGCGCGGAATGATGTCACCACGCCAGTGGGCTTTTGTGTCCGCCACAACGGTGTCCTTATCCATACATCGCCTCCTAACAGGCACGACCAAAGAGCACTTCCCACCCTCGTCACGTCATCTCCTTCCAGACAGAGGATAAAAATAGGAAATACCCAAAGATTCCCAAATAGCCACCTTTATGAGTTACTGTAATATTTTATGCTTACTCACCTCATAGTGGAATATACGTAACAGATGGCAAAACATCAGCAAATTAAATTAGCACAACAAATAAGAACCCCCTGTGGTCTACAGGGAGTGTGACAAATCTAACTTGTAGCCCAAACCCAGAGTTTGTTGTTCCTCTCTATACAGAACTGTTTGCAAGAGGTGCAGCAGTGTGACATAATTATGTGGTGTGCCAGTATGACGTCACACATACTGCATTGGAGGCATGTTACTACATCAGTGGCAGGATATGCATGCATGCCATAAAAGATCAAGCCCTATTTTATGTGTGACAAATATAAATAAGCCAAAGGTCCTCTTAGACAGTAGAGACCGACCGTAGAAGTTTGTAAATAAAGCATGGAAATGAAGGTAATAAATTAATTCAAGCTGTGCATGCAAATCCTGAATTGTTCACTGTGAAAGTCATTGTTCGGGTTTAAACTGTGCACATACAATGATCTTGAAGGATATGTTTTCAACAGAACTTTCAAACCAGTGATGCACATATATACTTCGTACGTCGGTAAATAATAAAGAGAACATTTATGATTAGAAGCAAGCATCACCGACAGGCTGCTAGATATCAATTTTGGTTTATTTATTTATTTTATGAACGCGTTTATGGTTTTTACATAAATTTTCATTGAGATTTCTATTTCACAGTTTACACTTATAGAAATTACAATTTTCAAACACTGGATATCGATTGAGGTTGTTTTTTTTAACATGCGCATTTACGGTTTTTTTTAAACGTAAATTTTTATTTACAGACGTTTTTTCTGTTTTTTTTCATTTATGGATATTCTTGTTATGTTTCTTTTCCGGTTTACAGTTATAGAAATTACAATTCTAAATGCCAGATATTTATTGGGGGTTGTTTTTTTTACGTATACGTTTACGGTTTTTTATGTAAATTTGCATTTGCTGACGCTTTCTGACGGTTCTGTGATCTTCGATGTCTTCGATGTCTTCGTCTTCGGTGTCTATCGGCACGCCAAATTTCAGCTTTCTACGGCACCCGGAAGTTACCGAACATTAATATCAGTCAGTCAGTGGTTAGAAAGAGCTTTGTATATTAGATACGAGCAGGAATACCCAGTGTTGCGGGGGGTTGGGGGAGGAGGGGAGAGGGTGGGCAGTGAAGGAGAGGGTGGGATGAGGAAGGAAGTTGGGGGAGTGGAAGGGGGAGTGGAAGGGGGAGGGGAGTAGGAGTGGAGGGGGAGGTGAGGGGAGAGGAGAGGGAGGGAAAATATATACGACATAATACATCTTTTGGGGGGGGGTGGGGGGAGGGTGGGCAGGTAAGGAGAGGGCAGGGTGAGGAAGGGAGTTGGGGGAGTGGAAGGGGGAGGGGAGGGTGAGTGGGGGGGAGGTGAGTGGAGAGAGAGGGAAAATATAGACTACATAATACATCTTTTTATGGCTTAGACAGGCCCCTCCATTTTGGGGGAGGGATGGGAGGGGGTGAATGGAAGGAGGAAAATTTTCCCATGCAAAGAGTGCTTTAATCTCAGTGTTGCCCAGGAAAAAAAGAAAATTGTAATACCCTCTGCCACCATCACCAGATGGCGCTATACGGTACACATTTACATTGAGAATTTACGCCCCTCCCCGGCCCCCCCAGACCACTGCATGAGGCCGCGGCCACATAGCCTATGTTAGTTACCCCCGAGACACCGTTGTATTTGTATCCCGAGTAAAGTATATAAGCGCTTATAGCTGGAGTACCCGGCATGGCTCAAGCGAAAAAGAAACATTAACATCATCATCATCATCATCATCTTACTAAAATACGCCATTTGGTGTCTGTCTGTCTGTCTGTCTGTCTGATGAATTTTTGACCGCAATACATTCCGTCCTTACTTATCCAATCTCAACCAAACTTGACAGGATGACGAAGGGTTACACAATGAAGGTTGCAGCGCATTCATTTGCTCCCATCCCCAAGGGGGTTTTCTCCCCAGAGCAGGTTTTCCCCACCATTGCCGTCAATGGGGTTGCATGTTGAGGTGTATATCCAAAATAAGTTAGCTTTATCGTGGCGTTTTTCCAAGGCCGCTTCGAATAACAAAACAAACGATAATAGCATAATATTAATGTTATTACAAAACAATATTAATACCATTAACATCCCAACTCCCCAAGGTGTTTTTCCTCCTTGAACAAATGTCGAGTCAACGTTTATAAATTGCTTATCATGGCGTTTCCGTGGGAGCAACGGCCCAACGGCATCCACCAGAAGTAAAAATATTATAAACCACAAACACGCATGATTAGCTTTTTAAACAGTCGCTAATGCTGTTTATAAAACTAAACAAAGAAATTTGAAGGAATCCCGACATCCGTGAGGTAAGTTTTACTTACAAACTGAACGAAGATCTACTGTGCATAATATACCACACAAGGGTTGGGTAAATAACATGACCCTTCCTGGCGCTAACATGACGTTTTTCGTGGCGGCCTTTTGAAACTCGCTCCTGCTGTTTAACACGAAACTGAAAGGGAGGAAGCCCGGGTTGTGCTCATTTACCAAGCAGCTAGCTAGCGCTTGCCAAGCCAGCCGTTCCTTAACAGTTTTGAATGAAGTGTTTGCTCGAAGACTAAACCACTTGGTGATCTCTCCACAAGAAACTTGGTAAATGAACACACACCCAATGTTCTTGAGACCCGACCATAGAGCGACTGTAATCTATATACCACAAAGAGGAATGACCCTTCCTGCCTCTCCCGTAGTGATGGGTGCACTAGTATTTGAAATGAGGGCAAATATAATGTAAAAGCAACTACATCCAAATCAGAATCCATCAAAATTATCAAATCATCATTTTACCTTTTTGTTTCATGTATGCTGGTGAATGTGCCATTGATCACGTTTCTGAGTTAAGTTTGATGACGTTTAGGAAGAAGAAGAAGAAGAAGCCTTACCACCAACTTCGACCGCTTCCGGAATCGTTTTATTATTTGTGTTCAAATGTCTGGTAATTGTTTTGTATTTATTCATGCGAATGTGCACTTTGTGCACATAAATGTCATTAATCAAAAAGGCTGAGGCACTATAGAGCGATTTCTTACAAAACGTCATAAAAAACGAACTTATAAATTTATTTTTTTTGGCCGAAAACACTCCCAAGCAGTCATTGATGCACCTCCGAAACATTGACGAAGATCCGTTCAGCCATCTCTGAGAAAAATGGCGACACAGACCAATGGCGACACACACACAGACCACTGGCGACACACACACAGACCAATGGCGACACACACACAGACCAATGGCGACACACACACAGACCAATGGCGACACACACACAGACCAATGGCGACACACACACAGACCACTGGCGACACACACACAGACCAATGGCGACACACACACAGACCAATGGTGACACACACACAGACCACTGGCGACACACACACAGACCAATGGCGACACACACACGGCCCAATGGCAACACACACACAGACCACTGGCGACACACACACAGACCAATGGCGACACACACACGGCCCAATGGCAACACACACACAGACCACTGGCGACACACACACAGACCAATGGCGACACACACACAGACCAATGGCGACACACACACAGACCACTGGCGACACACACACAGACCAATGGCGACACACACACGGCCCAATGGCGACACACACACGGCCCAATGGCGACACACACACGGCCCAATGGCAACACACACACAGACCAATGGTGACACACACACAGACCAATGGCGACACACACACGGCCCAATGGCAACACACACACAGACCACTGGCGACACACACACAGACCAATGGCTCTCTTATATAGTAGATAATTATTGCTGGGGTGCCTAACTGGGATAATGTTCCAATAAGCCACCTGACATGGAGCAGCATTTGTCGCTATGTCTGTTGCATCTGTCGACTGACATGGAGCATCTAAAATCACTTGTTTTCCATAACCGGATCCATCACAGCAGTCAGCATTCAGTAGTCCATATTAATATACAACAAGGAGCTGATACTCTAGGTCCCCTGCTTTTTTGGTTGTATGAGGAATAGATTTGTCTAATATGAAAGCTAAATCTTGACCGACCGACAGATTAATCTGTCCATGTACTTTTGTGTACGCGATATTACAAACACTGTTGAACATTTAGCTTTCATATTGCAGGTATCGATTCCTCATGACATTATCTCAACCTGATTAGATTATGGCTGTGATTGGCTGAATTATGTTGTCATGGCAACCATCTTTGTTTAAGATTTAGCTTTCATTGTTAGAAATTATTTCAGCACATTTCATTGTATCTATTCCTCATGGCATTATCTCAACCTGATTAGATTACGGCTGTGATTGGCTGAATTCTGTTGCCATGGCAACCATGCATTGTGTACACACAATATTTTTTTTAACGTTCAAGATTTAGCTTTCATATTACACAGATCCATTTGTCATACCACCCAAAACGCGGGGGTCCTAGAGCATCAGATCCTTGCTATTTTACACTGATATAAGGCTCATAGAGGAGCTTGGATACATACTACATTCAGGACAAATACATTAGTATATATCAGTGTACCTTTATATAAATGAGGTCATTAGTTAAAAATGGACAAATCTGAAGGTAGATGGGATTTGAACCTGGGCTACCTGCATCATCAGCCAATGCTTCAGATGAGAATGCTAACAGACTTGTCCAAACAGACTAGACAGTATGATTTAATCCTGATTGGAAATGAACCAAGATGCAAACGGCTAAGAGATGAGCTCGGTGTCAACCATTGTGACACCGTTGGGATACCATGCCACATCATAGAATCGTCACAAAAGAGATTCAACTGCTTCCCTTGCTTAGATATACAATGGCTCACATTACCAGCGTGGGACAGCAGAACCGATGGCAGCTGAGCAAATAATTACAGGTATTTATAACAAGCTCTATGCCACACTAACTTGTTACAGGTAATTATCAAGGTCAAACACACAATATACTGCAGGAAAGGATGAAATAACTCTCATGGGGCTTTGAATGTTCTATGAATTGGTACATTTTTTTATTATGCAAACAATTATGCATTTTGTCATACCTTACAATCGACGAGGTCTTGCAATCCCCCCAAAAAAGACTTTACGGCAGACAGTGAGTTTTACGGGAGAGTTTCTCACGGTGTGCATGTGTAAATGGTGTTCAACAAATTGTGGTACAATGTGATACTATTGTTTTTGAAATCCGATAAAAAAATAAAATAAAATAAAAACCTTTGGTATGGTGCAGGTACAATATCAGAGGTAACAGTCACTTCCTTCCATTGGAATCATTGTAATTGCATCAGCCATTATTGTGCTCGGCCGGATGACATTTATCAACAACTATGAGAGGTACCCGGTGTCACCTCGTAAGTGCTCTTATAATCCTGTTGGCATTTTGAAGATTTGTTTTTTTTGTGGGAGGCTAAAACATTCCCCTACACCCAATACGACTAAGGAATAGGGTTGGGGATAATTTAATATTACCTTTCACATCGCTACAAAGGCTTAGCGCTGTAGAGCGATTTTTTTGTAATCCCCCAAAAATCCAACCTTTTTCAAAATTAATGTTTTTGCCTAAACATTCCCCGGCACTCACTGGTGAACCTCTGAAAGTTTGATGAAGATCCGTTCAGCTATCTCTGAGAAAAATGGCGACACAGACACACACCCATCAGCGATTTTTGCGATCTCTCGATCTGGTACTTTAGCGATGTATTCCAGCATCTTTTTTGTTCTTGTTAGTTATGAAAACGTTAGAGAATAAAATGTATGGCTTTTAAAGACATGACTTCATTCTATAGTATCTTTTCAGCGTATCATTTCGTGCACACTTGATGGGGTGGCCCTTTTTTCCCCCATGCCATCCCGACATATGGATTACTACTGTTCTCAATGATGAGGTCATAATGCATTCTATACTCATACAGGTGTACTTGGATATTGCCATAAAGTGCACCCTATAAATATTCTTACACAGTGTGATTGCCTAGTTGCTGTAAACACCAAGTACAAAAAGTTTTAATTAAAACAAAAGCCGCGTCGATGTTACACAATGCCTAGATGCAGCTGTGCCTATAACGTCGATGTTATAGGCACAGGACATTCCTATTGATTCGATTACTTGATGTTATTTTTGTGCAAAGTGAAAATATATCTCGGCAATTTCCCGTGTGTGGCGACGAATTTTTAATATATCTCGGCATTTTCCCGTCTGTTATTTCAGGCGGTGTATGACTGACCATGCCGCGATTTAAAAAAATATATATCTCGGCAATTTCCCGTGTGTGGCGACACGTGAATGAAGCTATGCTCCTCTCTCCACATTATTGTGACGACGTATAAATTAAATATTTCATCGTGACGATTGTCATCAAATGGACGAATTTTTAATATATCTCGGCATTTTCCCGTCTGTTATTTCAGGCGGTGTATGACTGACCATGCCGCGATGTAAAAAAAATATATCTCGGCAATTTCCCGTATGTGGCGACACGTGAACGAAGCTATGCTCCTCTCTCCACATTATTGTGACGACGTATAAATTAAATATTTCATCGTGACGATTGTCATCAAATGGACGAATTTTTAATATATCTCGGCATTTTCCCATCTGTTATTTCGGGCGGTGTATGACTGACCATGCCGCGATTTAAAAAAAAAATATCTCAATGGACTTGAAGTTACAGGCCTTTGAGAATTCATTTCGTTCTATAAAGGGCAACTTTCATCGGATTTTCTTCACGTTTTTTTTCAACTGAGTCTAAAACTATGTTAGCGACTGTGAAAAATGAAATGATATATCGAATTTGATTTGAAAGAAAACTGTGTGAGAGAGCAAGACACCACGGGCCTACAAAACAGGCCTCAAAGCTATGCGAGTTAATAAAATGGTGGATATTTGTTTATATGAAGCCTCTCCCACAATGGGTGGAGCTATGGTTCCCAGAATGGGTGGAGCTTTGAGGTTTTGTCTTCTCTGCAAGAACAAGAAGAAGAAGAAGAAGAAGAACAAGAAGAAGAACAACAGCAGCAGAGGGCACTCTATGAGTGTCTTGTGACGCGGCTAATAACATGACGTTCTACAACAGTACACACAAAATAAAAATGCTAAGTACTGCTGGCCTAGGGACTGTTACCTTATATACAGGGTGAATCAAAACTAGCACCCGATTTCTGTTTTTTCGGCTGTCAGATTCTTTCTGGGATGTCATGTTGTTAATAATTGTCTTGCAGATTATTAATTTTCTTAATTTTTTTTTTTTTTTTGCAGGTTATTGCTGAGAGTTTGGAAAGTTACTGAAGTTGCACCAAATTGAACCATGAATTACCTTTCAATGAATCAACGCATTGCGGCCGTGAAACATTACTACAAATGTAATGGACAACCAACGATGGCGGCACGCCGTTTGGCACAGGAATTCGATATTAACCCACCCCAGGGAAGAAACATACGATTGATTGTCGAAAAATTTGAAGCAACAGGGTCGGTAGCCACTGCAAAGAAGTCCGGTCGCCCGAAAACGGCAACGAATGTAGCTAAGGGTTTCCCCCGTAATAATTTTCCCCTCGAATAAATGGTTAGATAAACATGTCATTCATTTATTTCTAACTTCTTGTGCACTGTAATACAAATGGCAAACAAACAATCAACTGACAGATATATATATATAAACAGAAATCGGGCGCTACTTTTGACTCACCCTGTATATTTTCTATGAATCATATATTTTTTTCTATGAATATATTTTAGATTTTCTATGAATCATATACAACCATATATTTTTATGGTTGTTGTTTTTTCTTTTTTATTGCTAATATCGAATCCCATATTTTCAGCTGTGACCACATCGGACGATTTTCAAACCAAGCCTCACACCCTCCTCGTGCATTCATACAAAGCACCAACGTTCTGTGATCAATGCGGAGAGATGCTGTGGGGTCTGGTGAGACAGGGACTCAAATGTGATGGTAAGCAGGCCCTTTCTGATGCAGGTACAAACTATACTGAAACGCAAAAGAAACTTACCACCTTTGAAACCTTTAAATATCAACAATAACAATGCGTGTAGTAAATGTGTGAACTTATTTGTGGACAATAGTGTCCTCACTGTCAGACAAAACGGTCACGGATGGTCACTTGAACCTTCAATGGTCACTTCATAGCACAGCTGTTGAACAGCCGTTTTGACTGTCAGTGATTAGCCAAGGGGTACGGGATGATTTTAATGAGCTGCACGTGATGTCTTGATATTGGCTTTAAAAAGGCCAGTGCAAAATGGGCATTTCAATCAACATGCCACGATTGTCAAGGGATCAACGGCAGCGTGCCCTGGGCATGCTGCAAGGCGGACTGAGCTACCTGCCACACACGCTATTGAAAGGGGACTGACATTGCACCCTGTGCTGTTCTGTACTGTAGAACAAACTGATGAGATGGTGTATCTTGGTCAAAAACTTGACATGTCATCAATAAAATGCCAATGTTTCAATTAGCAATTGTTGGTTTGTACGGTAGCTCAGTCCGCCTTGCAGCATGCCCAGGGCACGCTGCCGTTGATCCCTTGACAATCGTGGCATGTTGATTGAAATGCCCATTTTGCACTGGCCTTTTTAAAGCCAATATCAAGACATCACGTGCAGCTCATTAAAATCATCCAGTACCCCTTGGCTAATCACTGACAGTCAAAACGGCTGTTCAAAAGCTGTGCTATGAAGTGACCATTGAAGGTTCAAGTGACCATCCGTGACCGTTTTGTCTGATAGTGAGGACACTATTGTCCACAAATAAGTTCACACATTTACTACACGCAGTGTTATTGTTGATATTTAAAGGTTTCAAAGGTGGTAAGTTTCTTTTGCGTTTCAGTATATATGCCGGGGACCGAATCAATTCCCTCCAGTGGGCCTGTCAGGATAGTCTGGAGGTATGCACCCAAGCCTCTGAGCTGTCTAGACTGGGTTAGAATCTCAACCTAGCTATACAACAACACACAACAACATGCATTTTAAGGCCATGTTCCCTGCTAGAGCGGGGGTTAGCCTTGCGGTCCCCATGACAATCTTCTCCATTTTGCCCTATTTTCTGCATCTCTCCTTGTTAACCCCCTTGCCCGCATTTCTTCTTCCACCATCTTTAGCCAAGTCTTTCTCGGTCTTCCCCGTCCTCTACTTCCTTCTACATTAACTTCCATCACTCTTCTCAACCAGTCACTTTCATCCTTCCTCAATACATGACCAAACCATCTCAACCTGTTCCTCTTCACAGCATCAATCACAGGCAATATTCCCATCATCTTTCGCAATTCATCATTTGTCTTCCTCTCTCTCAACGATACTCCGCACATCCATCGAACCATTCGCATTTCCACCCTTTCCAGCCTTCGTTGCTGCTCTACGTTCATTACCCATGTCTCGCTCCCATAAATCATAACACTTCTCACACATGCAGCATACACCTTCCCCTTCAGCTTCAGCGACACTCTCCTCCTCATCAGCACGCCACTCAGTTCCCGAAACTTCTTCCATGCACATCTCACTCGAGCAACCGTTGCCGAGTCTGATCCACCTTCTCCATTCAGCATGTCTCCGAGGTAGCAAAATGTTTTCACACCTTCCAGCTTCACGCCGTCTCCAAGATCCAACTCAACATTTCCTCCATCTGCAGCTCCCTCTGTGCACACCTTACATTTGAATGTAGCTGCCACACTGGTTAATGACCCTCTCAGACCACTACATTTTTGATGAACCCACTCAGCACACATTGTACATTGAATGGAGTTCACTCCGACACCCTTCCTGCACACAGCACACGGCCACTTCCCAGTTCTTTCCACCTCACCACATGCTTTACCACTTGCCATCACCTTTGTCTTTCCGATATTCACCTTCAGACCTTTTGTCTCCATACATTCCTTCCACTTGTTCATCTTTTCCTTCAGTCCATCCATACTTTCCGCAATCAACACCAGAACATCTGCATACAACAACTCCCACGGTAAACCCTCCTTTACGGTCTGAGCCAGCACCTCCATCACAGCTACAAATAGTAGTGGACTTAGTACCGACCCCTGATGCACTCCCACCTTCACCTCAAACTCACCACTGTTCCCGTCCTTCGTCCTTACAGCTGTGCGTGCTCTTTTGTACATTGCCATCACTACTCTGATCAACCATTCCTCCACTCCTAACTTCCTCAATGCCCATGTCAATACTTTGCGTGGAACCCTATCGAATGCTTTCTCCAGATCAACAAACCCAAAAAACAACTTCTTCCTCTTATCCATGTACTTCTCCTGCAACTGCCTCACAATGAAAAGCGCATCTGTCGTTCCTCTTCCTGGCATAAATCCAAACTGCATTTCGTCGATCTTCACTTTCTTCCTTATCCTCCTCTCCAACACCCTTTCCAATACCTTCATTCCATGCTCCAATAACTTTATCGCTCGGTACGAGCCACACTCCAGAGGGTCACCTTTCCCCTTGTATAGAGGGACGAGGGTACTCAGTTCCCAATCCACTGGAATGCAGCCTTCTTTCACCACCAGATTACAGATCTCTGTCATTCTCTTCACACCCCAACTTCCTGCTGCCTTCAACATATCTCCCACAACTCCCGTCGGCCCTCCCGCTTTTCCACTCTTCATTGCTTTTATCGCTTCCTCAACTTCCTTCTCAGTTATCTTCTCTGCCGGTCCTAAAACTGGGTTACTCTCTATGTTGCCATCCCATTCATTCTCTGTATTCAACAGCATTTCCATATATCTTTTCCATCTTCCTTTAATTCCATCTGGGTCGACAACGATTTGTCCCACTTCATCCTTCAAGCAACTCACCCCCATCACACCTCTCTTTCGCTATCTGCTTTGCAATCCTGAATACTGCTTTCTGACCCTCTTCCGAATCCAAGCGTTCTCCGAACATTTTCCTTCATGCCTCCTGTGCCTTTGCTACCTCTTTCTTTGCAGCCTTCCTGGCTGCCTTATAACTTTCATGCTCTGCTGTTTCTGCTCCCGTACCCTTCGCCTTCTGCCACTCTTTGAACTTCTTCCTCTTCTCGTCAATTCAACCTAGCTATATAAACCGTAATCCATCCTGGTGTTTCTTCTTGCTGTAATCGTCACTCAACTGCAATGAAAGTCACATTTAAAGATCAGGTATCCTTGTTGGCCTGAGCAGGTTGTGGTATGAACTACCATAAACGCTGCGCCTTCACCATTCCCAACAACTGCTCGGGAACACGCAAGCGGCGTTACTCCGGCACGTCCATCGGAAGTATACCTTCCTGGAACCAAGATGAATATCACCTGGTATGCCCAATTGCAATTCCTCTTATCCTATTGTTCATTTTACCCTCATTGTGCTTTGTTCAAATGTACTTCTGATAATGGTGGCTGTTAAAAAAGAAGATGATTGAGACATTTGGCTTTTCCGATGCAGTATTTATTTGTTTTATCATCCTGATATTGTTTCTGCCGTTTTTCTACCATTTCTGTTATCTTCTTGTGCACCATGATGTATGTGGTATGGTGTGGTCCACACCACAAAATGGTCTGGATTGCCGCTGTCGTAATGCATCATGGCACGTGACATGGACATCACAACTCTGGGATACTTTACTTCTTAATTATTATCACAAAATTGGAAAAACACAACTTCGGCATTTTCAAAAACTATTTGTAACAAAAGAAGAGGTTGTTGCAACAACACAAATTGACTGCACTCTATCATGTAGCATGAATAACTTGTCTTGCTGGTGGAGGGGAGTATAGATCTGCATCTACAGGAAGTTTTCTGCTTGGGCTGTTTTGCAGGGACCTGTCCTATCTTAGGAGATCACCGATGGTATCTTGGCGTTCTCCTATTTGAGCAGGTCCTTATCACACGGTCATGCGGTTGAGAACGAAACCTTTGCAAAACAAAGCAGCCTTGTTGGAGGACCACGTGGATGCTCCCACCTGTTGTCAGCTGCGGGGGAGTTTGCGCACTAGTGGGGATTCCGTAACCAGGTTCCCCTCCAGCCACACCCATTCACACTGACCTCGGGGACTTGCTTGGGGTTTTCCAGTGGGCAAAGAAATTTAACCAAGTTTTTTAATGAGGTCGCCTAAAAGGATGACCCCCGGCTTCAGAGGAACCGGATGAGGCCCCTCCAGATGTTGTGTACATGGCCAACTGACAAGCCTATGTTCTTCCTGCCAGGAGGCGAATCCAGCTGCTCCAAGAGCTGGATCCTTGAACACCCCCTATAGTCCAAGCCATTTAGCCCAAATATGGGGCCAGATAGGAAAAAACTGCAACACTACATATCAGTGCGAAATTGTATGCAGTAATATATACCAGATAACATATCAAAAGTCTAAAGCTCTAAAAATATGGGGTGTCTGTCAAAATCACTGGTACATGGACCCCCCTTTTCATCCTTTTGCGGTACGATTTGTTCACATTTTGCGATACATTCCGAGCACATGGTATATAATTATACTTTTAATATCAGGAATTACAGCATGTTACAGCCCCAGTACGGCCCGTACGGAACAAAAAAATAAGCACGTAAACAAAATTCCCAATAGCTAAATACTGATCACTGATATGCAAATACATGAATCACTTGTCATGACTGTTTCAGAATTATGGCACATTTTGTTGATTAAAATCACAAACTCATAATAAAATCACATATAGAGAAACTAATAATACTGACTCATAAAATACTGTCGGAAGTCAAGGATTCGCTTAAAACTAAAAAAATGTCCACAATTAACTAATTCAGCTGCATGTAACAGTCTATAACAACAGTCCACTACCTAATCATCATTTTCCTCGTCATCGTCGTCGCTGAAACTGTCCAGGACGGAGTTGGTGCAGCCAGATCCACGGCACTGACCACAAGCAGGAGAACACTCCAAGTTGTCTTGCGGCATGTACACCGTGCGGAACCACAATCGGTCGAACAGTTGCACCGGATAACATTCAACAAATCCTGAGGTGCTGGAGGGAGGTCGGTCATAACAGGAACAAGATTGCCGTCGCTCATTCTCCAGCCCCAATCCACTGGTTGTAGGCTGTTGTTTCCTTTCCACTGCTGTATTTGCAGATACACCCGTCTGCTGTGATATCTCGCTGCAGCAGATGTGGGCGGTGAGGTCTGTGGGAGTATCTTCGAAGTCTTGACTGCGACCTGTTCACAAAACCGCTTGTACCTGAGGGAATCCAAACGTTCATCAGGTTTACCCTTGTAGAGACACACGAGTGCTATCTCTCCTGCAGCCTCGACCACATCTGGTGATGCATCCTCAGCCAAGAACTGTTGGGATTGAGTTTGGAAGAGTGTGCTCATCATGAATTTCTTCAGTGACGCTCCTTTGCCAAGGCCGTACAGTCGAGACGTCGTGTCACATCCCAATACTGCGTGTATGAATAGGATGCTTTCACACACAGCTGCACCTAGCTGACGTTTCATGGACTTCACATTCCAGATGTGGTTTGGTTTTGTAGTGGATTTTGCCTGTGGATGAATGTGTGGATGAATGTGGATGAATCACATCATCATCGGCCAAGCCACTCATTGCATCTTCATCCCGAACTGGCAAGTCTTCTGCAGTTCTGTATTGTGTTCCTCCAAGAGGATCAGACAGGAGGAGTGCATTCAGGACAGCATCCAGGAGGATGTGTGCCCGTACAGCCCTGGAAATTGCTTTTCCTGTTAGGATGTGATCCACTGCATTTGGTGCGTATATGAGTTCTAGCAGCTCCTTCAACCCAGAACCACCCATGAGGTGCCCTATGCTGCCAAGGAAGCTCATTTCCATATGAAAGGCACCTAGCCTTACCACAATACGTCGCATGGGGCTTCCATCTGGCTCCGAGAGAATGATCGACAATGCCTTCCACCATAGTGGCTGATCAAAGGTGATGATGGTAGGTACATCATGTTGTTTAGCATGTTGCGCAATGTAGTTGAGAGTGGAGTAGATGCATGTAGTGTCGCTCGAGCTCAAATCAATCATTGGGAGAAACAGGACAGACGATTTTGAATGCTGGACACCACGATGTAAGAGTTGCATCATCCCGGACCATGCAGGTCTTGGTATCTTGAACAGCAGTGACGTCTTCCACAGTACATCAAGGTTGGCTGTGGGATCATGGGCTCTCATGATAGGCACGCTCCCATAAGTCAAGGTTGCAAGTGCCTGGTCGTCAGCTCTATGGTACTGTATCTGGATTCTTCCAGTTGTTTCTATGTCGCTGGCAGTGACCTGAGCTCTAGGAATCGGATGTCCTTGTGTTGTTCCAGGGGTAATCATGGCTATTATCCCCATGCCATGGAAGGTGTTGTGTCCGTCTAAGGTTCTAATGTTGTGGTCGACGTTGTCAGCTGCATATTGAACAAATTCTCCCTTGTGGTTGGGTATGTCCGTACCCTGGTATACAGCTGCATTTTGGTTGAAACGTGTGACTTCCTTGTATGAGCTGCAGTACCCAGGTGCATGCAGTGAATCAATAAGGAAACGAGGCGAAATGGTGCTGCAGCTGCACCCCTAGTGCAATTTGCAGTGGAGCAATCAGGACACGTGGTCGTGCAGCTTGCATTATAGCCTGACCAATTGAAGCTATCTTCAGCTCTACATCTTTTGCCTTCAAGATCTTTCCAAGAAAAATCTTCAGAGTATCAGGAAGAAAGTTGAGGCTGGCGTCTTTGAACTCAAAGTCTTCCGATGTTGGGTATGTTTCATTCCCTGTTTCCACTTGCTTTATGTCATCCAGTATGAAGTGTCACTACTGGATTATCGTTGTTGGTGGATTCATTGCAGAACACACACGAATTGGCCGCCATTCTTCAGGGTTGGATTACCTGCAAATATAGAAAAGTTGAATATACTATTACTGTATGTTATTGCCAATAGACCTAAACATACTAAATACATGTCATTGATGGGATTAAAAACTAAGATATATATGGTTCACAAACAAATAATGATGTACCGTCGCTTGTTGTGGAGTGAGCAGTCTTTGTAAAACGGGGTGTGGTTAAATAAGACACTAAAACAGTAAAAACTTCACTTATATATACAATATTGTACAGTATGATATCCTTTATTTATTATATCGTGCTAGTGATTAGGTCCAGTGTATAAAATAAGCAATAGAAGTTCAGAGAGCGACAATAATCATAGCATGCGGCATATGTACGTCTTTTAACATGGGGCTAAATGGAGAAAACTTGATTGCATTATTTGAGAGTCACCCCATATTTTTAGACCTTTATACTTTTAGTATGTTATAAAGGTACCTTGAGGGTAATCAATACTAATGAGATCGGTAGTGTTGCAGTTTTTTCCCCGTCAAATGCTAAATGGCTTGGACTACTAGGGCTGAGGCGATTGATGTGCTGAAGCAAGTGTGGAAAGCCCACATTACGATATGGCTGCCAGGGGCCCTGGTCACCCTCTTGCATGTTTTCCACACGCAGGTCCTTGCCTCGTTGAGGGGGATAATCCATGCTGGCACATGTTCTTAAGAGTCTTCACGACTGACCTCACCTCCCCCTGACCAATGTAAGGCCATGTGGGAGGGGGTGGCCACGGGACAACAGGCTGGCAACCTGGATTATCGAGGTTTCCCAGCTTGCCGTGGGGCCCACTATGGTCAAATGGGCAGGTGGAGAAAAGGTCCTGATGGGCCTCCTGCGCTGGTGGCCAATTCTCAATCCTCTATACCTCTGGTGAGCTTCACTGGCGATTAGAACTGCCAGATCAGCTTTTGAGCACCTACATCCTCATGAGGTGTGAGATGATGATCCTTGTGAGATGTGAGGCCTACAGCCGTTCTGTATCTGCGGGGATGTCTCCAGCCATGGTGCAAGCCTACAAGGAGTTGGTCTCCCTTTTGGGGAGGCCACTTTTCCATGGGCAAGCACCTACAGTTAACATACTACATGAATTTCCTCAAAGAGGTCATCGCGGTGCGCTGGGAGGTCCAAGTGAACATCCCGGGGTCTCCTGCAGAGTTTGACAGAGGGGTTGGTCAGTACTGGATTGTTTACCAGGGCATGGGAAAAGACCTTCCCTTGTGGGGGGTACTCAGGCTCGCAGCATGGAACCTGGCAGAACAGCGCCCCACCTGCGTGGCACCCATCGCTGTGGTGTCCGGAGTGGTTCACCCCGGCTTGGCCTCATGGGCAAGGAACCTGGGCTTCCTCCTGTATGCTCCCCACCAATTTGGCGACCTTGACCAGTGAAGGCCTGACCCAATTGCAGGCAGGGCATGTCGATGGTCCTATTGTCAGGTGAGCCTGGGCTTCACTGGTCTACAGCTCCCGATGGGATGCAGATTTGGCTAGCTTGTCCCAGCCCTTCTTGGCTGCGGCCGGCAGAGGATGACGTACCATGGCTCTCTACATTCATACCTTGTTATGGCCCCAAATGCAAACCCCACGGCAGTTCAGCACAACACTTCCAAGGGAATCAAGGCGATCGGGATGACCAAATGACAACCTGTCAGAAGACGGACTACATCCTAATGATGGGTGTAAGATCTAGAGAAGTGCTGGTGCATTGCACCAGGAACTGTTATGGGGAGAGTCTCGAGGCAGCAGTGCCAGCTTCGGATGCGGGGTGCATCGGGTTGATCTCCCAGTTCTGGTGCTCCACCTCCTCACCCAGCCTTGCAGCCTCTAGGTCCAAACCATTACCTGGGCTAGGCCTGATATCGGTGAGAGAGCGAGAGAGAGAGCGAGAGAGAGAGCGAGCGAGAGAGCGAGAGAGAGAGCGAGAGAGCGAGAGAGAGAGAGCGAGCGAGAGAGAGAGCGAGAGAGAGAGAGCGAGAGAGAGAGAGCGAGAGAGAGAGAGAGCGACAGAGAGAACGACAGAGAGAGCGACAGAGAGAGCGACAGAGAGAGCGAGAGAGAGAGAGAGAGAGAGAGAGAGAGAAGGGCAGGGATGACTTTATGGATGATCAGGATGACCCTGACCCCATTTATTTGAAGGATTGGGACCTGGATGAGGGATGAGGTGAGGAGAGGGGGGGGGGAGGAGGAGGAGGGGAGGCCTGCCCAACGTCACATCACGGTGACACCAGGGTGGGCCTGATGGTCCAGCCCACGCCTGCGATCTCCAAAGATAGGACAGGTCCTCACAAAAAAGTATCTGACGTTTTCGACTCCGACAAAGGGTTAACGGCCGAAACATCAGCTTCTCCTCGCTTCACGCGATAGTTAGCACACCTCAGTCAACTTCCTGTTGATTTCATACATTGCACTCTTCTATGCCTACTTCCACCATCGGATAAATGGGGATTACAAGACAACATTAATCAATCGAGGAAAAATTGTGACGTCACATTCATCGGATATTCGAGCATGTTTTAATCCACCGACACTAGAACAGCTATTGTATTTGTTCAAATTTTGTGTTTACCCCTTAAACCCACGAGCTCACCGGAATTCAGATAAAATTATGGAAAGATGACCAAAATGGTTTTCTTGGTAACAAATTATTTTCAGCAACGTCATACTTTTATCCTAATCTTTCAGCATAACTACCTGGAGTCTACCCTGTCCCCATACTGGAGGGTCAGCTGGGGCGGCCGACCGTTGATGGTCGAAAGAGCTCCGGCTGGCAAGGTGAAAGTGATGGTTCCACATACGCTGATGGTACACTCGTACACGAGGCCGATGGCATGCCACATTTGCAAACGACTCATACGTGGGCTGTTCCGCCAAGGCCTGCAATGCAAGGGTACGCCTCAAATTTCAAATTCAGTAAACCAAAGAAGCCTTGCCTTCACGAATGCTTTTTGAGTTCAATTCCACTTCATCCATCAATGCGATATAATTTGGAAATGTTTGTCATTGTCGTTTTTTCTAGACTGCAAGTTCAGCTGTCATAAACGCTGTGCTACCAAGGCATCCAAAGATTGCCTTGGAGAAGGTTTTAACAATGGTAAATGGATAATTCTCTTTCAAACTCCTGATTCATGCCCCAACAAGTGATAGTCATGTGGATTTTTGGTTGAAGTTCCATTTCAACAACATGGCCACCTCCAGCAGAGATCCAGAGCACGAGAAACGAGGAAGACCTTTCGCTAGAGGGTCCAGGCGAGATAGAAGACTCCTCGTCCATTGAGGAGATCGATGAAGAGCTTCCACCAATAGAAAGCGAGCGAGTGCCAGGTGATGGGCAAGACCTGGATGGAGAAGATGGAGAAGATGGAGAGTTTGGTCACCCGATCAGGTAAAACATTGTGCAGTGCAATGACACAATACAAATGCAATGTTGCAATTGATACAAGATAATTGTAGAGATACAAGTAAGCAATGAGATAAGGATGATGAAAGCAATGCACACCAAAAGGTTGTGGAAAGTTTGCTGAGAATTTTGCGATTATATTTTTATGGCAAGTGCCGATGTCCTGTCGATGTGGTGTCCACAGCCCTTCGACGAGCAACAACATTCCTCTGATGCGCATCGTACAGTCGGTGAAATACAGCAAACGTAAAAATACCAGTGTGCTGAAGGAGGGATGGATGGCACATTTCACCAACAAAGACAGCCTGGTAAGTGTTTCCCTTCTGTCCTCCTGGTCCTTTGTTTGATATATATATAGATAGATAGAGAGATATATATATATATATATATAATTATATATACTAGGGCATGCCCGTACTATATCTATATCTAAAATTATATCCCCCCCCTCTATTTACATGAAATGGTTTGGTCCAAAGCGAACGGCTTGCGAGTGGTGACAATCCCCCCCCTCTATTTACATGCAATGGTTTGGTCCAAAGCGAACGGCTTCCGGAGTTTGGTAAAGAAATCGCCATCGCGTGCACAAACGCGCAGGAAAGCGAATGAATCGCAAATTCGTTTTTATTAGTTGTAAAACATAGTTTAACGCCAACATAGTTTGCAAACGTGAAATAAATGAATACGCTCTCAAATGTGCCATCCGAGGCAGAGTGTGCCCGCCACGTTCGGCACACGCGATCGTTCGCTGCTCTCTGATTGGTTGAATCGTTTTTTGGACATAGCTCGGTAAGTAATTGTCCGATTAATATGAAACCTTGAAAAGGCACATCCTCGGGTCCCCAGCAATATACCTGGCAAGTTAAAAGTATATCGGACCCGTGGTTGTCGAGAAACAGCGGTCACAGACAAACGTACAAACGTACAGACAGAGATTACTGGAATTATAGATATTATATATATATATATATATATATATATATATATATATATATATATATATATATAAGTTCAAAACACACCTGGTCACAAGTGTGCCGCACTGACTGGGTCCTCAGTCGAGGTCCTCAGCATCATCCCGTTTCGGCCCTTCAACCTCGATACGGTCAGCGAAGGTGGGCCAGCAGGGGCACGTACACGTCCACATGCAGCAACTGCACCTGGATGCGTACATACCCCACCCCCAGCCAGTGCGAACAACAACAACAACACCTCCACATCCAGAATCCACAGCACCAAACAAACATGGTGGAACACTCAAACACCCACCTTTATACCCTTCACCACTCACCAACAAAACACACCAGATCATTCATACACACATACACACCCATACACACACATACATACAGAACACCAACCAAACAACCACCTACACTTGCATCATACACCACTCAACACACAAAAACACACTCGTGCAAAAATTCATTCATGCAAAAACACACACCCTCACCCACTCACTCATATACACAAAATAAGAAGTAACAATGGTAACAAACAAAAAAAAAAAAACACACACACAACCAACCTACACCATTCGACGTGCCTCCATAAACTTCCTCCATATCCAAAATGAGCCTTTCAAGACAACCTGGGCCACCTTGTCACACACCCTCCTTCTTTCTGTCCCACACACTCCCAGCCTAGCAAGAAATGCAGAAAAGGAATTGCCAATATACCCTCTACACCCCACCTCAAATGGCTGACACGAAACTCGCCAAACCTTCTCCCGGCACTCTGCCTCCAGCTCACTGTACTTTCCTCTCTTCCTCTCGTGCACCTCCTCTCTCTCTCTCTATATCTATATCTATATATATATATATATATATATATATATATATATATATATATATATATATATATATACATATATATATATATATATATACGTATATATATATATATATATACATATATATATACATATATATAAATAAATAAATAAATAAATAAATAAATAAATAACTAACTAACTAACTAACTAACTAACTAAATACATAAATAAATAAACAAACATCTTTCCAGAATGTTAAGAAACTCATGATTTCAGTTACTGTATCCCCTTCACACATTAGACATTATGTAACCACGTGGTTTCTATCTTTTCTGTTTGACTGAAGGATCACGTGTAAAGCAAATTTATCATTATTGGGTTGGCAGAATATCCTGGAGGTTTGTGCACTCGTCTCTGAGATGTCTAACCTGGGTTTGAATCTCGACCCAGCTAGAAAAAATATATATATAATAAAAATAAAATGAGAGAAATAAAATAAAACAATAATATATAAGGCAAGGCAAGACATCACTGTGTTGCATCCCATGGTAAACTGGGAGTCCTAGTCTGCCGGAATTAAGTGGTGGACTTTATATATCCCACGGTGTCCTTCACGAAGAGTAGGCGAGTTATCACCGGCACCCTGAATAAATTACTAATTCTTGCTCAAACCAACGGGGGGAATTGCAGTGGTACAGCTCTGTCACCAGCCATGCGACATGTAAAAGAAGAAGAGGTAGATTGTGATAATATGTCATCAATGGAGCAGGCAGAAAATGGATTGACAAAAAAAAAAAAATCCATGAAACACAAAAACAACCCAAGGTATTTCTGTAAGGTAAGATCATGTGTATCTGTGTAAGATCATGTGTAAGATCATGTGTCATCTTTTTACAATTATAAAGTGCCAAAATGTTTGATTACCCCTTCTATTGTGCCCCATTTACGTCTCTTCCTTCACTTTCATGTACTCCCAATCTCCTTTCCCTTCTCTTCCCACTCTGACTCCCGTCTTACAAATATCTATAGTGACACCTGAAAAAATTATCATCACATTACTATCAGATCTCAAGAGAAACCGTAGGATTTAAAAAATATATTTTAAATATCCTTCTCATGGAGCGAGAACATAGAACAAAAGGAACAGTAGAAAGAGGGTGGAAAGCACACCAGCAGCAGGGTTGAGGGACAAAATAGAGGGATAAGGGATGTGGGGAAGAATGAGAGCTCAGGGAGGACAAGATTGACAAAGCCACAAGAGGTGGGCCACAAAACTTGGAAAGAGGTGGGCTTGGGGACTGTTAATGTGTAGAAAATATCATTGCTTTGTATTGGGGGTGATCCTAGGTGGTTGTAAACAGCTATCTTAGGCCGAAAAAAATATATTGCTGGTCTCTGGTCAGACCAAAGTTCCAGAATTGATGCGGCGATGCGGTTTTTTTTCTTTTTTGAAAAGCATGGATTGTACATATAAAGGCGTTGTTTTTGTGTCATGCCTTGCGGTCCGGTCCTCCTCATCTGCCGTGGCGCCGCCCAGAGAGAAATTAAAGACAGCCAATGGGACAGGGTGGCCTTTTTGTAAATAATGAACACAAGCTTAAGTTATTTTAAAATGTATTTATTCTGAAAATCATTAAGTTCTTCAAGCATATTAAAGACTACCATTTCGTTCTCGAGATCGCCTCGCCGTACCGTCAAACATTCCAATGCGTCGATCGCATCAACACTGCGCATGCGCATTGTGCAAGTGGTCTAACAGGCCGATGGTCTCCCACGATCTCTTCTCCCAGTCCACCAGATTATCACAGACGCTTACAACGTCATGACAAACGACATAGGATACAAGCCTAACTAACGAGACCACCCGCAGCTCTCTAGGCCTTCTGGTTGCTTCACACGAACCCGACAAAGAACGTCTTCGTTTCAATAAATGACAATATCCAGCCGATTGGATTCATGACGGCACGGCACACAAAACTACTCATATCTTTGGGACGGCTGGTTGGATTTGGACAAACTAAACGAAGTTTTGTAGGGGAGAACCGTGTGCGAACGTCGATACCAATGGCGACCCTCACAGACCCGCATTTCCCGAGATAGCGCGCCGGCCCGACAACAACAGGTGCGCGCTGTTGTAAGTACCGTTGAAAATTTGAAGAAAATTTTTTTTTGTTGACGCGCAGGGTCAAAATCGATGCGCGCGCTGACCAGAGACCGGAAATATTATTTTCTCGGCCTTAGACACCTGGAGGGAAGAGTGAGATTGAATAAAATGTGTAATTTGGTTTCACAGATGGGAGACAAAGATTAATCAAAGGAAGGACGTCAGCCGTGATTATGAATTTTGGGAGTTTTATCAGAAGGAGGATGCTGGAGGACCACGTGCGCCCTGCTGAAACCTGGGAGGAGCGGCGAGGGGAAGGGACATAGCACCGAAAGTGCAGAGAGTGCAAGACCTGAAAGGAGAGAGTAGAAGACAGAGACCACTAACCTGTCTGCAATGGTGACGTGGTAGGCCCATAGCCCAGACTCAGCTTCAGCTTCATCGCAGGAGATTCCAATGAGCTTAAATGCCTTAGTTTACATAGCGTCAAGTTAAGCAAGGTGTGAGGCAGGGGAGCCAGGCCAGAGTGGAGAGCAGTACTCCATCAAGCTACGGATGAAGACCATGTAGGTGGATAGACGTTCAGGCCAAAGTCTCATATTTACATATCCATCAAGTCTTATTTACATATCGGGCTAGAGTATCATATTTGCATATCCGTTGAGTCTTGTTTACACATCGGGCCAGAGTATAATATTACATACCCGTCGAGTCTTGTTTACATATCAGAGCAAAGTATCATATTTACATACCAGTCTAGTCTTGTTTACATATCGGCCCAGAGTATCATATTTACATCCCCGTCTAGTCTCATTTACATATCAAAGCAAAGCGTATTTACATACCAGTATCATATTTACATACCAGTCAAGTCTCGTTTACAAATCAGACCGGAGTATCATATTTACATACCAGTATCATATTTACAGACCAATCAAGTCTTATTTACATATTGGATGAGAATATCATATTTATATATACATCAAGTCTTATTTATGTATTGGACTAGAGCATCATATTTACATAGCCGCCAATATTTAATTATATATCGGAGCAAAGCATCATATTTACATACCAATATCATATTTACATACACGCTAAATCTTATTTACATATTGGGCCAGAGTATAATATTTATATTTACATACTCGTCGAGCTTTATTTACATGTTGGGCCAGAGTATCATATTTACATACCAGTCAAGATGTATTTCCATATAGCAGCAAGGTATCATATTGACATACCAGTATCAAATTTACATACACGTCGAGTCTTATTTACACATCGGGCCAGAGTATAATATTACATACCCGTCGAGTCCTATTTACAAATAGGGCCAGAGCATCATATGTACATACCAGTCATCTTATTTACATTTCAGAGCAAAGTATCATATTTACATACCAGTATCATATTTATATACCCATCGTCATATTTACATATCAGGCCAGAGTATCATATTTACAACCCCATCAAGTCATATTTACATATCAGGCCAGAGTATCATATTTACATACCCATAAAGTCTTATTTACATATCAGGCCAGAGTATCATATTTACAAACCCATCATGTCATATTTACATATCAGGCCAGAGTATCATATTTACATACCCATAAAGTCTTATTTACATATCAGGCCAGAGTATCATATTTACATATCAGGCCAGAGTATCATATTTACATACCCATAAAGTCTTATTTACATATTGGCCCAGAATATCATATTTACATACCCATAAAGTCTTATTTACATATTGGCCCAGAGTATCATCTATCTATAATTCCATTAATCTCTGTGTGTATGTGTGTATGTGTGTTTGTATGTGTGTATGTGTGTATGTTTGTCTGTGACCGCTGTTTCTCGACAACTACCGGTCCGATATACTTGAAACTTGCCAGGTATATTGCTGGGGACCCGAGGATGTGCCTTTTCAAGGTTTGAAATTAATCGGACAAGTAGTTACCGAGCTATGGCGATTTCTTTACCAAACACCGCAAGCCGTTCGCTTTGGACCAAACCATTTCATGTAAATAGAGGGGGGGGTTCTGTGGTCGTTGCGAATGGATCAAACCATTCATGTAAATAGAGGGGGGGGGGTTCTGTGGTCGTTACTGCCACGTGGTTTCAAAGTTTTTTTTTGTTGTTGTTGTTTGCACGCATGTTTTTTTGCACCCACGTACGGGCACGCCCTAGGATGTTTACACACACACACCCCTACACAAATTTTTTTTTTTTTTTTTTTTTGGCAAGGAACGGGCACCCACGTACGGGCACGTCCTAGCTTATATATAGTACGGGCATGCCCTAGTCTATCTATAATTCCAGTAATCTCTGTGTGTGTGTATGTGTGTGTGTATGTGTGTGTGTATGTCTGTGTGTGTATGTCTGTGTGTCTGTGACCGCTGTTTCTCGACAACCACGGGTCCGATATACTTGAAACTTGCCAGGTATATTGCTGGGGACCTGAGGATGTGCCTTTTCAAGGTTTCATATTAATCGGACAAGTAGTTACCGAGCTATGGCGATTTAGCCGTTCGCCGTTCGCTTTGCGAATGGACCGAACCATTTCATGTAAATAGAGGGGGGGGGGGGGGGTTCTACCGTACTCGCAAGCCGTTCGCTTTGGACCAAACCATTTCATGTAAATAGAGGGGGGGGGATTGTCACCGTACTCGCAAGCCGTTCGCTTTGGCTTTGCGAATGGACCAAACCATTTCATGTAAATAGAGGGGGGGGATTGTCACCGTACTCGCAAGCCGTTCGCTTTGGCTTTGCGAATGAACCAAACCATTTCATGTAAATAGAGGGGGGGGATATAATTTTAGATATATATACACAAAGAATTAAGTTAAGCACCCCTACACAACGAATTAAGGTAAGCACCCCCTAATATATATTCTTTGTGTATATGTATACATTGGCATATATTCTAAGGTATGTGAGATCAAATAATGATTGGTATGACATTAGCAATTATCCATTGATGAAATTGAGTGATCAAAGTGAAAAAAAGTGATTGGTTGAGTCAGTGATCCGATCACGTGGGTCCTACACACGTTATTGACGCAAAGATCGCTAGAGGTCTTCTCAGAACAATGACTGTACGTTAGAAAACATAAACGTCATCCACACTGTCCGTGATGGACCTATAGCTCCATACTTAAATTGAGGTGAAAATATGCCTAAAATTCCCAAAAAATTTCACCTTAAATTATTCAGAATAAAATATTGAAAACGGCATGATTGTTATGTTTTTATGTGACCATAATATCACTTCTCCAGAAAATATAGCAATATCATGGGTATATTACACCGTTTTGACGACAACAAACTTGTAATGTGCGAGGTTGTAAAAAAACGGGGGGGGTGCTTAACTTAATTCTTTGTGTATATATAGTACGGGCATGCCCTCGTATTTACAAACCCATCAAGTCATATTTACATATCCGGCCAGAGTATCATATTTACATACCCATAGTCTTATTTACATATTGGCCCAGAGTATCATATTTACATACCCATAAAGTCTTATTTACATATTGGCCCAGAGTATCATATTTACAACCCCATCAAGTTATATTTACATATCAGGCCAGAGTATCATATTTACATACCCATAAAGTCTTATTTACATATCCGGCCAGAGTATCATATTTACATACCCATAAAGTCTTATTTACATATTGGCCCAGAGTATCATATTTACATACCCATAAAGTATTATTCACATATCCGGCCAGAGTATCATATTTACATACCCATAAAGTCTTATTTACATATTGGCCCAGAGTATCATATTTACATACCCATAAAGTCTTATTTACATATCTGGCCAGAGTATCATATTTACATACCCATAAAGTCTTATTTACATATTGGCCCAGAGTATCATATTTACATACCCATAAAGTCTTATTTACATATCCGGCCAGAGTATCATATTTACATACCCATAAAGTCTTATTTACATATTGGCCCAGAGTATCATATTTACATACCCATAAAGTCTTATTTGCATATCCGGCCAGAGTATCATATTTACATACCCATAAAGTCTTATTTACATATCCGGCCAGAGTATCATATTTACATACCCATAAAGTCTTATTTACATATCCGGCCAGAGTATCATATTTACATACCCATAAAGTCTTATTTACATATTGGCCCAGAGTATCATATTTACATACCCATAAAGTCTTATTTGCATATCCGGCCAGAGTATCATATTTACATACCCATAAAGTCTTATTTACATATCCGGCCAGAGTATCATATTTACATACCCATAAAGTCTGATTTACATATTGGCCCAGAGTATCATATTTACATACCCATAAAGTCTTATTTACATATCCGGCCAGAGTATCATATTTACATACCCATAAAGTCTTATTTACATATCCGGCCAGAGTATCATATTTACATACCCATAAAGTCTTATTTACATATTGGCCCAGAGTATCATATTTACATACTCATAAAGTCTTATTTGCATATCCGGCCAGAGTATCATATTTACATACCCATAAAGTCTTATTTACATATCCGGCCAGAGTATCATATTTACATACCCATAAAGTCTTATTTGCATATTGGCCCAGAGTATCATATTTACATACCCATAAAGTCTTATTTGCATATCCGGCCAAAGTATCATATTTACATACCCATAAAGTCTTATTTACATATTGGCCCAGATTATCATATTTACATACTCATAAAGTCTTATTTGCATATCCGGCCAGAGTATCATATTTACATACCCATAAAGTCTTATTTACATATCCGGCCAGAGTATCATATTTACATACCCATAAAGTCTTATTTGCATATCCGGCCAGAGTATCATATTTACATACCCATAAAGTCTTATTTGCATATCCGGCCAGAGTATCATATTTACATACCCATAAAGTCTTATTTGCATATCCGGCCAGAGTATCATATTTACATACCCATAAAGTCTTATTTACATATCCGGCCAGAGTATCATATTTACATACCCATAAAGTCTGATTTACATATTGGCCCAGAGTATCATATTTACATACCCATAAAGTCTTATTTACATATCCGGCCAGAGTATCATATTTACATACCCATAAAGTCTTATTCACATATCCGGCCAGAGTATCATATTTACATACCCATAAAGTCTTATTTGCATATTGGCCCAGAGTATCATATTTACATTCCCGTACATTATTATTAGTCTTGTTTACATAAGACTCACCTTTCTAAGTCTTATTCATATATCTATTGAGTTATAAAACTCTTAATATAATTTGTAATGTTAGTTTGTTCAAAATAACTTTTAAAAATCAATGATGTTCTCCAGTCAATGTTGATGGAAATTACAAACCCTCCGAAACCTTGCAGAGGAAAAGACACTACTGGCGGTTGGACACCAAATGCATCACTCTGTTTCAGTCCGACACAGGTACCAAGTATTACAAGGTGAGTGAATTGGTCAAAAGGTCACTGGAATACACCCACGACAAAGTACTTGTGTTTTCCGAACTGTTTACATTTTTTTCTTAGAGGACAGACAGTTTTCTGAAAATTGCAGTAAGAATAAAAGGATTTGTAATGATTACCTTTCCACTGTTCTGCAGGAAATCCCCCTGTCTCAAATTCTTCAAGTGGCTCCGGCTCAGAATTTTGAGTTTGCTTCCCCACTGGGTTCCCCACATTGCTTTGAACTCGTCACCGAACACCTGCTGTACCTCGTCGGTGAAGACTTGCCCGACGCCGGTGGCAGCTGCGGTGGAGCGGGGTCATGGGTGGCGCGCAGCTGGGAGCAGGCCATCCGACAGGCCCTCATGCCTGTTACTCCTCAAAATAGCTCGACGGGACTGGTGGAGACATCTTTGCACAGTGAGAAATGTATTTGGTATCATCCAAAATTATTCTGGGTCATTTTTGCTGTTCGGTTGGAGATTAGCGAAGAAATATTGGCCTAGCGGGAAAAGGCTGCGTACCGGTAGTCAAAAGCGACGAGGCCGTGAGAGCATGAAGGTAAACCGAGTTCCCAATTGCTCGAGACCGAGCTGAACCAATTAGCAACACTTGTTAGATGTGGCGAACTTACAAAGACCATCTGATTGCCACGGTTTGCCTGCAATTCCAGTAGATCAGCCATAGCACATCATGATGGTGTAGAATCACTATTGTGATTCTGTGGATGTAATCACATTAATCACTATAGTGTAGAAATTTGGCCATTGCCCAGATCTGGATCATACAATGCAAATTTAAGCTCGGATGACATAGGGCGTATTTTGTACAAATGCGGGGCTTCCATTGCGTGAGTAACCTTAACCCTAACCCAGCACTGGTGACACTGTCAGATGGCAGAAGTTGCTCTCCAGTCGATGCTGTCAATTATTCTTTCTTTTATTCTTAAGAACACCCATTCATCCTTCCCTTTGAAATCGAATATTGGTGAAGGATAGCTTGCAGTAATGCTTGTTCCGTCACAGGAAACACCAGGTGACAGGGTAATACGATTTCACCAAGGGGAGCCACCAGTTGCTAGCACCTTAAAAACTCTAAAAATTGCCCAATGTTACTTCATCTCTAAGCAAATGAAGATAAAATGCAATCGTAGCAACCAGAATCACAAACAACCCAACTGTTGCAAACTACGTTGGCAAATATCAAGATCATAACATTATAACAAGAAATATGTCGTGCATAGCACGATACTTGCGAAATCCGTAAAATAAGTTGTTGGCCGATGATGACCTCAAAAATAATTGGTGGTTGAATTCAGTGACCATATATGCAAATCCTCTTAAAATTTAAAGTCAATCAGATGAAAATTGAGGATTTTAGAAATTTGGCCCATGTTGACCTTTTGGCCGATGTTGACCTCAAAAATACTTGGTGGTTGAATTCAGTGACCAGATATGCAAGTTCTCTTCAAATTTCAAGTTAATCAGATGAAAATGGAGGATTTTAGAAATTTGGCCTATGTTGACCTTTTGGCCTATGTTGACCTCAAAAATACTTGGTGGTTGAATTCAGTGACGAGATATGCAAGTTCTCTTCAAATTTAAAGTCAATTGGATGAAAATTGAGGATTTTAGAAATTTGGCCTATGTTGACCTTTTGGCCGATGTTGACCTCAAAAATACTTGGTGGTTGAATTCAGTGACCAGATATGCAAGTTCTCTTCAAATTTCAAGTCAATCAGATGAAAATTGAGGACTTTAGAAGTTTGGCCCATGTTGACCTTTTGGCCTATGTTGACCTCAAAAATACTTGGTGGTTGAATTCAGTCACCAGATATGCAAGTGGTCTTCAAATTTCAAGTCAATCAGATGAAAGTTGAGGATTTTAGAAATTTGACAAAGTTGGGTGACATTTGGCCTATGTTGACCTATTTTGACCCCAAAAACAGGCTTCATGCTTATGACCAACTATACCATTTGATGAAGTTTCGTGAAGATCGGTTGAAAATTGTGACCTGTAGGCGACTGACATACAGACAAACAGACAGAATAACGCACAAGACCAAGCAATATACTTGAAAAATCTTCAATTTTCGCAAGTAATAATTTAATAACCATTCCTTTCACGTCGTGAGGTGCATAGGAGCTGCAGACGCAGTTTCATTGGCTAAGAAGTACAATCCTGGATGGGTCGCCACTCCGACGCAGGATACTCCAATGGCTTATTGCCCCAGTAATCTGGTACTCATTTGGCTGACCTTGGAAGGATGACAGGCTGAGTCAACCCACCTGTTGTTATTTCAATGGCGCGACAGGGGCTCAAACTCAAGACCCTAAATATATTAAACGAGCCTCCTCAACCGAGACCATAACATTCCTCCTCGAGATGAAATAATCTCGCGCGTGTGTGTGTGTGTGTGTGTGTGTGTGTGTGTGTGTGTGTGTGTGTGTGTGTGTGTGTGTGTGTGTGTGTGTGTGTATACACGTCGATACTTTCGCTTTTAAAAAAAGAAAAATTCTCTGCAAACACTTGTCTGATCAATGCAAAACTCTAAACATACGAGGGACTCTTCATGGAAAATACTTTATTGATAACTCCAATGCCATCGGTGACATGGTATGGCAGCCGTGTTGTATGAAAGGGAAAAAAAATGGACATCTTTTTCTCCGAAACCGCTCAACGGAAATTTTTTAAACTTCGCACATGTCAACTCCCCGTGGGTTGTATCGGGTGATAATGATGACATCATCAGTATAGTAAGTATTCCAGGCATAATTGGTTGAATCAAAATTCTTATCCAAAAAATCTGAATCATATATCTGAACAACAACCCGAATCGAGTGAAGAATTAAATTTATGACATCGGTCACGTGGTCCGGCAGCCATATTAGATTGAAAATAAAAACGCAAAAAAATCTCCTCCTCCAGAACCGCTTAACAGATCGATGCGAAACTTCATACATATGATCGACCACTAGCCATGGGGAAATAGTTTGAAACTTCATTGACGGAATTTAGCCTTAATGTGCACAAAAGTGATCGTTAAATATCACAATAATCAATCAATAAAGTTATGGATAGTGGCAATATATGTGACATAATAAGATGCACGATTATGGGAATATAGGCCATAATGGTAGGGTATTCAGTTAACAATGGTGTTTTTGTTCAGAATGAGCATGCCAGATGAGACTATGTGCCCTACTCAGTGACGTTCTAGTTAAGCAAGAAATGTATTGTAAAAATAAATAAATAAAAGAAATCCCTTTTTAAGGCCATTTTCCCTGCTAGAGCGGGGGTTAGTTTTGCGGGTCCCATGACAATCATCCTGGTTCCCTTTTTGAGGCAATGTTTTTATGGCCGGATGCCCTTCCTGACGCCAACCCTTTAGTCGCCTCTTGCGACACGCAGGCATATGGTGTACCTATTCTATACATGCACACACCGGCACATTCTTCCCAGTGAGCTGGTACTCAATTTGCCAACCTCAGAAGGATGACAGGCTGAGTCAACCCCCCTGGCATTAATTCAACGATTGAACGGGATTCGAACCCAGGATCCTAGGATCCCAAGCTGGCACCCTAACCGCTAAACCAACACCAGGCTAGAAATTTATTGTGATACTAAACTTTTTAAAATCACAATATAATTTAAATGACGTTAGATTTTGCATGAGTACAGCGACACAAGCTAATAGTTGTTGATTATGAAGCCCCACATAGAGGAAACTTGGAAAACTCACAAATTTGTTTTGAATGTTTCATGTGTGTACACATAAAGAACAATGGAAGAGTATGTGTCCGTTTGTGTGCAGAACATGCATCTGTCAGCATCTCCGTATCAAACTACGACATTGATGAGAATGCCGTGAGTTACTCTTTGTGCAAGTTTCTTTATAACTGTAATACTACTAAAGTTCATGTCATCTAATGCATACCGATGTACCGCAACTCCTCTTTCCCTTGCAACCCAAGGACATCAGCACAATTTATCAGATATTTCCCGACGAGGTGCTGGGATCAGGACAGTTTGGCATCGTGTATGGAGGTACAAAATTGGAATTTCTGTTTTCTAAGCTGTGTTCGTCGTTCATTTAAGAGACCCCTTTCAATTTTTACAGGCAATTGTATATTTAGGCCGAGAAAAATATATTTCCGGTCTCTGGTCAGCGCGCGCATCCATTTTGACCCTGCGCGTCAACAATTTTTTTTTTTTTTCAAATTTCCAACGGTACCTACAACAGCGCGCACCTGTTGTTGCCGGGCCGGCGCGCTATCTCGGGAAATACGGGTCGCCATTGGTATCGACGTTCGCGCACGGTTCTCCCCTACAAAACTACATTTAGTTTGTCCAAATCCAACCAGCCGTTCCAAAGATATGAGTCGTGTTGTGTGCCGTGACGTCATGAATACAATCGGCTGGATATTGTCATTTATTGAAACGAAGACGTTCTTTGTCGGGTTCGTGTGAAGCAACCAGAAGGCCTAGAGAGCTGCGGGTGGTTTCGTTAGTTAGGCCTGGATCCTATATCGTTTGTGATGAAGTTGTAAGTGTCTGTGATAATCTGTTGGACTGGGAGAAGAGATCGTGGGAGACCATCGGCCTGTTAGACCATTTGCGCATGCGCAGTGTTGACGCGATCGACGCATTGGAATGTTTGACGGTACGGCGAGGCGATCTCGAGAACGAAATTACAGTCTATAATATGCTTGAAGAACTTAATGATTTTCAGAATAAATACATTTCAAAATAACTTAAGCTTGTGTTCATTATTTACAAAAAGGCTGACCTGTCCCATTGCCCGTCTTTAATTTCTCTCTGGACGGCGCCACGGCAGATGAGGAGGACCGCAAGGCATGAGGACACAAAAAACAACACCTTTATATTATTTTGCAATCCATGCTCTTCAAAGAAAAAAAAGAAAAGAAAAAAAACCGCATCGCTGCATCAATTCTGGAACTTTGGTCTGACCAGAGACCAGCAATATATTTTTTTCGGCCTAAATACATACAAATTGTGAATTTTAATCCCCACTGCAACCACCACCACCACCCATCCTCTCCCACCCCCCAACACCTATTTGACTCCAATATCCCTAACTCCTCTATAACTCTACTACCCTCTCCCCATAATTTCCTTGGTTTACGTTTCCTCAATTGACTCCATCACATCACCCTAATGAATACCTAATATGACTAGAATGAAGTCAATGGCGTGCCATCGCAAATCCCCACGCTTCAAAAAGTTCCTCCAGGAATGACCCAATATCAAATTTTGAGTTAAAAAAAAACAAAAACAATTCCCATTTTGACCCCCAAGTCGTCACCCATTGGTACATGCACTGGAGGTCAAAGCAAAAAAAAAAAAATCATTACATATGGCGTTACAAGTTTCATTTTAAGACGTTATAAAATGTGCCACAACCCCTCCCCCCCCCCCCCCCCCGAGCCCCACTTCCGCCTCTCAGCCCCCGCGAGACTTTGATTGAAACAAGTGCTTTGCGTGACATCTTCCATCTTCCATACAGGGAAGCACAGGAAGAGTGGACGGGATGTGGCTATTAAAGTAATAGACAAGCTACGGTTTCCAACGAAGCAGGAAAACCAGCTCAGAAATGAAGTCTCGATCCTGCAAGTGAGTGTGACCACATGTTTTCAGTTTGTTTTGCATCAATTAAATGGGACAATGACAAACTAATGAGAAGCACTCAGTCCAAACAACACAAGGTTGTTACAACACAATGCAAAATAAACAAAACACAACAAACAACACAAACAAATAAATCTGAAACCGACACACAAAGGCCCTAAGATTGAAAATTGCCTTGTGAGATTACCCACAGCAGCATCTACACACAAGGGAGTGATGCAACAACCAGATCCCATGATTACCTCACAATCCTCACATGGATACATGGTTATGAACTCACGTACCACCTGTCCAACTCGTGCATAATAATAATACTCGTGCATAATAACCTTTTCATTAAAATACCTGTTCTTTTTTTTTTTTTTTCTTCTTCTTTCTTTTGTGCAAGAAAAAAACAAATTAGTATAACCAACCAGACAAGCTGTGCCGGTGGTTTGCATTCCCAGTCAGGCAACAGATTATTTTGTGGAATAGGTTGGCACCGAAACAGGTTTGGCAAGAGGTAGCGTCCAAATAGATCACCGCTTGAACAGCGTGCGATCGGTTTTCTTTCGCAAGTCCAAACAAGGCCATCGGGTTATGAGCAGCACGTGCCAACAAACAGTTCACAGTGCCAAAGGGAGCGTTTTTATACCATGCCAAAACTCAGTGTGATGTGCGCTGCTTATGCTCATGAGCATTGTACTTGAACGTTGCTGCACAGATAGTTTTTTTGTTTTTTCTCGGAACATGGTCAAGCCAGCTGGCTCAACGTTTGGGCAGATACGAAGTGATATGTTTGAATCGGCAGTATTTCCACAACATTTATTCAATGAAAGGTGTAGGGATGGTTTCACATGATAATTTATTGTGACCATCCCTACCTAGTTTACATACTCTTTGGCGCACTATCCACACATCCTTGCAAAATGTTTTTTATTACTGGTTTCTGTACTTTTTTGAAAATGCATTTACATTTTTAGTCACCAGCTTTTATTTGATGTCTAATGTACTATAAAAAATACAAGTCAACGACAAACTGCATAGCTGCATGTGTGTGTGCGTGTTTTTGTGCATGCGAGCTTTACAGACACAATAAAGTTCCTGCACACTGTGCCTGGTGTAGTTATCGTATTATACGACTAGTGAAGTACACGTGCTACGCACGCACGGGTGGGAGGCCAGAAGCAAACAGACGATGCAGAAACGGCGATTCTAAAGCATGAAACCAATAAATTCCACATTCCTGTAGCACCTTCAGTCGCACGTTAGACATGGACAGCAAGTTCGTGAAGGACTTCCATGAAAAACGTACCCGTTGGCAAACAAACGGGTACGTTTGCTCCATACCCAGTCAATGGCGAGTCTGCATAAGGCGATCCGCGAATTCACGTTCAGAAAGTAGAAACCGCCACGGCATTTTGTCATTCACTTGAACTCGATATCTCTTTTTTTCATTCCAAACAGCATAACTCCAATCACAAATGAAATAACATTAATATAAAAAATAAACTTTTAACAACATTCATGACATAAACAAATATTTAAATCCTGACATGAAGTTCCATATGGTTGGGTGAATACAATTACGAATTCAAAATCGTAATTGTATTCACTTAATTCCAATCATCAATTGATACCTTAACAAAACGATTAACACGATTAACGTTTAACGATTTAACATTACGAATGAATGACGGTTGTACAGGGTGTCTCAAAATGCATGGAACCCATGTCACTGCTAATAATTCTGCCAATATTAATGTTCTTGTTCCTTTTTTTCAGATTTGAAGAGAGGAGACCATAACAACTAATAATTATCAATCAAAATGCCTTGGACAAAGGAGGAAAAAATATTTTGCGTCATTACTTATTTGGAGACGAAATCATTCAAAACGGTGCAAGCAAAATTTCACAGGAAGTTCAACTTCAACAACTATCCCCAGAAAAACCAAATTTATCGTTGGGCACACAAATTTCAAGCCACTGGATCAGTAAACAACCTCAACAAGAAGGCAGAAACACCCAGTTCTGGCAGGAAGCTGACTGCAAGATCTCCTGACAATGTGAATGCGGTGAGACATTCTGTCGGAAGGAGCCCGAAAAAGTCCATCCGAAGACGTAGCCAAGAGCTGGGTCTTTCACGTGCGTCAGTGCAAAGAATCTTGATCAAGGATCTTCAGCTTTTCCCATACAAGATCCAGATCAAGCATAAACTCACACCAGCTGACATGGCAAAACGTGTTGTGATGTGCCGGTGGTTCGAGAACAAGATCGAAGAGGATCCTGACTTTCTTGATGATGTTTGGTTCAGCGACGAAGCACACTTCTTGCTCTGTGGGCATGTCAATAGCAAGAACAATGTGTTCTTGGGCACACAAGCCCCAGACGAGGTGCTTCAGAGGCCCTTGCACTCTGTGAAATGCACGGCCTGGGTGGCCATCTAAAAACATGGCATAATCAGACCGTTTTGGTTTGAAGACACAGACGAGGAGGCAGTCACTGTCACAAAGGAGCGTTACATTGTGGTGCTCAACAAGTTCTGGAGGGGACTTGGGAGACGTCGTGACGTGAATCGAGATGTGCAATGGTTCCAACAAGATGGGGCAACTCCACATACAGCCAACATCACGATGGAGTGGCTGGACCACCGATTCCCTGATCGGCTGATCAGCAGGCGCCGCGAACCCGAGTGGTCTCCGCATTCACCCGATCTGAACCCCCCAGATTTTTATCTCTCGGGGTTCTTGAAGGACCACGTGTATGAGAATCGTCCTCAATCCATTTCTGAACTGAAAGTGGCCATCACCCAGAAGATTCGTGCCATCAGGAAGGAAGAGTGTGTCAGGGTGATTGACAACTTCGCTCGTCGGCTTCAAGTGTGTGCAAGGCGCAAAGGCGGTCATTTGGAACATGTGCTCTAATAAATGTATCCTTTGAGCTAGAGACCTCAAATCTTCAGTTTTTTAATTGTTATCATATCAGCTTCCAGGAAATGTAATCTTTTTTGGAGTATCTTGTCTGAGTAATAAATTATTATCATGTTAATGGGTTCCATCTATTTTGAGACACCCTGTATTTGGATATTATCAAACCCGTGCATTGCCGTCATCTGTCCACTTCTGCATTCGCGGCAGGTTCATAATTTTCATCAAAATCTAAACAGTATTTGTAGAATTTCAATAAAAGCCACATCACTGTCCATATTGGTAAATATTATTCCATCGTGTTTGGAAAAACTGGAAAATTAGAAAAATAATATAGCTTATTTTACTCCCAGGGGTCACAGGAATACCGACTCAGAATATCGTTGCGATCGGTTGAGCCATTTTAGCGGCACCTTCGGATGGACAGACGGACATTTGGTGAATTATAGTAAGATAACTAGCAGTTTACCCACTCTCCACGTGGGTGGAATTTGCGCATTATTTACAAAAGTCCTGGTGTTGGCTTAGTGGTTAGGGTGCCAGCTTGGGATCCTCGGATCCTGGGTTCGAATCCCGGTCAATCGCTGAATTAACGCCAGGGGAGTTGACTCAGCCTGTCATCCTTCCGAGGTCGGCAAATTGAGTACCAGTTCACTGGTAATTCCCTGTGTGTCGCAAGAGTCGACTAACAGGGTTGGTGGCAGAAAGGGCATCCGGCCGTAAAACATTGCTTCAAAAAGGGGACCATGGTGCCCGAAAAATGCCAACCCCTGCTCTGCAGGGAAAAATGGCCTCTAAAGGTGGTTCTTACAAAAGTGTGAAGGTCTGAAAGGTCTAAAGGTCAAATTGAGAGGTTTAGACATACGGTCCAATACTATGTAATAACATTTATAGTACAATGTGTGACTTGGCATCAATATATGGTAAGATTAGTGAGATGGGGGTGATTATGATGACATCAGATGAGGACATGGCATGAGATGTGGTGGGCTGTCTATATCTGTAATAACTAGAACGGCACTCGGTAGAGCACATACCTCCACCAGGCTGAACAGTTTGTTTTATATCCCACTGATAGGCCGGATCTGGATCCAGGCCTTCAACAAAATGTAATCAGCTTGTTCTTGTCACCTAACTAACTCCACCACCAAGTTTTGTCCAAATCCGTCCATAAATTTTTTTAATATCGTGTTATATATCGCTTTTGGCCTGATCTCTCAATGGTGAAGAATCACTTTAAAAATTAAATAATTCTCGTATCCAAATCCATATTCAGATCTTCACCAAAATCGAATCATTTTGTCCTTCTCACATACACTACCTCCCTGCCAAATTTCATCCGAATCCGTCCACAACTTTTTGAGATATCTTGTTCACTGACAGACAGGGGTGAAAACATAACCTCCATCCACCTTCGGTGGTAAAGGTAATAAAAGAGAATGTACGTGTCTGTCAGTGTGTGTGTCTCCTCCATTACTCCAGAACCATGAAAGCTAGCAGCCCCAAACTTTGCATGCATACGTATCGAACTTCAAGGAAGTGCACGAAAGAACACTGGGAGGTTGGCTGTGTTGAAACACCCCTTTTGAAGTTCATTTAGGGGGTGCTCATAACAAAACAAAAATAATAATAATAAGCCTTAACAAAATGGCAGTGCACCATCTTAGTCAGCCCTCATACTGCAAAGGAGCTCGCACGATTAACATGGGCGGGGGTTCAGGATGCGTTCCAGGTGCAGGGGCGAACAATGGGAGCTCATAATTGTTTTTAGGGGGAACGAGGCGATTAAGTGACAACGAGGTGCGAATGGCCAATTAGCACCCACTTTATCAGAGGTTTCATAAGGTTTGTAGAATTACCGTATAAATACATTGTATGTAATTACCGCACCAAAGCTGGCGGCGGCGTCCATGATGGGCGTATATGAGGTGATGATGGAGGAGGAAGGTGGGCAGTTAATGTGTCATTTGAGGCGAAGATGTGGCGAGTGGGGCGTGGTGCTTTCGGGTCGAGAAGCAATGAGCGGCGTGTATAATGTCTTAATGTCATGGAAATGCACATTTGCATAGAACCCAAGTGTAAACAAGCATTCTGAGTATAGCGCTGCAATACATGTCCCCTACCGGCAGTCTGTCGTCCGGAAAACTGTTGGGGAAATTAAAAAGGGTTATTCACCCACAGGTTATGAATCGTTCCCAATCGCTAATTACCTCAGGACGGGCTCACCTGTGATTCGCACTTGGGACATAGATTTATACACCTTGCAGACAGGTCAGCAGAAGCACGAGAAAATAAGTTGTTGATAAAGAACCTTTCGAGTCGCTGAATATCAGTAATTTATTATATTTTCCGGTTCACGATCAATGATCGATGTGTATATATATGTTGCTCGGCTTGGCTCCGCCCCTCCAGAAAGCGCGCGATGTGTCGCGCTGTTGACGTTCGCGAGACGAGGCTGAGGGCGCGCGGTGCGGCTTGAGGAGAACTCCAGAATAAACAAGAGATATCCATTTTAAAAATATTTTCGTTTAATTAACGATATCTGCCAAACCACGTACCCTATCGCAAATTCCAAAATGACATTTTAGTAGATTGACATGCTGAACAGATCTGTGAAGTTTCCCCTCGATTGGATAAAAAACGAGGGAGGGGCTCGGTTTTAAAGGTTCATGCTTTAAAACGTCATAATTCTGAAACCATGTGACGCATGACGTCATGCTCGCTGACTTTTTTGTTCGTCATGGGTATGCGATTCTGCCTGCAAAGCTTGGCCTCGATCTATTCAGCCGTTGCAGAGAAAAAGGGGTTTTCGTGTTTTCACAAAAAACAATATGGCGGCCGAACCATGTGACCTGTGACATCATAATTACCATTAAAATATTCTACAGACCGAGTCCCCCCCTATGGTGAAAATTTGATCTCAATCGGTCCAATTATTGCAGAGAAAATCATTTTTAACGGAAATTAAAACTAAAATTGCACTGAGTTAAGGATCATCAGAATTCCCAAAGTTCAAAGTGCCATAACTTTGTCAAAAATGATCAAAAGGTCGTGAAGTTCGAACTTGACTTGTAACTTATCATAAGGAAACCATGTGCCAAGTCTGAAATCATTAGCATTAAGCGTTTAGAAAAAAGTCCGGAAAACTGTTCTTTGCATGACGGACTGACGGATTGACGGACTGACGGACGGAGGGACGGCGTGCAAACCTAGAGTCCCCTCCGGTGTACACCGGCAGGGGACTAATAAAACAATGTGTGCTAATAATTGATAATTGCTGGGTACCTATGGGTTGTGTACAAATAAGATTAAAAGGAACAAAACAACAAAACAGGGTGACCGATGGGTTTTGGCGTGCGGCTCAAACGCGCTTCGCGCCTGTGTTACACAGCGCGTGCCACGGAGCTCGTAAATAAATCATAATTATCCCCTAGGAAATGGGGAGAAGAGGTGAAAACATCTCTAACCCTCACAAACACATTGTATCACATTCAAACCCACTACACCAGGGGAAGGAACTACTCTGACCTTACACTGAAGAAATAACTACAATGAGGGACCGGCATGTTGGGTGCCATTGCTTTCGGGGCCGGTTCCTACAACAACAACCACAACAACCACACAAAGTTTGTGTGGCAAGGGTGCCTGGAGGGCGTGAATGGTGTTGGTGTCCTGTTTTCTGAGGAGTTTGTAGACAGTGTGGTGAGTGTGACTAGAGTGAGTGATAGGTTGATGATGGTGAAAATGATGATTGGAAAGCTCTTGGTGAACGTCATCTCGGGATATGCTCCGCAGGTTGGTCGGAGCGATGAAGAAAAGGACAAGTTCTGGTGTGCGATAGAGAAGCTGATGGAAAAAGTGAAAGATGAGGAAGTTGTTGTGGTTGGAGGAGACCTAAATGGACATGTGGGAAGGAGTATGGACGGTTTTGAGGGAGTTCATGGGGGTTACGGATATGGTGTGAGAAATGGAGAAGGTGAAAGGATTTTGGAGTTTGCTGATGGAGCTGATTTATTGATTTGTAATACTAAGTTCCAGAAAGGGGATAATAAGCTTGTTACATGCACGTCAGGTGGGTCGACGACAACAGTTGACTACCTGATGGTGCGTAGGCGAGATAGGGGGTACCTCCGGGACACAAAGGTGATCCCAGGAGAGGAGGCTGTTTCACAGCACCACTTGGTTTCTCTGCGACATAAGGGTGAAAGGTGCGAGGAGAACTCGGCGGGTTAAGTACCAACCGAGAATGAAGGTGTGGAGGTTGAAAGAGGTGACAGTAAGGGAGGCATTAAAAGAGAGGCTGAGTAGGGTTGACGGTGATGTGGTTGAGCTTGAACGTGGTTGGATGTCAATGAAAGCTAGTCTGTTGGGAGCCGTTGGTGAGGTATGTGGATGGACAAAAGGACCACCGGGGCACTCAGAAACATGGTGGTGGGATGATGAAGTTGGAAAGAGGATTGACGAGAAGAGGAAGAAGTTCAAGGAGTGGCAGAAGGCGAAGGGTACGGGAGCAGAAAAAGCAGAGCATGAAAGTTATAAGGCAGCCAAGAAAGCTGCAAAGAAAGAGGTAGCAAAGGCGCAGGAGGCATGTAGGAAAATGTTCGGAGAACGCTTGGATTCGGAAGAGGGTCAGAGAGCGGTATTCAGGATTGCCAAGCAGATAGCGAAAGAGAGGTGTGATGTGATGGGGGTGAGTTGCTTGAAGGATGAAGTGGGACAAATCGTTGTGGACCCAGATGGAATTAAAGGAAGATGGAAAAGATATATGGAAATGCTTTTGAATACAGAGAATGAATGGGATGGCAATATAGAGAGTAACCCAGTTTTAGGACCGGCAGAGAAGATAACTGAGAAGGAAGTTGAGGAAGCGATAAAAGCAATGAGGAGTAGAAAAGCGGGAGGGCCGACGGGAGTTGTGGGAGATATGTTGAAGGCAGCAGGAAGTTGGGGTGTGAAGAGAATGGCAGAGATCTGTAATCTGGTGGTGAAAGAAGGTCGCATTCCAGTGGATTGGGAACTGAGTACCCTTGTCCCTCTATACAGGGGAAAGGTGACCCTCTGGAGTGTGGCTCGTACCGAGTGATAAAGTTATTGGAGCATGGAATGAAGGTATTGGAAAGGGTGTTGGAGAGGAGGATAAGGAAGAAGGTGAAGATCGACGAAATGCAGTTTGGATTTATGCCAGGAAGAGGAACGACAGACGCGCTCTTTATTGTGAGGCAGTTGCAGGAGAAGTACATGGAGAAGAGGAAGACGTTGTTTCTTGGGTTTGTTGATCTGGAGAAAGCATTCGATAGGGTTCCACGCGAAGTATTGACATGGGCATTGAGGAAGTTAGAAGTGGAGGAATGGTTGATCAGAGTTGTGATGGCAATGTACAAAAGAGCGCGCACAGCTGTAAGGACGAAGGATGGGAACAGTGGTGAGTTTGAGGTGAAGGTGGGAGTGCATCAGGGGTCGGTACTAAGTCCACTACTATTTGTAGCTGTGATGGAGGTGCTGGCTCAGAACGTAAAGGAGGGTTTACCGTGGGAGTTGTTGTATGCAGATGATCTGGTGTCGATTGCGGAAAGTATGGATGGACTGAAGGAAAAGATGAACAAGTGGAAGGAATGTATGGAGACAAAAGGTCCGAAGGTGATTGTAGGAAAGACGAAGGTGATGGCAAGTGGTAAAGCATGTGGTGAGGTGGAAAGAACTGGGAAGTGGCCATGTGCTGTGTGCAGGAAGGGTGTCGGAGTGAACTCCATTCAATGTACAATTTGCGCTGAGTGGGTTCATCAAAAATGTAGTGGTCTGAGAGGGTCATTAACCATTGTGGCAGCTACATTCAAATGTAAGGTATGCACAGAGGGAGCTGCAGATGGAGGAAATGTTGAGTTGGATCTTGGAGACGGCGTGAAGCTGGAAGGTGTGAAAACATTTTGCTACCTCGGAGACATGCTGAATGGAGAAGATGGATCAGACTCGGCAACGGTTGCTGGAGTGAGATGTGCATGGAAGAAGTTTCGGGAACCGAGTGGTGTGCTGATGAGGAGGGGAGTGTCGTTGAAGCTGAAGGGAAAGGTGTATGCTGCATGTGTGAGAAGTGTTATGATTTATGGGAGCGAGACATGGGTCATGAATGTAGAGCAGCAACGAAGGCTGGAAAGGGTGGAAATGCGAATGGTTCGGTGGATGTGCGGAGTATCGTTGAGAGAGAGGAAGACAAATGATGAATTGCGAAAGATGATGGGAATAGAGCCTGTGATTGATGCTGTGAAGAGGAACAGGTTGAGATGGTTTGGTCATGTGTTGAGGAAGGATGAAAGTGACTGGTTGAGAAGAGTGATGGAAATGAATGTAGAAGGAAGTCGAGGACGGGGAAGACCGAGAAAGACTTGGCTAAAGATGGTGGAAGAAGAAATGCGGGCAAGGGGGTTAACAAGGGGAGATGCAGAAAATAGGGCAAAATGGAGAAGATTGTCATGGGGACCGCAAGGCTAACCCCCACTCTGGCAGGGAAAATGGCCTTAAAATGCATGTTGTTGTTGTTGTTGTATACACAGTATACATATACAAATATATATATATATATATATATATATATATATATATATATACATATATATATATATATATATATATATATGACCCAATCACGTCTCACTCGCCTCATCTTGGAGGGGATAGCCAAACAGCTCTTACCTAATGAAGTATCCTAGGTAGCAAGGATTTAAATCAATTAACCCCCATGCTCTTCCAGCCAAAGAAAGCTGCATAAAGCAATCATCCTAGCCACCTGCAGTAATTGATTAGGTGAAAGCTGAGATGGTTATTCCCACCAATTATGGGTGAGAGACGTGATTGAGTCTTGTTCTTTATATTGGTTGCTATATGCAGCTTTCACTTTATGGAATGCAGCACAGCAGCCTCTTCTGACTCTCCAGATATTGATATGATTACAAGCTGGTCAAACACTTGGAATATGTCTTTCAACCCTGATCTCCACATTGTCTTCAATCTCATTCTTCCCTCCAGGTCTACAAGACAGCTGTTCACCACCATCTCAGATCATCCCAAATTCAAAACCATGGTCTTTTCTGCCCTCATTAACACCCCTCCTCCTTCTTCCAAATTTCCTTCCTGAGAGTTTCCTTCTGTTCCCATCTTGTCCACTGCACACATCCTTTCCTGCCCTCCATTGTTTTTCCGAGTCTCCCTCTATCTTCGCCTTTGGCTCTGCTGTTGGCGTTTCTCCCCCTCTCTCTGCTGTTCCTTTTGTCCTGCTCCATCCTCATCCATTCAATATACTAGTACTAGCTCTTCCATGAGCCTCGACTGTGTATACAAAAAAAAATAAAAAAATAAAGAAGATATTTACTTTACTCGCTTCCTTTGATTCAACGAATAGATCTCTCAGCTCTACGAGTATTGGCACAGCGTGGTAAATGTAGATGTACATAAGGTCCTCGGATGTTTGATGCCTGGATTTGATTAAATTAATAATAATCTAGATTAAATTAAAAAATAATCCTCGATTGTTCAAAATCTGTCTTCGCGGCAGAATAGCAACATTTTAATGCGATGCTGGAAGCAGCACATTGATGAACGAGTGCCAATAAGGAAGGCCTTGTTTGAATGATCAAGAACCCCCGAGCTTTATATTACCCCATAAGGTGAGGATGACATGATGGTTGACTGTGTTGCAGAACCTGCACCATCAGGGTGTTGTCAACCTGGAATGCATGTTCGAAACACCTGAGAAAGTCTTTGTCGTCATGGAAAAGCTCCATGGGGACATGCTCGAGATGATACTTTCAAGTGAGAGCGGCCGGCTCCCCGAGCGCATCACCAAGTTTATAATTGCGCAGGTATCACATGATCCAGAACTTATTTCACCAATAACAAAATTGTGCAACATCTTATTTGTTGATGAAAACTGCAGGTGTTCAGCTATTTATCTGTCTCGACAGATCTTAATCGCATTGCAACACCTACATTTCAAGAACATTGTTCATTGCGATTTGAAACCAGAAAACGTCTTGCTGGCCTCCCCGGACCCTTTTCCTCAGGTTAGTCTTGCGATATAATTAGAACATTGTTTTTTTTTCAACTTGCAGAATGTAAGGCTCGTGGGGAAGCTTGTACACATTAGGAGACATCAGTGTACATTTGGCACACTCACCTCTAAGCTGTCTACAGTCTGGATTTGAATCTCGAGCTAGCTATAAACTGTCATCCCGGCCTTGTTTGAATGATCAAGAACCCCCAGAGTGTCATCCTGGTGAGTGATTCGTTCTCGTCTGCTGGCATTAGTTGGTGGATGTTAAAAATCCCACGGTGTCCTTCGCGAGGAGTCGGCGAGCTAACGCCGGGACCCTGAGCAATTTACAAATTCCTGCTCGAACCTTAGTCGAGCGTCAGGCCTGGCCAGCTGGCTCGTGAAATGAAAGAACTGGGCTAAGCTTCTCCCAGCCAATCCCATAAAAGTATGGGAATAAATGTGACCGTCAAAGAATAAGAAGACGTCAGAGTATACTTACATGTATGACAATAACATGATGGGAAAGTCAACTTCATATATGCGATTTTAATTTAGGATCACAACTTTTGTGATCCTCAATTGAAGATTACAATTGAGGATCTAAACACCAAAATAAATAATATAATTGTTTGTTTTTTATTGCAAGTAAAAAACAATTGGTGGTTCTTGAAAAGTTGTATTTTTTTTCATAAATTCTGTTTTGGGGTCCGCATTACCAGGTGAAACTCTGCGATTTCGGATACGCGCGAATCATTGGGGAGAAGTCCTTCCGGCGTTCGCTTGTAGGTACGCCAGCATACCTGGCACCTGAAGTGCTGTGCAACAAGGGCTACAACCGATCGCTGGACATGTGGTCGGTAGGTGTCGTCATGTACGTCAGTCTGAGTGGAACCTTCCCCTTCAATGAGGATGAAGACATTACGGAACAGATCCACAATGCTGCCTTCATGTACCCTCAAAATCCCTGGCATGACATCAGCGCCGAAGGTACGCCGGTACAACCATTAACTCCTGTAATCTTTCAATAAACAGTCACCGAATGAGTTACATGGAATGGCTCATAGTGGGTGAGTTATGATTTTTAGTAATTCTAAGCCACATTCATATGTAGAGGGAGATAGTTTCAAAACAACTCAGTTTTAAAAAGAAGAAAAACAACCTCCCTCTAGATATTAAGTAGCTCAGAATCACTAAAAACAATAACATAAATGTTATATCTCCCCCTTTTCCTTCCTTGTTATTATTTTTTCTCACTTAAAATTCCTGTGCATACATAAAAGATAAATGACCCCTTACACAGTGCAATGACCCCTTACCTAAGCCTGGTGTTGGCTTCGCGGTTAGGGTGCCGGCTTGGGATCCTAGGATCCTGGGTTCGAATCCCGGTCGATCGCTGAATTAACGCCAGGGGGGTTGACTCAGCCTGTCATCCTTCCGAGGTCGGCAAATTGAGTACCAGCTTGCTGGATGAATGATCACGGTGTGTACCCCGGCTTAGAATAGGTGCACCGTATCCCTGCGCATCGTAAGAGGCGACTAAGAGTTGGCGCCAGGAAGGGCATCCGGCCATAAAAACATTGCCTCAAACAGGGAACCATGATTATCATGGGGCCCGCAAGGCTAACCCCCGCTCTAGCGGGGAAAATGGCCTTAAAACGATCATATATATATATATATATATATATATATATATATATACACAGTACACCTTTGACAATATAGACCAACTGCCTTTCACCTGCTTTGTTCACCAAACAGCCACTGACCTCATCACAAATCTGCTGCAAGTGAAGATCAGGAAGCGCTACAGCGTTGCCAAGTCCCTCAACCACCCCTGGCTCCAGGTGGGGAGGGAAATTAAACCCAATATCAGGTGGAAACATACACTGCCGCCCTTTGCTTAATGAATGCACAAATTGTATATTATAACAAATCCAGGTGCAGAGCAAAGGGTAATAATGAATGCTTTGGTGGAGCAAATGAGTTGCTTAACATCCAATGGGAAACCCCTCCCCATCCCCTATTCCCCAAAACTCCCAAACCCCTTAGCCTCAGAAGTTTGCCATTCAGGAAATCATATGACAATCTCCACCACAGGACTACCAAACATGGCTGGACTTGCGAGAGCTGGAACACTGTGTGAACGAACGCTTCATCACCCACGAAAGCGACGACGGCCGGTGGCAGCAGCACGCAGCCGAGTGCGCCTTACCTTACCCGGCCCATCTCCTCGGCGTGCCCGGAGGTAACCATGACGACCGCAATCGTGCCTCGGCACGTGAGAATCAAGGCGACCAATGGGGTCTGGATCCCGAAAACTCCTGCAGCTCTTTAGAAAGCGTGGATTGTGATGTTAAGCAGCTGAGCGATCGAGTGGACACAATGCCGAGCCATTTTGCAAAGTAGAAACCATGTAGTGAAACTCAGATCACCAGATGAAACAGTCACGCCGAGGAGCATCATCATTCTTGGCAATGGAAGAAATCCCGAAAATTCCCAAAGCAGCCCTTTCGACCCGGCCTTATCCAAATGACACCTGCGCATAAACGAATGAATGGAAGCACTTCTCTGCACTGGATTAAAAACAACAAAAAACAATCAATCCATCAGTGTCTGCCATTCCCGAAACAATGACGACGAATGAACACTTACGACAAAAGTGACCTATACAATTCTTTCCTCGTTTTTCATTCTTTTTAAATTACTTTTCTTATCTTTATTTTACACTTATTTGTGATAGCCTGACCTCATTATTCACCGTTTGGTGTGGAAAACGTTAACAAAACTAAAAAGCACCAATAATGATGATGTGTTTGTTTTAATTTACGTAACAGTTTTTTTGTTTTTGTTTTTTTAAAGTATTTGTTATGACTGTCTGCATCAAGACTGACAAAAACAGGTACGCCACAAATGGTTTACACGGCCTGCGTGTCATCGAAAACGTTTCAAATAAAGAAAAGTAAAACACCTTCGCTTCCTGTTTAGCAGAAAACAGCTTCTATTCCTCACAGATAAGAACCGGGTCTAGCCAAGGCTCTTGTTTTATCGGTCTATAGTATTTTTTATGAAATACTAGCAGAAGTACCCGGCTTTGCCGGGCGGGGGATGGGGGTGGAGGGGAGGGCGGGTGGAGGGGGAAGGCAGGGGTTGCAGGAGGAGGGGGGGGGGGCAGGAGAGGAAGGGGGTTCATATATATGCTGGTGGGTGAATGTGGCGTTCATCACGTTTCTGAGTTAAATGTGATGCCAATCAGGAAGAAGAAGAAGCCGTACTACCAACTTCGTACACTTCCGGAATTGTTTGATTTATTTGTATTCAAATGTCTGGTGATTGTTTTGTATTTATTTATGCGAATGTGTACTTGTATATAACTGTCATTGATTTTAAAAGGCTCAGGCACTATAGAGTGATTTTTTTTTAACTCCAAAATAAACAACCTTTTTTTTTTCAATTTTTTTTTTGGTTGTTTTTGGACTATAACACCCCCAGGCACTCACTGATGAACCTCTGAAAGTTTGACTAAGATCCGTTCGGCCAACTCTGAGAAAAATGGCGACACACAGACAGACACACACACACACAGAGACCAACAACTCTCTTATATAGTAGAGTAGACGAGCAGAAGTACCCGGCATTGCCGGGCGGGGGAGGGGAGGGGAGGGGGGGGAGGGGAGAAGAGGGGGGGGGAGGGGAGAAGAGGGGGAGGGGGAGGGGAGGGGGAGGGGAGGGGAGGGGGGAGGGGGAGGGGGAGGGGAGGGGAGGGGGGAGGGGGAGGGGGAGGGGGAGGGGGAGGGGAGGGGGAGGGGGAGGGGAGGGGGAGGGGAGGGGAGGGGGAGGGGGAAGGGAGGGGAGGGGGGAGGGGGAAGGGAGGGGAGGGGGGAGGGGGAAGGGGAGGGGAGGAGAGCGGGGAGGGGGAGGGAAGGAGAGCGGGGGAGGGGGAGGGAAGGGAGAGGGAGGGGGAGGGGGAGAGGGAGAGGGGAGGGGGAGGGGGGAGTGGGAGGGGGGAGGGGAAAGGGGGTAGGGGGAAGGGGGAAGGGGGAAGGGAGAAGGGAGAAGGGGGAAGGGGAAAGGGGAAAGGAGGGGGAGGGGAAAAGGGAGGGGGAGGGGGAAAAGGGAGGGGGAGGGGGAAAAGGGAGGGGGAGGGGGAAAAGGGAGGGGGAGGGGGAAAAGGGAGGGGGAGGGGGAAAAGGGAGGGGGAGGGGGAAAAGGGAGGGGGGAGGGGAAAAGGGAGGGGGGAGGGGAAAAGGGAGGGGGAGGGGGAAGGGGGAGGGGGAAAAGGGAGGGGGAGGGGGAAAAGGGAGGGGGAGGGGGAAAAGGGAGGGGGAGGGGGAAAAGGGAGGGGGAGGGGGAAAAGGGAGGGGGAGGGGAAAGGGAGGGGGAGGGGAGGGGAAAGGGAGGGGAGGGGAGGGGAAAGGGAGGGGGAGGGGGAAAAGGGAGGGGGAGGGGGAAAAGGGAGGGGAGGGGGAAAAGGGAGGGGGAGGGGGAAAAGGGAGGGGGAGGGGGAAAAGGGAGGGGAGGGGGAAAAGGGAGGGGGAGGGGGAGGGGGAAAAGGGAGGGGGAGGGGGAAGGGGAAAAGGGAGGGGGAGGGGGAAAGGGAGGGGGAGGGGGAAAAGGGAGGGGGGAGGGGAAAGGGAGGGGGAGGGGAAAGGGAGGGGGAGGGGGAGGGGAAAGGGAGGGGGAGGGGGAAAAGGGAGGGGGAGGGGGAAAAGGGAGGGGAGGGGGAAAAGGGAGGGGGAGGGGGGAATGGGAGGGGGAGGGGGAAAAGGGAGGGGGAGGGGAAAGGGAGGGAGAGGGGGAAAATGGAGGGGGAGGGGGAAAAGGGAGGGGGAGGGGGAAAAGGAGGGGTAGGGGGGAGGGGGAAGGGAGGGGTAGGGTGGAGGGGGAAGGAGGGGGAGGGGAGGATGGAGGGGGGGGGGAGGGGGGAAGGGGGAGGGAAAGGGAGGGCCAGTCAACAATGACGTTGCAGTTCTCATGGTCGGAGAGCAGTACAACAATCGCGACATCGTCCTGCATCTTCGCAACAGCACGAAGCGGATTTTGGAGACTCACCGATCCTGTGACGCCCTCCAGTACCGGCGTTGCCGGGCGGGGGAAGGGAGACCCGTACATTCCCAACCGGTACATTCGCCCTCTCGACTCAAGCTCACTCGGACAAAAGCCTCACACAAATTACACCGTGAAGGCCCAATGGCCATGTCTATGCCACAAATCAAGTACGTGAGCGAGTCGGGCGCACTGAATTGAAAATATATAGAACGCTCATACTCCGTGAAAAGTGAAGTCGCCGTGTCGCCATCTTGGTTAGCACGACTCGACCAACTCGCTTCGCGGATCTCGTTTGTTTTGAACGTGTGAATTACGTGCGAACGCGTACCTGTGAGTTTATGGCGGCAAGGAACATCACGTGATCGCTCTGAGCGAATCAGCGCGCTGCTCTGCCACCGCCTCAGATTCTGTGCATAATATTCCTCGCTGAAATGCGCTGAGGTAAAAATATGGTAAAAAAAAATTATGAAATAATTTTTTTTAGGTCGGCCATGTTCTTCCCGGGCTCAATGGCCATGTCTATGCCAAATATCAAGCACGTGAGCCTCTCCGTTTAGGAGTCTATCGGTAACATTACACACACACACACACACACACACACACACAAACTGTGTTTTATATATACAGATTTTTCATCACGACTCAAAACAAAGAAAGTGTGAACAAGGACACTTTGACCTGATAATCAGGTTAGAAGTGCCATGGCAACTTTGTTGGGGGCTGCCGGGACGGAATAGAGGTACGCACTCTCACCTCTAAGCTGTCTAGCCTGGGTTTGAATCCCGACCCAGCTACAAACTGCCATCCCGGGTGTTTCACAAGAAGGGCGATTCATCAATGTGTGTGCCATCCCTCAGAGGGATGTTAAACTTGGCGTCCTGTCTGCCGACATTAGTTGGTGGACGTTAAAGATCCCACGGTGCCCTTTGCGAAGAGTATCCGAGCTATCGCCGGCACTTTGCCACCCCGTGCAACACTTGCTCACCAAGCTGTTTCGGCGTCACGAAGAGATCTGTGAAGAGTATGATACATCCGAGAGAGAGAACTTTGCTATGGAAACGCACTTTACCTCATGCGTGGTTATTGCACTGTCAAGAGATGGCTGCGAATAATTTCAGGGTGAAGTATCAGTGTATCAAAAACACAGCTATTCCCACAGTGGTAAATATGCAGCTTGGAGTGGGTAAGCCCTTTGTTAATCAAATATATATGTATTTTAAAGACATATATCCCAGGTAGAGACTTGCCGTTTACAAAGGCAGTGCAGTGAAACCTGCGACAGGCAGCGGTTTTCTTTTCTGCCCGCCATCAGTCTCAAGGTCCAGCATGCGCTTGTGCGGTAGAAGGGCAAAGAACTTGAAACGTTCACCCATCTGGTCAGGGCTCATGAGCATAGAGTATCCGGCTTCGTGCTGCTTCCTCAAAGCATCGTCTTCCGTTCCACTTTGCAACGCCTGGATGAAAACGGCAAAAACACAAGCAATGGATCCTCGTGGATGACTGTCGCCAGAGCTAACCTTGCCTTACAGGTCTCATGAAGCAACGTGGATAACAGCTTAATACAATCTCAAGAATTCAGCTTCACCATTCGAATCACACCGACCTAATCTCACCCCAGCAAATCGCACCGCTCATGGTAGCAATCTGATGAGAGATCACGAAGATGGCATACTCAATTTGGGCTGTCCAGTATCGGTTTGACTCCGAGCACAAATAAAAGCGCCATCCTGGAGCTTCAAAGGCAAGGCGTTTCATCAATGAGAGTTCTACCGACTCCTCTCCGGCCTTGCCCCCCCAGCTCTCTCTGTGCTGTGTCCCCCAAATATTCCTAAAGGTCGCACAAGATCTGCCAGCAACCCTCTGATGGTTAAACTGCCAAAATCAAGACTATCTGCTCACCTTCACTCTTTTATTCCCCTTTTCTCCCACCTCTGGAACAAACTCCCTCACTCCCTTCAATCCCTCTCCTCCCTCCAGGTCTTTAAAACAGCTGTTCACCACCATCTCTTATCTTCCCCCATCCAAAACCTTGATCTTTTCTACCCCCGCTAATTTACCCCAGATACACTTTTTTTTAATTCCAACTTCTTTCCTGGAAGTCCTTGCAGTGTCCATATGTTTTATACCTCTCCCACCTCCCCCCAAACCCTCTCCCTCCCACAGTTCTCTCGATGTCCCTACTCTCAAATGTTGTGTTTGTGTCCTTCCCCCTCTCTCCCCATCTTGTCTACCGCTCCCCTTATTTTTTGTGTTTTATGTGTCGGTTTGACTTTTTGCGTGATTAATGTTCGCTCTTTCACGAGCCTCGATCTTGTATACAAAAAAAAAGAATTTTTTTTTTGCCGTTCTTCAGAGGGATACGCTAATCTTCGATCTGCTAATATTATCTTGTGCATGTTAAAAACGAGTTGGCAAAACATGATGGTACTCGACCAAATTCTTAATCCTGTTTACTGTAAATTCACACCATAGGTGCCCTTATGCCATAAAGAGGTGCATGTGATAGGAACTAACAGTAGGGGTTGCAGGACACCCTCGACTCCTAGAGATGTGCACACTCGCCTCTGAGCTCTCTTACCTGGATTTGAATCTTGGCCCAGTTATAATCTGCCATCCTACACAGTGTTTTGCATGCAAGGGCAAACATTACCATGTGCGCCATCCCTCGGATGGACATCATGGTGAGCGTCCCATCTCCAAATATTAAATATACAAAGGTCTCCTTTACGAATAGTAGGCGAGCTGTCGCCAGCACCCTTGCCGAATTCCAAATTCCTGCTCTAACATACTAGGAGCGCTGCATCAGCAGCATAGTCGCACCCACAAGTCGAACGGCACTCGGTAGAGAGCATTCCTCCACCAGGTTGAGCTGTTTACGTTTTGGATCCACTGAAAGGTCTGATCTGATAATGATAGATAGATAATGATAATCGGACTCTTAAATCAATGATGAATTGCGAAAGATGATGGGAATATTGCCTGTGATTGATGCTGTGAAGAGGAACAGGTTGAGATGGTTTGGTCATGTGTTGAGGAAGGATGAAAGTGACTGGTTGAGAAGAATGATGGAAATGAATGTAGAAGGAAGTAGAGGACGGGGAAGACCGAGAAAGACTTGGCTAAAGATGGTGGAAGAAGAAATGCGGGCAAGGGGGTTAACAAGGGGAGATGCAGAAAATAGGGCAAAATGGAGAAGATTGTCATGGGGCCCGCAAGGCTAACCCCCACTCCAGCAGGGAAAATGGCCTTAAAATGCATGTTGTTGTTGTTGTTGATAGGTCGGATCTGGATTCGGATCTGAACCAAAATCTAATCGGCTTGTTCTTATCACCTACCCAACTCATCCACCAAGTTTTGTCATAAGTCGTCTTCAACTTTTTGAAATATCATGCAATATATCGTTTTTAGCCCAATCACTCAATCGTGAAGAATGCAGGGTGTTGGCTTAGCGGTTAGGGTGCCAGCTTGGGATCCTAGGATCCTGGGTTCGAATCCCGGTCAATCGCTGAATTAACGCCAGGGGGGTTGACTCAGCCTGTCATCCTTCCGAGGTCGGCTAATTGAGTACCAGCTTGCTGGGATGAATGATCACGGTGTATACCCCGATTTAGAATAGGTACACCGTATCCCCGCGCATCGTAAGAGGCGACCAAGGGTTGGCGTCAGGAAGGGCATCCGGCCATAAAAACATTGCCTCAAACAGGGAACCATGATTGTCATGGGGCCCGCAAGGCTAACCCCCACTCTAGCGGGGAAAAATGGCCTTAAAAACGATCATTCATTCATTCATTCATTCACTCAATCGTGAAGAATCACTTTAAAAATTCTCGTATCTGGGTCCGGATTTGGATCTTCATCAAAATCTCATCGATTCGACCTTCTCACACACGCAACCTGCCCCCACCAAGTTTTATCCGAATCCGTCCACAACGTTTTGAGATATCCTGTTCGCAAACAGACAGACAGACAGGGATGAAAACATAACCTCCATTCATCTTCGGTGGTAGAGGTAACAAATGAAACAACCGGCAGCCATGTGCCGCATACAAAAGGAAAGGAAACAAACAGCAGCACACTCTTGGAAATGGTAATTACAAAGATCATTGCCTTGCAAGATGAGGCCCAGCAGTGGACAACTCAATTGTGCACAGTTGGGGTCAGCAGCATCAAAAAATAAAGTTAGACTTTTCGCTAATTGAACAGGCAATAATAAAGTCACAACCAATTTATGCCACTTCACTTCCGCCTCTTCCAGTTTTGGACACCCACAAGAACTAACCCTTCGAAACATATCTTGACTTCTACACCATCTTAATTATGGTAACCTCTGATAGCACACATGTTTTAAAAGGTCAGTAAAAATAAATAAATAAATAAACCGAATACAGTTGGCTCGTTTGTTACAGCGAAGAAGAACGCAATGTCTGAAAATGATTTCATGGAAATAATCTTCCATCTGGTTACACACTGCCCAACAACAGACTCAGCGATCATGCAGACAAGCTGTATCCTCATGATAAACACATTCATTGGGCATGGCATGGAAAATTTGGAAAAGGACTTAGACCTGCATAATGTAACTAGAAAGTACAACGAGAGAAGATCTACATATTACATATGCGGCATTTTGTTAAATAGCAGACCATTCGACCTAGTGTTGTGCTACAACGAGAATGAAGGCCAATTCAACCCCGACTTGGACGCGTGATCTCGACACAGCATTTGTTTGGGTTGCATCATGGAGTAAGCAGTTTTCAAATGCAAGATGAAACAGGCCAATCTTTTATCTTGAATTCATAAACAATGTGGTTTCTGCTTTTGTTTGTTTGTTTGTATTTTCCTTTGCAGCCACAGTCTTGCACAAGGTGGCATAGGAGGTAGGAGGCTGCAAAATCAACTAGAACAAGCGTTACGCCTCGGTCCCCCGTCGGTGAAGTGATGCGAGTTGACAAAGTGGAAGATGCAAGGCGGCCATCTTGGATTTTGACGTGGCGACCCAATTTTCAATAGCGTTCTTCCTTATGCCTACATACACCCACACACCAGATTAGAAGTTGGTACTTCGCTTATTTTTCAAGATATTCCACTCAAGGTTCAGACATACATGGCGGTGGCCATCTTGGATTTTAACGTGGCGACCCAATTTTCAATAGCGTTCTTCCTTATGCGTAGATACACCCACACACCAGATCAGACGTTAGTAGTTCGTTTATTTTTCAAGATATTCTGCTCACAAGTTTGAGACATATATATGGTGACGGCCATCTTGGATTTTGACGTGGCGACCCAATTTTCAATAGGGTTCTTCCTTATGCCTAGGTACACCCACACACCAGATTAGAAGTTGGTACTTCGCTTATTTTTCAAGATATTCCTCTCACAAGGTTCAGACATACATGGCGTCAGACATACATGGCGGTGGCCATCTTGGATTTTGACGTGGGTTGCACCCACACACCAAATTAGAATGCCGTCCTTCGCTTACGCACGCACGCTCGCATGGACGGGAAAACCATAGTCCCCCTTTCGCTCCGCGGTGCGACGGGGGACAACTACACTTGGAAGAGAGCATACATACACCAGGTTGAACAGTTTGTTTTGTATCCCACAAATAGGACGGAACTGGATCCGGACCTGAACTAAAATCTAATCATTTCGTCTTTGTCACTCACATACCCAACCTCTCCACCAAATTTTGTCCGAATCTGTCCGCACCTTTTTGAGATATCCTGTAGGCGGACAAACAGACAGGAGTGAAAACATTCACCCTTTGCCCAAAAGAATTGTGCTCGCTGCAAATTGTTCTGTGAAGATTTGACTACAACGTCTATACAAGAAGATGAAGTTAATAAAGAAAAGACTTGGATAATTAGGAATCATATTCATTGACTTCCGTTTCCGGTCCCTCGAGCAAGGAAGCGACTTCGACCTCTGCACAGCAGCAAAGTTAAAGTATTTTTTCCATTCGTAATTTGATTGTGCATGTGTTACAGTGTGTTTTCTAGTTGGTATTGTTTTGCAATTCATGCAAACTTTTGTATAATTAATCGTTTTCTGTTCGCACCACGTGCGCGGCCTGGTTTCTCGAGGCTTCCCTCCCCCCATCGGTGTTTTGTGAATTTAAGTTCTTTCCTTCGCTGTATTGCTTATTTCTTCGATTTTTCTTTTCTCCCCCTAACTTCCCCGAACATCTACCCATTGTCTAACGTTTTAAATACAAAAAATAAAAAATAAAAAAAACTTTCCTTCTATCCTCGCGGACACGTGTGCTTGCTGTCTCGCCCCACCCCCTTCATCTCCTTTCCTCCCACGTCTTCCTTCCATCTCCAGCCGAAACTCGCCTTTCCATTTCTAGTTTCCTTCATCTCATTTAACCCTTTCTCCTTTCTCTGATCCACGCCCTTACTTCAGGGACTTTTCCCAGATTGTTTTTCATTGTTTTGTTTAAATAGGTTTAACCTTTCCCCTGCAGTGTTTTATTCAATGGTTTATTACAACACACTGTTATTCTTCCTGTTTAGAAGGCTTTTTTCAATTTCCTCTTCAAATCATTCCATTTCAAAAAAAAAATTCAATCTCCTACAATCATTCCTTTCTACATTATCTAAACTCACCTTCATTCCACCCCTCCTCTATCGTTTTCAAACGGATCTCTGACTTGATAATCACAATAAACCCTGCTTGTCATCAATGTTCGTTTTTCATGAATCATCCACTTTCAAAACTCCCCCTCACCCCTCCCCTCCTAAACTCCCCCCTCATCCCTCCCCTCCTAAACTCCCCCCTCACCCCTCCCCTCCTAAACTCCCCCCTCACCCATCCCCTTCAAAATTCCCCCATCCACCCCACCCCTTCAAATCTCCCCCCCCCCCCTACTATTTTTCTCCAATTCTCCCCCCTCCCCCTACACCCTCCTCCTCCTCCTCCTCAAAGCTGCCGCCGCCCCACTTCCTCTCCCTTCCATCAGATACCTCCACCTCTTCCAACCGTCGGTCGACTTTGCTCTCCCCAGCCCCCCCCCCCCCCCCCCCGAAACAACACCTCACTGTGCCTCTTCCCATCACCGACAAACCATTTGTCCTCCTCATCCTTCCCTTTCTCCTAACCCTCCTCCAATCTCCGACAAACTATCAACAGCTCTCCCTACCTCACCCTCACCCCCCTCATCTTACCCTACCCCTCCCCTCCCCTGTACCCGATGCTCCCCCTCCCTCTTCCTCAACGGTATGGACCTCAAACATCCGGGGCCGTCGCTCAAACCTGATTGATCTCTCCATAATGGTTGCTTATGACAAACCAGACGTAATCTGCTTAACAGAAACTTTCCTCCTTCAGATTGTCTCTGATTCCTTAATATCTCTTCCTGGTTATTCCCTCCTCCGGTATGATAGACCTGAGCCTCGTCCTGGTGGTGGGGTTGCTATTTTTATCAAAAACTCTCTTCCTCACTCTCCTTGCACTGCCCTATCTCCACACCACCCCCAGGAGTACCTCTGGCTACGGCTTCCTCTCCGCTCCCACCTTTTGTTCATATGTGTTCTGTACCGTCCTACAAACAGTAATGACTCCATTTACATCTCCCTATCTACCAACATGGACCAACTTCTATCCACTCATCCCAACTCTCTTCCTCATATGTGGCGAATTCAACTGTCATCATGTCAGCTGGCTGGGTATGCGTTCCTCTCACACCAGCCATGGCACCTCAGCAAAGGACTTCTGCGACTCACTGGGATTGACACAATCTGTCAATTTCCTGACCCGGATCTCAGTCAGTGGAGTATCTTCTCTTCCAGACTTCGTTATGACAAACTTCCCTGCAAATGTCTGCTGCTCTTCTTCTGCTCCAATCGGTTCTTCTGATCATTTCATTGTTAAAGTGGACATCTCTCTGGACATTCTCAGAGAGCCTCCTCAGCACCGACGAGTCTGGCATTTCACTCGGGCTGACTGGCATGGTTTTCAAGCAGCCATCAATCATCTGGAATGGTCTCCCATCTCTACTGCCTCTGAGGTCAACTCTTCCTGGGAATTCTTCCAAAGCAAACTGCTCTCTCTCTCTCTCTCTCTCATGCACAGATTTATCCCATCTCGTCTTCAGTTGTCTTACCCTTCCTCCCGTCCATGGTACACTGAAGCTTGTGGTGAGGCAGTTGCCCTGAAACAACTTGCCTTCACCTCTTGGAAGGCTAATCCAACTGAAGGTAATCTCAGTTCCTTTCACAAAGCTCGGAACAAGTGTGTGTCTACCCTCAGGCGAGCCAGGAAACAACATCTCTCTGCTCTCAAAACTGAACTCTCAAACCTGTCTCCCTCGTCCAAATCCTGGTGGCGTCTGGTCAAATCTGTTTCTGGTGTTTGTTCCCCCTCCATCCCCTCCCTTACCTCAAACGGCTACACGGCTGACTCCGCACGTGAAAAAGCCGAACGCCTCAACTCTGTGTTTGCCTCAAAATCTTGTATCACAAACCTGTCTCTCTCGGTACCCACCCTACCCAGTCGTACCCAGTCGTACCCAGCTGCTCCTGGACTCTGTGTCCTTCTCTCCTGATAAGGTGAAGTCTCTGTCAATCCTCGACTCTGATTCTGCAACTGGACCAGACGGCATCAGCCCACGGGTCCTAAAATCCTGCTCTTCCGCTCTATCTAACCCTCTCTCTGTTCTCTTCACCCTCTCTTTTGCTCAAGGTCATCTGCCATCTGCTTGGAAATCAGCCAACATTACCGCTTTTCACAAAAAAGGTGCAAAAACAGATCCTTGCAACTACAGACCAATCAGCCTGCTCCCAATAATCAGCAAGGTCGTGGAATCAATCATCGCTTCTGATATCAAATCCTTCCTTTTCTCCAATGGCTTGATCTCGGATCATTAATTTGGATTCAGACCAGGTCATTCTACTCTGGACATGCTGCTTCTGTTGTCTCAACAATGGATGGAGGTCCTGAATGCCAAACAGGAAATCAAAGCCGTCTCCCTTGACATATCACATGCCTTCGATATGGTCTGGCACCCCGCTCTGCTCACCAAACTCTCCTCTTATGGTATCCATGGAAATCTCCACGCATGGCTTGCGGACTTCCTCTCTGGTCATAGTCAACGTGTGGCCCTGAATGGTTTTCTCTCATCTCCCCTGTTCAGGCTGGAGTACCCCCAAGGTAGTGTTCTGGGCCCTGTGCTTTTTCTGGTCTTCATCAATGATCTCTCCGACTCTCTGGAAAATCCTCTCGATCTCTTTGCTGATGACTCCACTCTCTGCCGCTCCATACCCCATCCCTCAGATCGGCAGTCTGCAGCCTCCTCGCTCTCTGCAGACCTGGACAAAATCACAGACTGGTCAAGCAAGTGGAACATGTCTTTCAATCCTGACAAATCACACACTCTCACTATGTCTCTCCGAAAAGACCGACTGGACAACCCTCCCATCCACTTTGGAATACTGTTCTCAAATCAACTTTGGAATATGCTCAATGGAATACTGTTCTACCCTCTGCGCCGGTGCTCCTGCCTCACACCTAGCTCGGCTTCACGCTGTTGAAACCAAAGCTTTCAGAATCATTAGAATCTCCCACGATGAAGTTAACTCCAAGGGCCTTTCACTCACTCACCGCAGGCAGGTTGGTGGTCTTTCCGTCTTATACCGACTCCTCTCCGGCCTTGCTCCCCCAGCTCTCTCTGTGCTCTGTCCCCCAAATATTCCTACAGGTCACACAAGATCTGCCAGCAACCCAACCCTCTTGTGGTTAAGCTGTCAAAATTAAGACTCTCTATTCACCTTCACTCTTTCATTCTTTCATGCCTCTTTTCCCCCGCCTCTGGAACAAACTCCCTCACTCTCTTCAATCCCACTCCTCCCTCCAGGTCTTTAAAACGGCTGTCCACCACCATCTCTTATCTTCCCCCATCCAAGACCTTGATCTTTTCTACCCCCGTTAATTCACCCCAGATCCACTTTTTTGAAATACCGACTTCTTTCTTGGAAGTCCTAGCAGTGTCCACGTGTTTTTTTTAAACCTTCCCCCCCCTCTCCCCAAGTCCTCTCCCTCACACAGATCTCCCGATGTCCCTGCTCTCCATCTTGTTCTCCTGCTCCCTTTATCATATGTTTCATGTTTTATGTGTCAGTTTGTCTTTTTTGTGATCAATGTTAGCTCTTACACGAGCCTCGACCTTGTATACCAATATATATATATATATATATATATGCACTGCCCAACTCAACATCCTGTCTCCTTTTCTTCTTTCCCGAGCACACTACCCCATTTCCAATATGCATAGACTGAAAGGTATTCATGAGAGAGAGGTATTTCAGTGGCATTTTCAATGGGCACTGCTCCGTTGGCAGTCACAGGACTGCCCGCTACCATTTTGTGCGTCGTGTTTTTCCAACTACAACTTACCTTTTCACCTTCGTGTTTCATTAGAATGAAATAGCTTATGATGGGCGGATTCTATTATTATTTTAAGTTTTTTTTTTAACATAAGCAAATAGATAAGTGTAGAATGTAAAACTGTGTTGGATCTATATATTTATTGGACTAATTACTGTACCCTCAGACCCCGCTATTTGTGGGGGATACGTTCCTGGAAAATCCACGAATAGCAAAGCCCGTGAATAGTGGGGCATTGTTTCAATGGAAAAATAAAAGGGGGGATAGGTTCCCGAATCACGAAAATCCACGAATAGAGGACCAAACCGCACGCCAATAGAGGCAAAATCCGCGAATGGCGAGGCGAATCCCGCGAACGTCTACGACAATCCGCGAAGGTTTTTTTTTTTAAATACCATATCTGAAGCCAACGGCACACAAAATTCTTTTTTCTGCGCCCCTGAAAAACCACGAATTCGCAGAACACTGCCGTGAATAGGAAAAAAGACCCTGCGAATTTGCAGAACACAGCGGCGAATAGGAAAAAAACCGCGATTTCGTGGAACATGGCCACGAATAGAAGAAAAACTGCGAATTTGCGGGACACTTCCACGAATGGAGAAACCGGTAGCATTTTATCACCCGCGAATACGTGGACTCACGAATAGCGTAACCGCAAATAGCGGGGTCCGACAGTATTAAGTTTGGCTTGTCAGATGCCAAAATGCATGCACAATCACCTCTGCGCTGCCAAACCTCTCAGCCTGAGTTCGAATCCCAACCCAGCTATAAACTATCACCCTGGTGTTGCACAGGCAGGGCAATTCAATGTATGTTCTGTCTCTTGGATGGCCATTAAACTGGGCGTCCCATCTGCCAGCATTTGATGGACGTTAAAGATCCCAAGGTGTGTTTCGTGAAAAGGAGGCGAGCCATCGCCGACATTCTTGCGAAATTCCAAATTCCTACCCTGGCTTGCAAAGGAAATCCAACCATTGCAATCCTCACCATGAGGCTGCTTTGGTAGCACGGAATCTTCCTTCGGGCAGGGTACCAGTGTTAGCTCGATTAGTTAATGAAATGGAGTTTTGGTAATTGCCAGATCGAAAGTTAAAACTTAGTTATATTCTGGAAGGGGAATTTCAGGCAATGCTGGTCAACTTTTCATAGCTGGCGGTTTTAATCCTCATCCCAAGATTCCCTGAGGGCATTAAGAATCCCCGATTCTTACTATTTACTTCCCCCCCCCCCCCTCCCCCACTCCCCCAAGAAAATTTAAATACAAGGCACCTGCAGTCGACAGTCAATGCCCATGTTGTGCAGAAAGGTGCGCTGTGCCAATGGCCCCAAGCATGCGACGCGCTCTGCACATGCCTCAGAAAGGTATGCAAAGTCCACATCAGCAGTCAGGTCAGCCAAGCCAGGTGCCGTCAGTACATCATGGGGATGGTGCTGTCGAAACGCCTACAGGGGGAAAAGAAAACGGCATTGTATGCAGCAACTCATTGCTCGGTTTTTTGATTAATGGTGCATACCGAATGGCCTCTAAAGGTGGTTTTTTTTTTTTTATACCGAATGAAATACGTCACAAACTTGAGAAATCGCCTTCACGTCACAATTATTCCGACCGTGGTGGGGTTGGCCGGGAAAGGTTATTGCTCCAATATCACAGACACAATTCTGATGACAGTCAATGAAGTAGCTTAGAGAAGGAATTTGTAATTTTTTGTTTTGTGTGCCAACGATAACTCGCCCAGTCTTTGCAAAGGACTTTGAGGTTGGTGGACGCTAAAGATCCCAATACACCCGGTTCAACGTCCATCTGAGGGATGGCACACACACTGATGAATCACCCTGCCGAAGAAACACCAGGATGACACTTTATAACCGGGCCGAGATTTCAATCGAGGCGAAAAGGAAATCCATAAATGCACTTTTAGCTCTATACCCAAAGCACAAATCTAGACCAAATTGGCAAATAAGTTTTTAAATGTGCAGTACAGCAGATTATCCGGAAATATGGATAATTGCTGCCATTCAGTTAAACTTGAATAGGGTGAGTCACAAAAATGTACCCGAATTTAAAAACTTATTTTATAAAGATCTTGGTAGGTAGAAATGTCAAATATAGTGAATTTGTTAGGGTAAGCATTCGAATTGTCAGTGGCATAATGGTTGGAGCATCCACTCTGAGTCTGGGAGCTCGGCGGTTCAAACCGCAGCTCAATCATACCAAAGACTTAAAATGGTACGTGCTGCTTCCTTGCTTGATGTTCAGCATTTAAAACATTAAGAGCATGGACAATCCCCATAGGTTGGCATCCATGGGGAGGAGGAAATCCCTTCTTAGGAAATACCCCGCTGAGTGTGGCGAGAAAAGCGGCGCCACTGTTGTAGCATTGCTGGTACCCAGAGTGCCCCGGGAAGTGCCGGCACTTCCCCTAAGCTCAGTGGCGGTGTTTGTCTCATCTAACATTCCTGTGTTGTGTCATGCACACGCTGTATCCATCTGTATGTGCATGTGAGTGTGTGTGGCAGCTCCACTACAAGCCTGAGATGATGTATTAAAAGAAGAAACAAGGTATTTTGATTCGTTTGATTTTTATTGTTGGTGACCCATGGCGTAACTACCAACGGAGGACTGAATCTTCATTGTCGAGAAGAATGTACAGGTGGAATCAGTGACAGGAGTGCATCGTGTGTGTGCAGAAGACAATTCCCTCGACATAATACACCAATCTCAAACACTATACGTCGTATCATTTCAAAGGGGAGAGAGACAGGCTCAGTGAAGAACAATAACGCAGCACAATCTGGATATATAAGGAATATTCAGAATCCAGTGACAGTGAACAGAATTAGTGAAGTGATTGCGCATAGCCCGAGAAAATCAAGGAACATTTCACATCAAATTCACTTTCACTCACTCACCGCAGGCAGGTAGGTGGTCTTTCTGTCTTCTACCGACTCCTCTCCGGCCTTGCTCCCCCAGCTCTCTCTGTGCTCTGTCCCCCAAATATTCCTAAAGGTCGCACAAGATCTGCCAGCAAGCCTCTGATGGTTAAACTGCCAAAATCTCGGCTCTCTGCTCACCTTCACTCCTTCATTCCTCTTTTCTCCCACCTCTGGAACAAACTCCCACACTCCCTTCAATCCCACTCCTCCCTCCAGGTCTTTAAAACAGCTGTTCACCACCATCTCTTATCTTCCCCCGACCCCCATCCAAAACCTTGATCTTTTCTACCCCCACTAATTCACCCCAGATCCACCTTGTTTGTAATTCCAACTTCTTTCCTGGTAGTCCTGGCAGTGTACATATGTTTTATGCCTCTCCCACCCCCTTTCCCATGCCTCCCCCCCAAAGCCCTCTCCCTCCCACAGTTCTCTCGATGTCTCCATGTCTCTCGGTTCCTGCTCTCAAATGTTGTGTTTGTGTCCTTCCCCCTCTCTCCCCATCTTGTCTACCGCTCCCAATGCTTTTTGTTTCATGTGTCGGTTTGTCGGTTATGTGTCGGTTTGTCGGTTTGTCTTTCTGTGTGATAAATGTTCGTTCCTTCACGAGCCTCGATCTTGTATACAAAAAAAATAAAAAAAATAAAAAAAATAAAAAAAATTGGAGTCTCTCAAATTAGGGTCATCAAGAGTGTTAAAGTCTGATTTGAAGCCTTTCTCATGCAAAATCCAATTGATGCCGCAGTTAACCTTGGATGATGAGCATTGACATTACCAATTTTGTGTTGACATACAATTTTGTGAGTAAGAATATTGATCAAGCAGGAATCAACAGACATTAATTTGCAGCGATGAATGTCATGGTTACTTGAATGGTTTGGTAAACAAACAGAATTGTCAGTTTTGGGGCCCACCTTGTCGAGTTACCACTGCACACTCCCCAAAGACGACGATATGGTGTGGTCTCGGTAGTCATTGGATTTACATCCCATACTTTACATCGATCTACATTCCACAATGTATATCCTTAAGTGTGCAGAACTTAAAGGAGGACATTTCAAACATTTGTTATAGTCAAACGAAACGTTATGAGTTTTTTTTTTTTTTTTTTTTTTTTTTTTTAATTTTTTTTGTATACAAGATCGAGGCTCGTGAAAGAACGAAAAGAGTTACTTTATGTATCATAAAAATTGTATGGTCTTGCATTAAAAATAGCAGATTTAATAAACAATTAAAATTGGGTATATTTTTGGGACTGACCCTATATAACAAGGCCAAAATTTAAGCAATCCCCTGCACTGTGGCAAAAATCTAAAGTAAATATTAGCTTTTGTAACAATAAAAACAAAAACTTTATTAGATGGCCACATGTCTGAAGCAGCCACCGATTTTGAGAGTGACTTCACATGTCACTTCCATGACAGATTGTCAGATGCAAATACCAATACCAAGAAGATTTGTTCTTTTTAAAATTATTTAAGGGCTCATGGTGGAACTTTGTCCATACATCACATTCAGACAAATACATTAGTACATTGGTAGTTGGCGTCAGGAAGGGCATCCGGCCATAAAAACTGCCTCAAAAAGGGAACCATAAGGTCATGGGGCCCGCAAGGCTAACCCCCGCTTTAGCGGGGAAAAATGGCCTCAAAACGATCATTCATTCATTTTCATTCATTGGTACATTGGTACTCGTCACTTCCGGATGCACCCAGTACCGGAAAACCTTCGATCATCCCGCTTATTGAAAACCCAGAAAAGCTCAAGCATACTTACATATTATAACATAAAAGGCAAAATAATGCCGCTATAAATTCATAGATTTTACCCTGCGCAGTCTGGAAAAAAAAAAAAAAAGAAGAACATGGGCAGGGTCTGCATGCGGTAAATTTGATTGGTTGAGATGATGTAAAATGGTGTCATATTTTATCCAAATACTGCTAAACGGAAGGGTTTTTGAAAGTTCCAACAAGATAGTTTGTGCTCTACAGTGTTCAAGTACCGTATACAATTAAATTGAAATAAAAGAAAGATTTTAATGGTTGCAGAAAAAAAAATTCAGAAGTTTACCACCGTTGACGCAGCGTCTTTTACACCACCCTATTTAACATGTTACATTAGTTCTTCATGCCTATTGTTTGTGCCCTTTATGACGTCCTTAAAAACAACAAGCTTTCTGTTTGGAATGATTAATTTTGTTTGAATGTCAGACAGGCAGAAAGAGTAAAAAAACATTTCCCTTACTCTGCATATGCGAGATCGGAACGACATTCCGTACAATTTGCCAAATTCAGAGCCAAAGTAGTGCTAAACTACAGGTTTGTGTTCAGATTAATGTACAAAATATAACATTCAATTGAAATCAAGTTGATCCTCGATCATAAACTGACGTTTGCAGACAGGCAGATAGACAAAGTGAACCCATTGCTTAACCCCGCTTTTCACTTCACATGCATGGGGTAAAAATTACAATGGCATTAGCAGACAAAGGACAAACACATTTTGCTTCTGGGATTAGAACTTGGGTTCCCTGCATCATGAAACAAAGGTTCAAATGGGAACACCAACAGGCTGACCAAAAAGTGGGAACTGAGCAGATTATAATGATAACAATAATTATTACAACAATCGCAATCAGAGCTGCCACCATATCTGCAACTGAGCCATGATCTCCGCGATGTTCTCATTTCACACCCTTTCACTCATCAACTGAGATTGCTCACCCGGAAGGTGTCGGTGCCAGAGCCAGTGTGGCCGTAATCTACAATGAGGGCACCACCACCATTGCCGGCAATTCTCTCTGCCAGACGGCTTGCCAAAAGCCCAGCCTCTGGGCTCACCTCCACATGGTCTCGTGTCTCCTCCAACTGCAAGGAAGGAATTTGAGACCTAATTTCAAAACAGTGCCGGGGCAGGGGAAAGTGAAAGGGGGTCAGATAGAGTTACATTAATAAATAATTATTTTATATTTATTCAATATGTCAGGTTTCAAGTTATCAGAGAAGAGACAGTCAAACTGGATTGCAAAAAAAAAAACATTACAAAAAAAGGTTTAAATAGTTTTACAAACTGTTTTGCTTTAAAAAGTTTTCAAGATTTTGGATTCCTCTTCAAACATACGTCTCAAAAAACTGCAATCGAATGTATACCGTAAACTAAACTGCAGGTTGCATATAAACCGTTTTAGTAATTTTATTGCACTAATGAGTTTTCACTAACAAAAACTGACCAGAAAACTCACCTGGATGAGGTTGTTGGAGGCCACGGTTGCAGTCGGGGCCAGAACAAATCGGAGCCGATTGGGAGCTGAAGGATCCAGATCAACAAGCACCTCACGCCAACCACGCTCAGTTTTCTGTCACAATAAGCAAGGGGTTAATGGGAGGTCAAAGTGATCATGGGACTTGAGTTCATCAACTTATTTACCTCCTGTACCTCCCACATTACATCACAACATGGCCGACCAGTTTTGTTCCAGGAGAGGGAGGTAGAGTTAAGAGGGACAGCACAATGTGCAATAGCATGGATAAAGGTGGAAGGGAGAGAGGGAAATTAATAATTGAAACAATTAAATTAATGCATAACAATAAGACTCGGCAGCTATGAGGAAGGAAGATATAAATGTTTGCCAAGTAAATAAATTGAATTCACATCTTCATAAAATTAAGCTTTCCTTTCATGAACCACATACTGAATGATCAATATTAATCAATCAACCAATTGACATAATCATTAAAATGTTTTGCATCATTGTTATACAAACCAGTGTGTGGCTTTTCTTTGTGCACTTGTTGTTTGTTTTAGCAATAGTGGAATGATCAAGGCCGAGGATGGATGAATGTAATATGTCAAAGTTGCGACAGCCTCACATTAATCAAGCCGGATCACCAGGCAACTGCTCTCATTATATAGTTATATAAAGCTGTTTCGAACCACTCATTGACGAATATAAACATTTAGTACCTTCTAAGTGGGCTAGGAACTAGACTCGGTAGTGTAATGGTTAGAGCGTCTGCTCCGAGTCTGGGAGGTCGGTGGTTCAATCCCTACACGAGTCATACCAAAGACTTTAAAATGGTATGTGCTGCTTCCTTGCTTGACGCTCAGCATGTGAAAGATAGAGCATGGACAAACAATGCTGGGAAGGCAATGGCAAACCACCCAGTATCACTTGCCAAGAAACTGCTTTGGCAGCCCCAATGCTCTGTAAAGAATATGGTGCATTGAAATAAAGAAAACTGGACTAGAAAGGCTAAATTCGGAATGCTGATGCAACCTGAAGCCACGATTCCAGAAGAAAGGGGGAAAAAAAAATCACAAAACTGTCCGTAAACAAAACTCGGCCGGTGGAGGCTCACTCCCTCAACAAGATGGGGTGGAGCTTGAACTGTGCCGGCAGCCTGTCACTTCCTCAGTTGAGCGAGGGGCGTAGCTTGGGCATAAATAAAGAGTTCATATACAGCTCACCCATTCTGCAATGAATCGAATATTTATGCAAGCACAATCCAGTAGTAGAATATAAAGGTAATGCCATAATATAACAGAACAGGTGACCTTCAAATTGAATGCAAGCATTAATAGTGTGCCCACCTGGAATTTGTGGATGGGAAGAGCATCAAAGAACTCATGTGCCAAATAAAAAGAAAAACCTAAAAACAAAGAAAACTATATTTGTCATATGGATTCTGAAGAACTTGACAACAAAAGCAGGGTCATTCAAGGTGAACTCTTTACAACACTCCACACCTTCAGGGACGTCTTGAACATTTCGGTACCAGGACACGGGAACTCCTCTCGAATTGACACGCTGCTTGTGTGCCCCATTGCTAGGTAGCTGCGTACTGTGAGGAGACACAGACCCACACAGGACCTCCTCCTGCACTTCGCTCAGTGCTGGGCTAACCTCCACCAGGTGCAGCGAAATGGACACCGAATGAAGAACCTTGTGGAACTGCTCAAACACCTGTGTGCACACATTGATCATGCTGCAAATTTCAACTTGATTTTATATTTTCAACACGTATCTTTGGCTAACCCCCGCTCTAGCGGGGAAAATGGCCTTAAAACGATCATTCATTCATTCATTCATTCATTATCAGAACATGAACCTGCAGTTTAGATGTACTTTGGCCCTGAATTTTGGTAAATTGTACTGAGTCTCGTCCTGAACTCAAGTGCGTACAGCACAGTATAAAATTACTCCCTGACAGGCGAACGAAATTGAAAATCATTCAAAACAGGAAATTGTTTAAAACAAGTTTAGGGACGTCATAAAGGACACAACCAACAGGCAAGAATAACTAATCAAAAGTGTTAAAATAAGGTGGTATAAGAGACGCTGCATCAACTGCTGTAAACTTTCCATTTGATGGTTTGTTTTGTTTATTTGCCTTTAAACCTTTTATTTTATTTCAAATGAATGATATACTTATCTTTAACACTGGATAACACAAATCACCTTATTCGCACTTCCAAAAACCCTCAGTTTAATAGTACTTGGGCAAAATTTTACGCAGTCTCGACCGTAACTCTTAGTGTAATAACAGTGAGACTCAGACAGCCTAACGATGCAACGACCGAGCTAATGTCTTCCAAAATATCTGATTGTTGTACACCACTCCTTTCCTATTCCATCTCCAGTCCCTGCATGACGTCATCGCCGGGCACCGAAGGGGTCCCGGCAATGACACGCGCTGAAAGGGATTACTCAGTTTTCACTCCGGTTTCTTGTTTTCTTTCTTTCTTTTTTGTTTGTTTATTTGTCCAGGAGATATCTCAGCCATCCTTTGAGCTAGAAAGCTGAAATTCCGGCACTATAGTGAGCAAGTGTTTTTTTGTGTTTTTGATTGGTTTTTTTTTGGGGGGGGGGGGGGGGGGGGGATTAATCAATTAATGGATTAGTTACTTAATTATAATAGATTAATTAAGTACTTTATTTATTTAGTTCTACTAAATATTTACTTCTTATTTAGTTCTGCTTTATTTATTTAGTTCTACAGAAAACTAACACATCTACTCATTCGTCCCTCATTCGTTCTCATCTGGGCATTATCTCAGGCACCTTTTGAGCTAGGAAGCTGATATTTGGACACGACAATGACCAAGTGATTTGGCTGTGAAAGGTATTCATGATTTATTGATTAATCAATTCATCGATTAATTATTTAATTTTTCGATTAATGGCTTAATTAATTACTTTTTTTAAGTTACAGATTCGGATGAAACAGTGGTGCTGTAGGTATTCTATTAGCCAATTGATTAATAATTTAATTATTTAAACCATTATTATTTATTTATTTTCATTATTGATCACATTTCTTTTCTTTCTCATCTGGGCAATATCTCAGGCACCTTTTGAGTTAGTTAGCTGATATTCGGACACGACAGTGACCAAGTGATGTGGCTATAAAGGATATTTTTGACTTATTGATTAATCAATTAATCGATTTATTATTTATATTGATTTTAATTATGCAATTAATCAATCAATTTATTGTACACCTCTCCCTTCCAATACTGTCTCTATGTGCTGCACTGCGGTATTGCCGGGGCGCCCCGGCAATACCGCACTGGAGGATGTTATTTATTTATTTGGCATGGAGGCAGTGTACTTTGAATGTATCTGCACTTGTTTAGTTGATCTTTTTCTCAAAGATCATTCCAAAGTCATCAGTTTCTCCGAGAAGAGTTGGTATATGATTCAGCTCTGACTTTTCTGTTCTGTTTGACCCATCAGCTTAATCATGTTTGCCATTGTACCTGTTATTCAAAGTTCATGAACAAAGTCAATATAGACTGAGCTCAGAAACACAAAGGAAGAGTTAAAAAGACCCTTCCCAAGTCTTTTTTTTTTTTCACAAGGCTTTGTGAGACAAGGTATTCTGTGAACTCTCTAGCTATTATTTTTACGAGCAAGTTGCTCGTGCCCGCACAGGATTCTAAACGGGGTTGTGATCGAGACGGCAAGCTGAGAGCAACAATTCACATTTATCGCCACATCTGATGCATAGTAAATGCTCAAATGGTGGTGAGGTGTTCGTTTTGAAACTGTATGTAGCTTTTTGATGCCAAGCGCCTGTAATAAAAAAAATTGTATTGGTGTCAAAGCCAGTGACCAATTGCAAATTCATAAGAGGATTACAATCATTATTACTTATTATTGCAGCTTTACTTTGTCTTGCAGTTCATTACAGTTTCGTAAATGTATTATTATTATTACTAGCAACGGTACCCGCCCTATGGGCGGGGCTTCAATTGGGAGGCCCAAATGAAAAGGCTAAATATCAGATATTGAAGGCTTTTTTTCTTTTAAACGATTCATATAAACATCCGTTAAATCTCGATCAGTGCAGCCGTTTGTGCGGCACCCGGAAAAATAACGTCATGCAGGAGCAAGTATCAGCAGGATGTGGCAGTGTGGGAGTCCACGTTTCTGATCCTCCTTCATGCCGAAGTAGCCCACCACTTCTCCAAGCATTCCGCTCTTCAGATCCGCCATGACAGATTTAAGCTCGATACTGAAGACGCGTGCAGTTAGTCCACCCGATGTCGTATGTACTCCCGATACGTGTTTCCTTCATTGTAAAAACTTCCAAATCAACAGTTAAAAGGATTTTGAGCCAATAGCTGTTACGGCCTTGGCAAGATCGATGGAGACAGCGATCTGTTAGCTTATTCACCGCCCAAATAGCTATGTGGAATCCTCTCATGTGGAGATTAAACTAATCGTGTTAACAATCGCTATGTCGTATGTACTCCTGATACGTGTTTCCTTCAGTTGAAATGGGTTAGAATTCTCTCAAGCAGGGATTCAACCCTCAGGGATTCTCTCAAGCAGGGATTTTTAAAAAACCAAAAAAAAAAAACCCGTGTCCTTATAAAAGGTCTTTGTCCGAGGTCACCGAGTTCGATCGATGCAGCCATGCAGCGGTCGGTGCAGCCCTTTGTGCGGCACCCGGGAAAGCAACATGGTCACAATGAGAACAATGAACGTTATGCGAACGCGAATGTTATGCGTGAGTCCAAACCTGAGAATACTTGAGACTAAAGCTGAAATTGGGAAAACTATATAGCCTATTTTACTCCTGGAGATCCCAGGATTATCCACCCAAAATATCATTGAGATCGGTTCAGCAGTTTATGGTACCTTCGAACGGACAGACAGACAGACAGACGGACGGACATTTGGTGAATTATAGTAAGATAAGAACAGTGCAAGATGTCCAATAGCCGAATGAAACAGAAATTTCAAGACTGATTGTGAAATTATAGCAAAATAATGATACTTACCCGTAGCATGTCACTGGACAGCGATCCGCGGCCTGGTCCAAACTCCACCACTTGCAGACTCGATGGCTGTCCAGCCGCCATCCACTCACTTACCACCCAAACAGCCATGAGCTGCGAACCCACCAACCAAGACAACCAATAAAGCACCGACATATGACAAAGTCCATATATATAATATTACTATCGATTCAAACAGTATCCTACTAAAAATACATTTCCATGGCAACTGCATTACGATTTTAAAAAAACAACAGCAAACCTGTACATGGTTTACGGTAAACTTGCTGAGGAAACATCATTATGCTGACGATTGACAAAAACAAAGAAATGACATCACAAGTGTTTCAAAGACAATCATGTACAGGAACTATTTAATTAGTACATATGCAAATACGGTACGGCCAGAGGGTTTGACCTCTCCCGCACCCCACTCATGCTCCATGCATGCTTTTTATTTATTTATGGGATTTCGCCCACCACAAAGCCAATAACACCACTCAAGGTGGGGGCTACACAAAGGAAAGAAAAGTGTAGATATTAGACAGAAAGGAGGAATCTATTGACATTCCTCTTGAATTGAGGTAGGTTGGGGTAGAGGGGAAAACAAGAGGCAGGTAAACTGTTCCAGAGTGATGCAGTACGGGGAAAAAAAACTAGAATAATACCTCATAGTCTTACACCACGGGACAGATGCCGTGGATGAATGGGGAAAAAAACTGCCAAACATGTACTGAAAATATGCGCAGGTGGAACAACCTGTGAAAGACCCTCAGAGCACATTTCATGATAATATCGATAGAAAAGGCTCAAGGAAGTAACAGAGTGGCAGACTGAGAGAGGTTCCAGGGATGATGCCAACTCCTGTCCCACCAGAATGGCAGCACGTCGCTGGATTCTCTCAAGAAAAGATAGGTGACAAGCTGGGGCACCAGCCCAAATATGGCAATGATATTCCATAACAGGTCATATAGTGGCCTTTTATAGATGGAGAATAGCAGCTTGAGAAAGGTATCGCCGAGCACGAACGAATCAGCCAAAGTGCTGGGAGGCTCTTTTAGCGAAACCAGAGATGTACTTTTCCCAGCTGATGTTTGAGCTGATGTCCAATCCAAGCAGACGGATAACAGGAAGTTCCTGCAAAAGTGAAGAATCCATAGACAGGATTTGAAAACAAGGTGATCTTGAACTAGACATAAACAAGTGGGTCTTGTTTTGGTTGAAAGTACCAAGCCAGTCTTTTCCCCAGTTTATCACACTCTCAAGATCCTGATTGGGAGTGATACTGGCATGGTCACGGGCAGGGCGAGACAAGGTTCCTGGGTAGGTAGTATCCAGTGTTGAGTCATCTGCGTAAATGCATAACTGATAAAGAATCCAATCAGGCAGATCATTGATGTACAACAAGAACAATATTGGACCCAACACAGACCCCTGAGGGACACCAACATTAGTATTATGGACGGGGGACGAATGTCCCTCATGTACCACAAAGATTTGGCCATTTTTAAGAAAATCAGAGATTATAATCGAGCAATCTTCCAGAAATACTGTATGATATTAGTTTATGGATGAGACCCTTGTGTCACACTTTGTCAAAAGCCTTCGAGATGTTGAGTGCAACAACCCTGGCTTCACCACGATGCTCCTTTCCTTCCATTCTATCTTCCACAAACCTACTTTCCCTGCCGTTTCAGATCCAGTAACATTTCAGATACAATAAAAAGTAATTAAATTCCCATTCCTTTCAAAATTATAATCTTCAATGTACCACACTCTAACAGTGTGCCGGTGCTGCCAAAGCAATCTCTTGGCAAGGCCTATGCTGCGTGGTTTGCTGTTGCCTTGCCAGCAGTCAGTCAGCCAATCAGCGCAAAGATTTGAAATTTGTTCAGCATGCCAGAGATAACTGGCCTAATCTTCGCGAAAGACACCATATGATATATCACATGTACAAATGCCCCCAGAGCAGGCAGACCGGTCCCCCGGCTTAACATCTTTTTGCCAGACGGCGCCCAATTTTCAAATTCGTAAACAATTTATGAATCACCCGACATATGAAAGACCAGTTTGACAGTTTATAGTTGGGTCGACATTCCAACCCAGGTGAGAAAGCTCAAAAACGAGTGCACACACCGGTAAGATATTCTGCCAGACCTTGTCGTAAATATAAACTAAACAAAGAGAAATTGATATGTATCCACAGAAAGGCTCAAGGTAGTCAAGGAATAAAATATTAGCTCACAAAACAAAATATAGACACAACAGGTAAAATATTTCATGCCCAGATATGTGCCCAACGTACCTCTCCAAACATCTGGCTTATTTCTGGAGAAGTTACAAAGTCCCCCTGCGAACCAAGCATGTCATGGCACATGTAATATCCCTAAAGGAAAACATCGCATTCGTCTGTGACAAGCATGAGGAAATAAGGAATTGCAAAAGGTGTGAAGGAAATTTGTGGTGACACACAATTCATCAGTCAGGTAGAACTGTTTGTTGTTCAGCCCCCGGGCAAGGCAACCTTTCACATTTCATTTGGCAAATGGTGACATAAAACACAATGGCATTTTTAGTGGGCAGGTGCAACACATGACATGGTAAATCATCAATGCTGAATAAATTATTGTTCGTTCTTTCTTTCTTTAATGGCCCCAACTATTGCCACCTAATTGTGGGGTCAGCCGGGGAATGAATTCGGCCTCAGTCTTACTACACAACCCCGGCTGACTCAGCCTGACCTTCAACGAAGCAGGTTAGAGCAGGAATTTGTAATTTAGTTGTTAGCTACTTAGTTGTAACTAAGTCTGTTGGAGCGATAGCTCGTCTACTCTTTGCGAAGGACACCGAGGGATATTTCACGTCCACCAACTGATGCCAACAGGGACTCCCAGTTTAGCGTTTATCCGAGGGACGGCGCACACCATGAATCACCCAGCTTGTGACACACCAGGGTGGTAGATCATAGCCGAATTGAGACTCAAGCCCAGGTTTGACCGCTCAGAGGCGAATGTGAGGACCTCTAGGTCATCCATCCTTCCAGCCCAAATGATTATAATCAATGCTATTTAGTTACCCTGTGCTCGCGAAGTGAAAACCAGAGATAGGCATTCGGTTACGTACGTATGTGTGGTGTTCGTATGTGCGTGTCTGTATTTTTTAAAATTCATTTTCTCGGCAACCGTTCGTCCGATTGACACAAAATTTTACGATAGGAACACCTCTGCCTGTATAATTTTTTTATTCATAATTATGTCGTCATAGGTCATATGTTACGGACGCCATCTTGGAAAACAGTTACACCGATATCTCTCCCAAACCGCTCAATGGAAAAAAATTTAAACATGCCTCACAGTCAAGTACTCCCCATGGGGAATAAGATATGTTGATAATGATGACATCGGTGCCTTCATTATGACGTCATAATTAAACAAGTACAACGCTTGATCCGATGAGTACGAAAAAAAATTCTCTGCAACAGTTAGTCTGATGGACACAAAATTTTGACCATACTGTCCTGCCAAATTATATATGGGTCAGATATGTCTCCCCAAAATTAACCTATTGGTAGCTGATGCATTTGGCTTTGGTGAGTGCAGAAACAAACTGTTTTTGAGAAAAGCTTTACATTTGACCTACAAACTTAAATCAAAACCTTTGTTTCCACGATGTAAAATTTGCATTTTGAACAATTTGGTTTTTCAACATTTATGGAAAATATAAACCTTTTACAGCATTGTAACATGTGAGCATAGTGATGCATAGGATCATGTGAGCATAGGACCGGTGGATACTCATGATGCTAAGCGATTTACAGAATGGCATCAAAAACCCACAAATCCTTTGGTACCTTAATAGAGATCAAATGAGCAATATGGTGTCAGAGTCATCATCTTTAAAGGATGAAAGATTAGTAAACGTACCTTGACAGGGTTGGTGAGGGTCTCACGCATATATTCAGCAACAGTAATGGGTCCAGTCGCCTTTATTTTACTCAACAAGTGCTTGAGCATAGGGGTTACCTCCACACCATCATCAAGTGCACGAGAACACGCATGTCTGAGATCTGCAGATGAAAAAAAGAAAAGAAAAGAAACAAACCTTACAAATAAATTGTATCAAGTGTGCATCGTCCTCCAGTCATTTCCTCCGATTAGGTCACCTTCTGATCTCGTGTGTGCATGTATATTGGGAGAAATGTACAATTCACAGGGCTGATAAGAATTATTTCTTGCAAAATCGAAGATTTTTCAAGTACACTACTCACAATAAGTTAGGGATATTGTGGGAGTGAGTTTATTTATTTTTTATAGGGGTTAGGCCATTAGGGTTATGGTAATGAAATCAAGAATGCTGTGTTTTTTCACTCACTAATAACTATAGAATTAGGACCAACAACTTTTTTCAACATAATTAATACACAAAATCAACCACACCGAAGAACCTGCCAATATCCCTAACTTATTGTGAGTAGTGTATATTGGTCGGTTGAGTTTGTTATTCTGTCTGTTTGTTTGTTTGTCACCCGCCAACAGGTCACAATTCCAAACCAATAGTCATGAAACTTCACCAAGTTGTAGAGGTCATCACAATTGAGAGGTCTATTGATTTTTAGGTCAAAGGTCATCTGGAGGTCAAATTTCTAAAATCGCCATTTTTCATCCGATTGACTTGAAAATTGAACAGCATTTGCATATCGAGTCAATAAATTGGGAAACCAACTATTTGTGTGGTCAAAAAGTCAAAGGTCAACTCAAGGTCAAACTTCCAAAACCATCAATTTTCATCTGAAAAATCAATTTTAATCCAATTGACCCGAGCTTTGATCAAGATTGTCAATTTTAATCGAAATGAAATGGTCAATTTGCTGTATCCATGGCAACTTTTTTTTGAGGGGAGGGGTGGATTTTGCAAGTATCATGCTCTGCATGACGTCTCCTTGATTGTCTGTTAATACCATGCACAAGGTATGCAACTCAGTTGCTTTGACTGTCAATGATGTCACACGGGGCATCATCAACGGAGGTCTGGAACTGGAGGATGATGAACACATGACACTCCTCAAATTTTCAAGTATTCTCTCCTTTACGTGTACAAATAGAAATATTATCAGTTTAAACTTACCTATCTAATAACTGATAAAAAAAAAATATATATATGTATATAACTGTGAGAAATAGTAGAAACTCCACAGTACGAGCAGGGCGTCTCATTTGCATTAAATAAATAATCGGGAGGTTAAATCAGACGCGGATGTAGCTTCAGGACGTCGATCTTTAATTTGACAAGCTTTCGACCAACAAAGGTCTTCTTCTTAGTCGTCCCCAACTTCAACGGAAGTATTATATATGGATGTATATATATATATATATATATATATATATATATATATATATATATATATAAACAGTCACGTGAAAAAGTAAGTACACCCCATGTAAAGTTTTGACTTTTTCAACATATTTCAACATACAGCTATTTGATCTTCATTTCAACAATATTGATAGATAAAGGTGATATAATATAACAAATATCATGAAACATTTACATTTTCTAGTCCATTGTATAATTTAAATAAACACAAATGCAAATTTCGCATGTGGAAAAAGTAAGTACACCCTTGGCTCTAATAGGTGGTATTGCCCCCTTTGGCAGAAACAACCTCAAGTAGGTGTTTCTTATAACTGTCTACCAGTCTCTGACATCGACTGGGAGAAATTTTTTCCCACTCCTCCATGCAGATTTCTTTCAGCTGTGCGATGTTTGAGGGGTTTCTTGCATGCACAGCTCGTTTCAAATCACCCCACAACATCTCGATGGGATTTAGATCCGGGCTTTGACTTGGCCATTCCAGAACCCTCCATTTCTTTCTTTTCAGCCATTCCTTGGTGGATTTACTGGTATGTTTAGGGTCATTGTCGTGTTGCAAGGTCCACCTTCGGTTGAGCTTCAACTTTCCGACAGGTCGCCTCACATTATCCTCAAGCACCCTCTGGTACAATGAAGAATTCATAGTGGATTCTATGATGGTGAGCTGGCCAGGCCCTGATGCAGCAAAGGTGCCTAAAACCATAATATTTCTACCACCATGCTTTACTGTTGGTATCAGGTTCTTGTGGTCAAATGCTGTCTTTGGTTTTCACCAAACATGTCTTCTGGTACTGTGGCCAAATAGCTCTACCTTTTGACTCGTCTGTCCAGAGCACATTGTTCCAGAAGTGCTGGTCTTTGCCGAGGTGTTCATTGGCAAACTTTAGTCTTGCCCTGATGTTCTTTCTGGACAGCAAAGGTTTCCTCCTGTCACACCTCACATGTAGATCAAATTTGTGCAGCCTCTTTCTAATGGTAGACTCGTGCACTTTGACATCAACAGTGGCAAGAGCTACCTGGAGGTCCCGTGATGACATTCTGGGGTTCTTAGAGACTTCTTTCAGCATCTTGCGGTCTGCTCTCGGGCTGAACTTGCTGGGGCGGCCTGGTCTGAAAAAGTTGGCAGTTGTTTGGAATCTTCTCCACTTGTAGATGATCTTCCGGACAATCGAATGATTGATTTCAAATTGTTTGGAGATCTTTTTAAATCTCTTCCCAGACTCGTAGGCATCTATAACCTTCTTTCTGAAGGCCTCAGAGAGCTCTTTTGATCTTGGCATGGTGACGCCGCACACTTCAACAACAAAGAGCAAACTAAACTAAATGCCTGAGGTTTAAATAAGACAGGTTCCTCAAAGATCCTCTCTACGATGTTCTAATCACTTGCACCTGAGCTGGTGCACCTGATTCTAATTTTAGGTATTTGAAGTAGTGATAAATGTGGGGGTGTACTTACTTTTTCCACATGCGAAATTTGCATTTATGCTTATTTAAATTATACAATGGACTCCAAAATGTAAATGTTTCATGATATTTGTTATATTATATGACCTTTATCTGTCAATATTGTTGAAATAAAGAACAAATAGCTGTATGTTGAAAAAGTCAAAACTTTACATGGGGTGTACTTACTTTTTCACGTGACTGTATATCAAAACAACGATTGCATTCGTGGGTGACATATGTTATATATATATATATATATATATATATATATATATATATATATATATATATATATATATATAGTCCTGTCACCAGCAATTAAGACCGCCGGATGACGAATAGCCGAACGTTTTTTACTCCCGAAGCGACCTTCCAAATTTTTGGTGGTTATGACGCGCACGAGATGGAGGCTGCGAGACGTTTACCTGGAGGGAACGAAAGCAACACAGGCCTATTCCCGAATCCACGAACAAAGAAACATGACAGTAAATTCAACAAATATGTATTTAATGAAAATAAACCAAAGAATGAAAATGAGTGCTGAGGTAAAACTAAAATTACACCTCCACGCAGGTACCTCCACGCAGGTACCTCCACGCAGTTACAAATACAACACAGGGGAAAACAAGTAATACAATAAAAATGTTGCCTTTCGGGGCTTAACTGGGGGTCCTTTTAGGACCCCCAATGGGGTCCTTTTAGAATGTTGGTGGCTGTTGAGACTCGAAGCCACACAGGCGGGAACTTGGCAAGATGGTGACGGCCGATGAAAAGCCCGCACGTCGAAGGCGCCCAGAGCCCTGGGGCGAGTCTTGAAGACGGCCCTCTCTCTTTTTGTCTCTCAACATTACCTCTGTTTCTAATCCCCGGGAAGGACAACTCAGCTAAACAGCGCCCTCCCAGAGCCCAGCAGTCCAAGCACAGAAACTTCTTCTCTTCAGAAGAAAAGATAATGGCCGTCTGCCTCACTGATCCCCGCTCTCCCCTTTTTCTTCAACTCCAAGAGCCAATGGTGAAGTTTCTTGCTGCCCCTCTGCTCTCCCTCGTTAATACCTGGTTAGTCACGGATGGCCAATAGCGAGCTTTTAACTCTGAAGGCAATGCCCAAATGCGGATTTTATATATACGGGGAAAGAAAGGGGAAGAGGAAACTGAAGCTTACCTGAGCGATCCCCCCGGGCAGTCTTCAACCTGCGGAAAATAACTCACACGAACACGGATTTAAAATGTACAGAAAATAACGAAAGTATTTATGAAATAAAATGCCGGTAACAAGAAAAACGCGATGGTAAAACTAAATTCCTACAGGATCCTTCACACCAGACTTATAACACAGACACAGGAAGAAAATAAACTGGAAAATAATAGCATGTAGTTTATCATGCACTTAGCTCTGATCAGCTTGGGGGGGTGGGGGGGGGGGGAGGGGCTCGCCAGGAATCCAAGGCTCCGGAGATCCGGTCGGCTGGTGCGCGCGAATCGCGAGCGTTGGCAGGAAACAGGCCTCACTCGCGCAAACCCGAGCGTTCGTCCACACGTCGTTTCTGCCTGGCAAAACCCTGCACATCTCCCGATGGTGTCTCCGATCACTTCCTGGAAACCCGTTGCCCAAGCACAAATGCGCGAATGAGAAGAACAAGGGAACCAGAGGAGAGCAAGAACAGGGCAAGATCAGAGGGTCAGAGAACAAGAGTCCAGGGTAAAAGAAAGCAAAAGCAAGAGCGAAAATGTCGGTCCTCCAATTCTTTCAATGGTAGGTCGTGACGTCATCAGCGCTTCTCCACCAATCATCGTGCCGCTTCTTGCTCGCCTTTGACATCCTCGGTGGTCCTTGCCAATCAGCGCTTGGCTTCCTCGTCAGCCTTCCTTCCACCAATCAGCGGGTAGCTTCTTGCTCTGTCCTGGCCAATCACGAGTCCCTTCTTACCCCGGCCTTTCCGTTGGTCAACTCCCGCCCAATAGCGAGTCGCTTCTTGCTCCGCCCTGGCCAATCAGGGCTCCTCAGAGCATGTCTTCGGCCTGCCTATCTTCCGTGGCGATGTAGCTGGTGCGTCCCAAATGGCTGTGCTCAGAACTGGCTTCCGGTTGGTTTTATGGTTATTATTTAGTGCAATTAATGGCATTTCTCACTAGAGTCTACGGTGCAGTGCCAAAAGAGCCAAAGGATAAATCACATAGGGTAAGACATACAAGGGATAATTTATCCTTATCCCCTAAGCTAGTTGACATGCCCTGCCCCCTCGTGACGGGGTCAAAGATACACCTTACTCCGACGAAACAGAAATTACAGGTGATGGTTCTTACCCAACATCCGGAGCACCGACCTATACGAATCTACCTGACTCTACATATCACCACCCCCACAAACATATATATATACATATATATATATATATATATATATATATATATATATATATATATATATATATATATATACATATATATATTGTTACGGATATAACACAATTGGTGTTCCAAAATTTGGGCCTAACAAATTTAGTCCCAGGTCCGAATCCGACACTCCTGACACCAATTGTTACAGATCGCGGTTTAGATGTTATGATGGGCCGAGCGGATGGTCCAACCGCGACCGTTACAGGATCCCCAATTGGCCCGATTCCACCCGACGTTGACCAGATCGCACCACAGATATTCAATCGGGAAACCTCTAAAGCGACCGAAAGAGAATGAAAAGAGAAGAAGACAGAGTACGGAGGAAGAACAGATTTATTATACACACACAAGCAAAAAGAAAGAGCGACCAAAATTATTTACAGCAATGGATGGAAGAAGCAGTCACACAGTGCATCGTTAGCTTATCCTATTCAATTTACTTAACCCCAGGACAACGAGTAGGACAGACGACGTTCACACTTACACGGGGGATATTGCAGGCAGGTAGGGCTTGAGGTGGATTGCTGGAGAGGGAGGCAGGGTCGGAGGCAGCAGCTCTCAATTCCTCGCGTTTTTGGCGGGAAAACCCTCCGTCGCGTATCCGCTGCCGATGCTGTAGACGTCACGCGCTGGCTCGGGCACACCTGCTCCTCTCCTTCTGGTGGAGCCGTCTCCCTCCTTTCAGCGCGTCTCTCCAAAGCTGGTTTCCTCTCCGAGTACCTCTCCTCTTTGGCTTGGAGCGTGTCGCATCTCACCGCTCACCGCTCCTCTCGTATGTCACCTCTTCGCTCATCTCGTATGTCACCTCTTCGCTCATCTGCTGAAGCAGTCCCTTCCAGTCGCTTTTATCACTCGGGGCGGAATCAAGCCGCCGGCTGCGAGGGCACGCCTACCGGGTCGCTAACCGCGGTGCTGGTTGGCTGTTAGGGCTGTCCGATTCCTCCTTCGATCATGACGACGTGCCACGCCTGTGAGTTGGCGGCTCCTACCCCCCCTCTTCTCCGAGATGAGCACATGGGCAATGGCGGCTTGCGGGATTGAACACCACTCGCACCGCTTTTGAAAGGAATTTGGGAGAGCGGAGATGATTGGGGAAATTGAAAGGGCCTACGCTTATTTCGTTTGATACAATGCAGAGTCAATCTAGTGGGAAACACATATTTAACCTACATAGAATAAGGAAATAAACTATTTAAAAAGATATATCGTGGCCTGTGTGTAAGTTTCATGGAATTAACTAGGAGGACGGCTGCGACCATTATTTACATTACGAGGGTGTTACACATAACAAAACCATACTTTTCACATTCGTTACACTTCCTCCAAAATTGTTACACTTCTCAAAAACCGTTACACTTCTCAAATTCGTTACACTTCTCAAAACCGTTACAATATATATATATATGTATATATATATCGACTCCATATGATGAGTGGATACCAGAGATAACGTCACCGCGTGGCAGGCGGTGCGTATCGCTCCCAGCAAGGTGCAGCAGCAGCTGTATGGGACACCTTGCTGGCGGTTCTCCACTGATGATATGAAGGTCGCATAGTGACTGATGCATATATATGCATATATATGTATGTATATACATACATACATACATACATACATATATATATATATATATATATATATATATATATATATATATATATATATATATATATATATATATATACATACATACATACATATATATACAGATACAGTCACGCGAAAAAGTAAGTACACCCCATGTAAAGTTTTGACTTTTCAACAAATTTCAACATACAGCTATTTGATCTTCATTTCAACAATATTAATAGATAAAGGTGATATAATATAACAAATATCATGAAACATTTACATTTTGTAGTCCATTGTATAATTTCAATAAACATAAATACAAATTTCGCATGTGGAAAAAGTAAGTACACCCTTGGCTCTAATAGGTGGTATTGCCCCCTTTGGCAGAAACAACCTCAAGTAGGCGTTTCTTATAACTGTCTACCAGTCTCTGACATCAACTGGGAGAAATTTTTGCCCACTCCGCCATGCAGAATTCTTTCAGCTATGCGATGTTTGAGGGGTTTCTTGCATGCACAGCTCGTTTCGAATCCCCCCACAACATCTCGATGGGATTTCGATCCGGGCTTTGACTTGGCCACTCCAGAACCCTCCATTTCTTTCTTTTCAGCCATTCCTTGGTGGATTTACTGGTATGTTTAGGGTCATTGTCATGTTGCAAGGTCCACCTTCGGTTGAGCTTCAACTTTCCGACAGATGGCCTCACATTATCCTCAAGCACCCTCTGGTACAATGAAGAATTCATAGTGGATTCCATGATGGTGAGCTGCCCAGACCCTGATGCAGCAAAGCTGCCCCAAACCATAATATTTCCACCACCATGCTTTACAGTTGGCATCAGGTTCTTGTGGTCAAATGCTGTCTTTGGTTTTCGCCAAACATGTCTTCTGGTACTGTGGCCAAATAGCTCTACCTTTGACTCATCTGTCCAGAGCACATTGTTCCAGAAGTGCTGGTCTTTGCCAAGGTGTTCATTGGCAAACTTTAGTCTTGCCCTGATGTTCTTTCTGGACAGAAAAGGTTTCCTCCTGGCACACCTCCCATGTAGATCAAATTTGTGGAGCCTCTTTCTAATGGTAGACTTGTGCACTTTGACATCAACAGTGGCAAGAGCTACCTGAAGGTCCTGTGATGACATTCTGGGGTTCTTAGAGACTTCTTTCAGCATCTTGCGGTCTACTCTCGGGCTGAACTTGCTGGTGCGGCCTGGCCTGAACAAGTTGGCAGTTGTTTGGAATCTTCTCCACTTGTAGATGATCTTCCGGACAGTCGAATGATTGATTTCAAATTGTTTGGGGATCTTTTTAAATCCCTTCCCAGACTCGTAGGCATCTATAACCTTCTTTCTGAAGGCCTCAGAGCGCTCTTCTGATCTAGGCATGGTGATTTGATTAAATAAGACCGGTTCCTCCAAGATCCTCTCTAACAATGTTCTAATCATTTGCACCTGAGCTGGTGCACCTGATTCTAATTTTAGGTATTGGAAGTAGTGATAAATGTTGGGGTGTACTGACTTTTTCCACATGCGAAATTTGCATTTATGTTTATTTAAATTATACAATGGACTACAAAATGTAAATGTTTCATGATATTTATTATATTATATCACCTTTATCTATCAATATTGTTGAAATAAAGATCAAATAGCTGTATGTTGAAATATGTTGAAAAAGTCAAAACTTTACATGGGGTGTACTTACTTTTTCACGTGACTGTGTGTGTGTGTATATGTATGTATGTATATATATATATACATACATACATATATATATATACGCAATACATATATATATATACATATACATATATACATATACATATATACATATACATATATACATATACATACATATATATATATATATATATACAGTGGAACCTTGACTTACGAGGGCACCAACTTACGAGTTTTCCGAGATACGAGCCGTCGCTCGGGCGGTTTATTGCTTTGAGATGCGAGCCGAGATCTGAGTTACGAGCTTACGCCAGCCGCCACCAGGTGGGTTCCGGTCACGTGGTTATCTTGCCGTGCAAGCATATCTGCCGTATATCGCTGCTGTTTTGTTTTCGCATGTTGGTTATTTTGGAGCTTACGCCAGCCGCCACCAGGTGGGTTCCGGTCACGTGGTTATCTTGCCGTGCAAGCATATCTGCCGTATATCGCTGCTGTTTTGTTTTCGCATGTTGGTTATTTTGGAGCTTACGCCAGCCGCCACCAGGTGGGTTCCGGTCACGTGGTTATCTTGCCGTGCAAGCATATCTGCCGTATATCGCTGCTGTTTTGTTTTCGCATGTTGGTTATTTTGGAGCTTACGCCAGCCGCCACCAGGTGGGTTCCGGTCACGTGGTTATCTTGCCGTGCAAGCATATCTGCCGTATATCGCTGCTGTTTTGTTTTCGCATGTTGGTTATTTTGGAGCTTACGCCAGCCGCCACCAGGTGGGTTCCGGTCACGTGGTTATCTTGCCGTGCAAGCATATCTGCCGTATATCGCTGCTGTTTTGTTTTCGCATGTTGGTTATTTTGGAGCTTACGCCAGCCGCCACCAGGTGGGTTCCGGTCACGTGGTTATCTTGCCGTGCAAGCATATCTGCCGTATATCGCTGCTGTTTTGTTTTCGCATGTTGGTTATTTTGGAAAATTTCTTAGTTTTAACCATGGGTCCTAAGTAATTGAGTGCCAAGGGCAGTACTGAGAAGAAGAAGAGGATGATGTGCTTGGATATAAAACACGCAATCGTCGAAAAACATGAGCGAGGTGTGCGTGTTGTCGACTTGGTGAGGCAGATGTGAAGGCAGCTGAAGATTTTATTATAACTTTTGCCGAACTGATAGAAGCCGAACGATACATCCCCCAGCAAATCTTCAACTGTGACGAGACAGGGCTCTTCTGGAAAAAGATGCCGAGGAGGACGTATATAACGGCAGAGGAGAAGAGCATGCCAGGCCACAACTTGTTCAGAGTGCCGGCGATAGCTCGCCTTCTCTTTGTGGAAGACACGGTGAGATCCTTAACATCCAACAACTAATGGGACGCAAACGGGGCGCCCAGTTTAGCGGTACACACATTGATGAATCACCCTGCCTGTGAAACACCGACATGACAGGTTATAGCTGGGTCGGGATTCAAACCCAGGCTGGACAGTTTAGAGTCAAGTGTGCGTACCTCCAGTCCAGGCCATCCTGCCAACTTGTATGCTGCATACAGGTGAAATATAAAGCGCGAGATATTTTTATATATACTGCATATTTTAAAAAAAATTGGTGTGGTTTTTGGCGGGCTGGAACGGATTAATAGCATTTCAATGCATTTTAATGGGGAAATTTGATTTGAGAAACGAGCAAATTGAGTTACGAGCTCGGTCACAGAACGAATTAAACTCGTAAGTCAAGGTTCCACTGTATATATACAGTGGGGAGAACAAGTATTTGATACACTGCCGATTTTGCAGGTTTTCCCACTTACAAAGCACGTAAAGGTCTGTAATTTTTATCATAGGTACACTTCAACTGTGGAAGACGGAATCTAAAACAAAAATCCTGAAAATCACATTGTATGATTTTTAAGTAATTAATTTGCATTTTATTGCATGAAATAAGTATTTGATCACCTACCAACCAGTAAGAATTCCGGCTCTCACAGACCTGTTAGTTTTTTCTTTAAGAAGCCCTCCCATTCTCCACTCATTACCTGTATTAACTGCACCTGTTTGAACTCGTTATCTGCATAAAAGACGTCTCCAGACCGTCTCCGACCACAAAGACCGCAAAGACCGACCGCAAAGCCGTCTCCAGACCTGTCCACACTCAATCAATCAGACTCCAACCTCTCCACAATGGGCAAGACCAGAGAGCTGTCTAAGGACATCAGGGACAAATTTGTAGACTTGCACAAGGCTGGGATGGGCTACAGGACAATAGGCAAGCAGCTTGGTGAGAAGGCAACAACTGTTGGCGCAATTATTAGAAAATGGAAGAAGTTCAAGATGACAGTCAATCTCCCTCGGTCTGGGGCTCCATGCAAGATCTCACCTCGTGGAGCCTCAATGATCATGAGAAAGGTGAGGGATCAGCCCAGAACTACACGGCAGGACCTGGTCAATGACCTGAAGAGAGCTGGGACCACAGTATCAAAGAAAACCATAAGTAACACACTACGCCGTCATGGATTAAAATCCTGCAGCGCACGCAAGGTCCCTCTGCTCAAGCCAGCGCATGTCCAGGCCCGTCTGAAGTTTGCCAATGACCATCTGGATGATCCAGAGGAGGAATGGGAGAAGGTCATGTGGTCTGATGAGACCAAAATAGAGCTTTTTGGTTTAAACTCCACTCGCCGTGTTTGGAGGAAGAAGAAGGATGAGTACAACCCCAAGAACACCATCCCAACCGTGAAGCATGGAGGTGGAAACATCATTCTTTGGGGATGCTTTTCTGCAAAGGGGACAGGACGACTGCACCGTATTGAGGGGAGGATGGATGGGGCCATGTATCGCGAGATCTTGGCCAACAATCTCCTTCCCTCAATAAGAGCATTGAAGATGGGGCGTGGCTGGGTCTTCCAGCATGACAACGACCCGAAACACACAGCCAGGGCAACTAAGGAGTGGCTCCGTACGAAGCATCTCAAGGTCCTGGAGTGGCCTAGCCAGTCTCCAGACCTGAACCCAATAGAAAATCTTTGGAGGGAGCTGAAAGTCTGTGTTGCGCAGCGACAGCCCCGAAACCTGAAGGATCTGGTGAAGATCTGTATGGAGGAGTGGGCCAAAATCCCTGCTGCAGTGTGTGCAAACCTGGTTAAGAACTACAGGAAACGTCTGATCTCTGTAATTGCAAACAAAGGTTTCTGTACCAAATATTAAGTTCTGTTTTTCTGATGTATCAAATACTTATTTCATGCAATAAAATGCAAATTAATTACTTAAAAATCATACAATGTGATTTTCAGGATTTTTGTTTTAGATTCCGTCTTCCACAGTTGAAGTGTACCTATGATAAAAATTACAGACCTTGACGTGCTTTGTAAGTGGGAAAACCTGCAAAATCGGCAGTGTATCAAATACTTGTTCTCCCCACTGTATATATATATATATATATATATATATATATATATATATATATATATATATATATATATATATATATATATATATATATATATATATATATATATATATATATATATATATATATACACATATACAGACTTGGCATTTAATATGGAATATTTTTTTTTTCTTGACTTGGGTTTACTTTCTGAACTCAGTACATCAATCTTGTGAGTTTCTTTTACGCTTCGGTGATGTCTTTGTTGAAAGAACCATGTCACTGATTGTCTTTCGCAGCAAGAAGTCAATAACAGGATTATATCACAGGTGCCGTGACAAAATGTAAGGACAGGTACATTTGACGATTGGCTTCACAATCGGGTATATAAGGGTTGTTGCGTTCTGTATTAGAGGAAAACAACTGCTGCACATCTACAAAAGTTATTGCCGCTTCCTCTGGAGATGGTCCGTCAACTTCACAATGCTGTTTGTCATGGAGTGGTGGCTTTACGAAATTCTGGCATGAAACAGCGTGCTATTGCTCGGCAGTATGGCGTCACTCAAGGTCAGGTGTCAAAGATCCTGAAACGAAATGCTCAGAGGGATGTCCCTACTCAAATACCGAGGCCAGGACGTCCACGCAGAACCACAAGGAGAAATGATCGCCAGCTGCACCGGTTAGTCTGCAATGGCCGCACCAAGTAAGCTAATCGGCTTAGGGCAGAGTGGCAGCAACTGACAAATGTGCCTGTATCCAGAAGGCGAGTCAACCAACGACTGGTTCAAGCAGGCTATCATGCCAGGCGTCCCGTGAGAAAGCCACGCCTGACCAGACAACACAGCCAGCGCCGATTGCAGTGGGCCAGAGAGCACCGTCAATGGCAGCCAGGACACTGGAATCACGGGACCTTCAGTGGCGAGTGTAGATTTCTGGTCTATCGTCAAGATGGCCGCGTCCGAGTGCGCAGACAAGTGCATGAAGCCCACAACGAAGATTGTACAGTGCCAAGAGTCCAAGCTGGAGGTGGTGGAGTGACCGTTTGGGCTGCTTTTCATGCAGGGGGCAAAACTGACCTGGTTGTTCTGAATGGAAACCTGAACCAGTTCAAGTACAGGGTCATTCTGGAAGAAACATTGCTTCCATTTGCTCGTGCAGCCTTTCGAGGAAACTTTGTCTTCCGAGATGACAATGCACGGCCTCATCGTGCTCGCATGATCCAACACTTTCTTGCTGACCGTGGTGTAGAGCATATGGAGTGGCCTGCCATGTCCCCGGATATGAATCCGATAGAGAACTTGTGGGCAGAATTAACGCGTCAAATCGACAACTTGGACCAACAGCCTCCATCTGTGCATGAATTGCAGCAGACTATTGTCACTGCATGGCAAGCGATTCCTGTCCAAACCTTGGCAAATCTCGTGAACAGCATGCCTCGACGTGTACGTGCTCTCCTGAATGCTTGTGGGGGTTACACGGAGTACTGAACTGTAATTTTACTGTCCGTAATCCCAGTCATAATTTAGCTTTTGTTTTTGTTGAATTTTTTTTCAGCTAATGTGCAAAATAAAGAGATACTTCTGGAAAACGTACAGAAGTTTAACACAGTACTGTCCGTGAATCGAGTTCGATATCAGTTTATATCACTTTCAAGGATCAATTTATTTGCTTCAAAATGTCAAATGTGGTTTTTGTTTCTTTTAAAGGTCACATTAACAAAATCTAGAATACTTTCAAAATAATTCCAATGAACTTTTGGTTCTAAGTCATCTTGAAAAGTAAGTTCACCCCCACAAAAAAATATTCCATATTAAATGCCAAGTCTGTATATATAATATATATTGTTGCGGTTTTAGGTTTTGGTAAGTCAGTGTAATAAAGGTTAAATTTCCCCCTAATAGTTAGTCACACAAGCAACATGTAGCCTCGCGATAGTGTAGTTATCTCTTTGCATTTGTGAGCTTAGTCCTTTTCCTTTGTTAGTTCTGCGTTGAGTAGAGTAAGGAGAAGAGGTCCTACTTCTACTTCCATTGACTATCCCGCCTCCCTAGCATCATGCCTCTTTGTACTGCCTTTGGTTCATTTTGGCGTGAATCAACACGAGGCAGGCCGAGGAGGGTCGGGGCGGGATCGAGTGAGGGCGGCAGCGGAGCTGACGGTAAGCGCGAGCCGCCAATCAGGGCTCAGAGGGTGTGGCGGCAGCACTGCATCACAGGGCGTGGTTGGAAGGTTCGAGACGGTTCGAGAAGGTTCGGGGCACATTAATATAAGCCGTTGCGCGAAGCCACCAGCAGTGGAGAGCGTCAAAGGACTCGCGTGTGGTGAGCAGTTGAGTAAGGACTGATGAGCAGAAGGACTGAGCCCCAGCAGTTGAGAGTTGGGTTCCAGCAGTGCGGTGAGTTACAGAAGAGGTGAGAAGTTGAAGGAGTGCGGTGAGCTGGAGGACTTTGAGAGATACGCGAGTGGTGAGAGACGCGCATGAACCGGGATACGCGCTCATATGAAAGTAACGCTCGGTTGAGCTTGAAGCCGAGCCGCGTACAGTGCATTGAGCTGCGCGAGTGATAGAGCGCTGCGTAACCGCCAGCCGCACTGAGAGACGCGTATTTTCCTTCTTACCTCATCGGCTGCCTTTTGTTCGGGAGACGCGCTACGAGAATCCTTCCACCGCCTGCTTGCCTTCTTCGCGGGACGTGCTGGGACCGTGGAGAGCCGGACGGGGCCGTTCCTGGACGACCACGTCGACGCGGTTGGCCTGAACATCAACCTACCTGCAATCCCCTGTGTGAGTGTGGCAGGCCCGAGTCAGGGAGTTAAGAATAAGACTGACTAAGTGCTGCTCCGTGTCTCTACCTACCGATCATTGTACATACGTGTGGGAATAATAATTAAACCTGTGTTCTTCCTTTTCCATTCGATCGTTCTCGTGATTTAGTCATTGGCGAAGCGTGGTACGAGTAGAACCGCTCGAATCGGGTTCCACTACTAAAAACTGCACGGACCACGTGGTACTCAATCCGCTCGGTGTACCCAAATCACATGTGGCTCGTGCGAGGCTTGCTTCCCCGCTTCCGTGGCGGCGCAGGGAGTTAGGTACGAGCGAGACTTGGTTCCGAAACCCAACCTTGCGTTTGCCCGGAAGAGGCGTTTCAGGTCTCTCAGTTCCACCAAGCCCAGAAAGAACAAGGGGCTTAATCCCCCCTTGGTAAGGGTAAGAAGGGCGGCAGAGAACCATTACAATATATATAGATATACAGTGCATTCAGTGCCTCAGTGAAAGAAAAGCCCCTCCTCAGTGAAAGACACATGAAAGCCCGCTTGGAGTTTGCAAAAAAGCAACTAAAGGACTCTCAGACTGTGAGAAACAAGATTCTGTGGTCTGATGAAACCAAGATTGAACTGTTTGGCTTCCGTCTGGCCACTCTGCCATAAAGCCCAGATCGGTGGAGTGTTGCAGTGATGGTTGTCCTTCTGGAAGGTTCTCCCATCTCCACACAGGATCTCTGGAGCTCAGCTAGATTGACCATCAGGTTCTTGGTCACCTTTCCAACGCAGAACTAACATTACCAAGGTTCTTGGTTACCAAGGCCCCTTTTCCCCCGATTGTTCAGTTTGGCTGGGCTGCCAGCTCTAGGAAGAGTCCTGGTTGTTCCAAACTTCTTCCATTTAAGAATTATGGAGGCCACTGTGCTCTTGGGAACCTTCAATGCAGCAGAGATATTTTTTGTCGGCTTCCCCAGATCTGTGCCTCGACACAATCCTGTCTCTGAGCTCTGCAGGCAGTTCTTTCGACCTCATGGCTTGGTTTTTGCTCTGATATGCATTGTCAGCTGTGAGACCTTATATAGACAGGTGTGTGCCTTTCCAAATCATGTCCATTCTATTGAATTTACCACAGATGGACTCCAGTCAAGGTGTAGAAACATCTCAAAGATGATCAAGAGAAATGGGAGGCACCTGAGCTATATTTCGAGTGTCATTGCAAAGGGTCTGAATACTTATGTCAATGTGATATTTCAGTTTTTTTCTTTTGAATAAATTTGCAAAACTTTCTAAAATCCTGTTTTCTCTTTGTCATTATGGGGTGTTGAGTGTAGATTGATGAGGAAAAAATGAATTTAAACAATTTCAGCATAAGGCTGCAACATAACAAAATGTGAAAAAAGTGAAGGGGTCTGAATACTTTCTGAATGCACTGTATAGTGTGTATATATATATATATATATTAGGTCCACAAAAACAGAACAATGATTGTCATTTTGAACTGGAAGATTTCAATGCACAGTGAGTGTTATTATCAGACATCAGTATCGCCATTATGTGCCAGTATACTTATAGGAAGCCATTATGTGCCAGCACCTTGAGCACAGTACGATAAAGTATGTAGAATTAGAATTGTCTATAAAGTACGTACTACAAGCCCACGCAAAACAAGTCCTGGCAAGGATCTAGCGAGAACGTCTGATTGCTTTTTCTTGCTTGTATAATATAATTAATTACACCCTGCACTCTGCAGGCAGGTTGACTTTGATAGAGTGTGGATATGGCATGTACAAGATGACCCAAACCAAGGTGAACTCACCAACACCTCGCTCGCCGAGTCCAAAATCCCGACGAGAGCGTAGACAGTTTCGAGTCCAGGTCGGACAGAGATGCCTGTGAACGATCGACCATAAAAGGCGCCTCATAAAACCCATAGTGAATGTTGAGCAACGGAACTTCCGACCAACAAACTCCCAGGCAGGCTCACTCACATGTTAAGAGTTGCGTCGGCAACGCAATCCGCGAATCGCGCAGCCTCGATTCGCTTCCAGGAGGAAACCTTCGCGAATATTGCGTCGCTTCAAGCAGCTGCAGAATGTTTACATTTGTATTTTATTCAAAAACACCTCCATGGTAAGGTATAGAGACAAATTTCGGTTGACGTCCGTGTAATGGTTTTAAATAAATATTTAATGAAAAATTTGGAAGATCGGCATAATGCGTTGCTGGGGGAGGGAGGGGAGGAGATTGCGAGAGCATAATAATTATATTGAAATTTCATCCAAATTTGCGTATGTAATAAATCGATGTCCAAATTAAAATAAAATTACGGACCGGGAACAAACTGCATATAATATTGCTTCGCACCATGTTTTTATATCAACAACATCCAAGGTATGGTATGCTGAGAAAAAAGAAAACGTATTAAAAGCCTGATATTACATCCACTTATTGCGTACATATAGCTCGGGAGTTGGAGGGGAAGGTGGGGGTGGGGGTGGGGTTAACAGACGATGAAGATGAGAAAAGAAAGAGGAGTAAAAGGTTGGATTTGGCGAAGGAAAAGGGAGTTTAGTGCCTCCTGATGCAGTGCCCCTCCTGATGCAGTGCCCCCTGTCGGTTCGAGCAGGAACTTGGAATTTGTTGACGGTGCCGGCGATGGCTCGCCGACTCTTGGAGGAAGACAGCGTGGGATCTGTAACGTCCACCGGCTAATCCTAGCAGACAAGATACCCAGCTTATTCGAGGGCGGCACAGCTTGTGATGCAAAGTCCGGCCTGCGCAGCACCGAACCGACAGTTTATAGTCTGATCGAGAATGGAACCCACGGTCAAAAGGATCAAAGGTGAGCATTTTACCTCTGGCCTATCCTCGCAGACTGGAATAAAACAACTAATTTAAACCATTCCTGGTAAACAGGAAGTTCTCAGTTATTGATTTGAATTTAATTAATTTAAACGTATTTATATACCGTAGGCCCACAAGATAATTTGCTCTTTAAAAATATGACTTGTCACCTCAGGCCGAATAGAACATCACTATGTACCTGTATTACATATTTTTACCTTCTCACCAATTCTTCCTGCTCCATGCCTCGACTGTCTGGCGCCACTTTGTTGTATTTGTCATTTAGGCATTCAGTCATTTATCATTGTGTCATTCTTGAATACAAAAGATTTTGTTCAACTGAAATCACACCCATTAGTCACTATATTCCCCGAATCTTCATGGGCCACGAATAGCTCGAACTTTATGCTGCATGTTATGAAAAGCTTCCATAGACGAAAGGTCTCCAAGTAGGCCTACGTGGTTGTTATTCCGAGGTCAATTATACCCTTCAATGACGTTCACTTCTCCTTTTTCCATCGACAGTCTTTTGCGAGGTGTTGAGAGACGGATCGATGGTCCGGAATGCCTGGTAGACGAACGCCCACAGTCGTCAGAAGGTCCTGCAACCTCGGAGGTCGATTCAGGACCCAGACAAGCGAGTCGGGACGATGAAGACCTTCGAATCGGTAAGTGCTCAAGAGGCAATCGCAAGGGATCTTCGTCGCAGGAGAAACCCAATTTCAGCTATAATGCGCTGATCATCATGGCGATCCGCCAGAGTCGGGACCGAAGACTCACGCTGGACGGCATCTGCGAGTCCATCTCGAGAACCTATCCGTACTACCGGACACAGCGCAGCTGGAGGAACTCCATCCGACACAACCTGAGCTTGGGTCGGTGCTTCGTCAAGGTACCTCGGCGAATGGAAGAGCCTGGCAAGGGAAGTTACTGGGCACTGCACCCCTCTTTTGAAGATGTTACCATCGGTAGGACCACCGGGAGGGTCCAACGGAGGAGTTATGGAAGACGTCGGAGCTTTGCCTTCGGACATTGCACGACGTCGCCATCGTCATCGTCCCAACAGAGGGAAGCGCTCTCCCTCGCGCAATCTTCATGCAAGAAAGTGGTCGAGCCTCGGACAATGTCGACGAGTCTGCCGAAAGAAAGGATCTGTCCGGGTGGGAGACGAGCGTCTCTTCCGTGTCTTCAAGACGTCGGTGCTCTCACCTTGCAAAGACAAACTTTCACCCGCTTCGAATGCTCGTACATTCCAGCACTGCAGACATATAGTACTTGTCTGGGTGTTCTTCAACCACAGGCCTTAAACTCTGGCCAAATGTTCTTCATGAGAATTCCATCCCTTGATCCCAATTGCTTGCCTGGTGGTCGTGCGACAGAGTAAGTGCATACCTTAACGCATACGAGACACACAAACATTTGAATGCTAAATTATACGTTAATCGTAAGTGGAAGTTCAAAATTTTTGATCCATAGCATTGTATTTGAGATTAAAATATATATATATATATATATTAATGGAGAGACTAAATATCTAAATAGACTAAATATCTAAATAATGGAGAGACTAAATAGGAGAGACTAAATATAAAATATGTATATATATATATATTAATGGAGAGACTAAATATCTAAATAGACTAAATATCTAAATAATGGAGAGACTAAATAGGAGAGACTAAATATCTAAATAAACTAAATATCTAAATAATGGAGAGACTAAATAGGAGAGACTAAATATAAAATATATATATATATTAATGGAGAGACTAAATATCTAAATAGACTAAATATCTAAATAATGGAGAGACTAAATAGGAGAGACTAAATATCTAAATAGACTAAATATCTAAATAATGGAGAGACTAAATAGGAGAGACTAAATATCTAAATAGACTAAATATCTAAATAATGGAGAGACTAAATAGGAGAGACTAAATATCTAAATAGACTAAATATCTAAATAATGGAGAGACTAAATAGGAGAGACTAAATATAAAATATATATATATATATATATTAATGGAGAGACTAAATATCGCATCAGCATGACGACATCAGTTACCAAAAGGATGACTCGTAAAATGAAACAATCATGCAAGATGTAAAATTATCATGGGTGTCTCACATACAGGTAAACGGCTAGGTTGACCCCATAACAAACATTGTATGAGAAGTGGTGATTAATGTTCATAAAAATGATACATAATCATGGATTTTAATGATGCATAATCAAAATAAATATCGCTATGTATCACAATGGAAAATCTACGATACAAGAGCCGTTCGTCTGTGTGTCGCCATTTTCTCAGAGATGGTTGAACGGATCTTCGTCAAACTTTCGGAGGTTCATCAGTGAGTGCTTGGGAGTGTTTTAGGAAAAAAGGGAAACTTTTTTTTTAAAATCACTCCATATAGTGCCAAAGCCTTTTTGATTAATGAGTTATATACAAGTACACATTCACATTGATAAATACAAAACAATTACCAGATTTGAACACAAATAATAAAACAATTCCGGAAGGGGTCGAAGTTGGTGGTAGGGTTTCTTCTTCTTCCTGATCGTCATCATACTTAACTCAGAAACGTGATCAACGGTACATTCACCAGCAGATATTCAATGAAAAGGTAAAATGATGATTTGACATTTGTAATAGATTCTGATTTGGATGTAATTGCTTTTATATTTTCCCTCATTTCAAATATGTTAATGTTTATTTTTCACTTGAGCAACGCCGGGTACTCCAGCTGTAAACGCTTTAATACCTTACTCGGGGTACAAATATAAATACAACTTTGGCTGGGGGGTAACATAGGCGATGTGGCCGCAGCCTCGTTCGGGGGTGTGGGGGACCGGGAGAGGAGCATAATTCTCTATGTAAATGTGTCTGGTGTAGCGCCACCTGGTGATGGTGGCAGAGGGTATTACAATTTCCTTTTTTACCTTGGCAACACTGAGGTTAAAGCACTTTTTGCATGGGAAAATATTTAGTCCTTTCCTTCCCCCCTCCCCCAAAACGGAGGGGCCTGCCAAAGTCACCCCACCCCACCAAAAGATGTATATGTAGTATATATTTTACCTCTCCCCTCACCTCCACATCCCCTCCCCACCCCCTTCCCCTTCCACTCCACCCACTCCCTTCCTCACCCCTCCCTCTCCGGCTTCACCCCCTCTTTCCCCCCCCCACCCCCCCCTGGCAATTCCGGGTACTCCTGCTGGTATTTAATAAACTGTAAAATTAATGTTACAGGATACATGTAGAAGAATATAAGCCAGGTGTTTGCTTTACCGGTTAGGGTGCTGGTCTGGGATCTTAGTTAGGGACCTGAGTTCAAATCCCGGTCGGCTGCTTGTGATGCAATGTTTGTGATCCACACCTGGTGGGGTTGACTCCGCATCTCATCCTTCCTAGGTCGGCAAAATGAGTACCAGTGTATGGAAATTCCACATCTGATGCGGAGCAGTGCCCCCACCCACCCCCCTCCCTTACAGATAGATTGCATGCATGTGCTTTATATCGCCAACGGATGCCAAAAGTGGCTATGGTATAAATAATAATAATAATAATAATATGAGATTATGTGATGTATAGTTACCTCCGCCACCGAAGGTGGATGGAGGTTATGTCACCCCTGTCTGTCTGTGAACAAGATATTTCACAAAGCTGTGGACAGATTCACCCGAAATTTGGTGGGGAGGCGAAGTATCTGACAAGGACGAAATGATTAGATTTTGGTGAAAATTCGGATCCGGCTAGTAGAATTTTTTATGTGATTCTTCACCATTGGGAGATAGAGTCAAAAACGATATACAACATGCATTTTAAGGCCATTTTCCCTGCTAGAGCGGGGGTTAGCCTTGCGGTCCCCATGACAATCTTCTCCATTTTGCCCTATTTTCTGCATCTCTCCTTGTTAACCCCCTTGCCCGCATTTCTTCTTCCACCATCTTTAGCCAAGTCTTTCTCGGTCTTCCCCGTCCTCTACTTCCTTCTACATTAATTTCCGTCACTCTTCTCAACCAGTCACTTTCATCCTTCCTCAACACATGACCAAACCATCTCAACCTGTTCCTCTTCACAGCATCAATCACAGGCAATATTCCCATCATCTTTCGCAATTCATCATTTGTCTTCCTCTCTCTCAACGATACTCCGCACATCCATCGAACCATTCGCATTTCCACCCTTTCCAGCCTTCGTTGCTGCTCTACGTTCATTACCCATGTCTCGCTCCCATAAATCATAACACTTCTCACACATGCAGCATACACCTTTCCCTTCAGCTTCAGCGACACTCTCCTCCTCATCAGCATGCCACTCAGTTCCCGAAACTTCTTCCATGCACATCTCACTCGAGCAACCGTTGCCGAGTCTGATCCACCTTCTCCATTCAGCATGTCTCCGAGGTAGCAAAATGTTTTCACACCTTCCAGCTTCACGCCGTCTCCAAGATCAACTCAACATTTCCTCCATCTGCAGCTCCCTCTGTGCACACCTTACATTTGAATGTAGCTGCCACACTGGTAAATGACCCTCTCAGACCACTACATTTTTGATGAACCCACTCAGTGCACATTGTACATTGAATGGAGTTCACTCCGACACCATTCCTGCACACAGCACACGGCCACTTCCCAGTTCTTTCCACCTTACCACATGCTTTACCACTTGCCATCACCTTCGTCTTTCCGATATTCACCTTCAGACCTTTTGTCTCCATACATTCCTTGCACTTGTTCATCTTTTCCTTCAGTCCATCCATACTTTCCGCAATCAACACCAGATCATCTGCATACAACAACTCCCACGGTAAACCCTCCTTTACGTTCTGAGCCAGCACCTCCATCACAGCTACAAATAGTAGTGGACTTAGTACCGACCCCTGATGCACTCCCACCTTCACCTGAAACTCACCACTGTTCCCATCCTTCGTCCTTACAGCTGTGCGCGCTCTTTGTACATTGCCATCACTACTCTGATCAACCATTCCTCCACTCCTAACTTCCTCAATGCCCATGTCAATACTTTGCGTGGAACCCTATCAAATGCTTTCTCCAGATCAAGAAACCCAAAAAAACAACTTCTTCCTCTTCTCCATGTACTTCTCCTGCAACTGCCTCACAATGAAAAGCGCATCTGTCGTTCCTCTTCCTGGTATAAATCCAAACTGCATTTCGTCGATCTTCACTTTCTTCCTTATCCTCCTCTCCAACACCCTTTCCAATACCTTCATTCCATGCTCCAATAACTTTATCGCTCGGTACGAGCCACACTCCAGAGGGTCACCTTTCCCCTTGTATAGAGGGACGAGGGTACTCAGTTCCCAATCCACTGGAATGCGGCCTTCTTTCACCAGCAGATTACAGATCTCTGTCATTCTCTTCACACCCCAACTTCCTGCTACCTTCATCATATCTCCCACAACTCCCGTCGGCCCTCCAGCTTTTCCACTCTTCATTGCTTTTATCGCTTCCTCAATTTCCTTCTCAGTTATCTTTGCTGCCGGTCCTAAAACTGGGTTACTCTCTATGTTGCCATCCCATTCATTCTCTGTATTCAACAGCATTTCCATATATCTTTTCCATCTTCCTTTAATTCCATCTGGGTCAACAACGATTTGTCCCACTTCATCCTTCAAGCAACTCACCCCCATCACATCACACCTCTCTTTCGCTATGTGTTTTGCAATCCTGAATACTGCTTTCTGACCGTCTTCCGAATCCAAGTGTTCTCCGAACATTTTCCTACATGCCTCCTGCGCCTTTGCTACCTCTTTCTTTGCAGCCTTCCTGACTGCCTTATAACTTTCATGCTCTGCTGTTTCTGCTCCCGTACCCTTCGCCTTCTGCCACTCCTTGAACTTCTTCCTCTTCTCGTCAATCCTCTTTCCAACTTCATCATCCCACCACCATGTTTCCGAGTGCCTCGGTGGTCCTTTTGTCCATCCACATACCTCACCAACGGCTCCCAACAGACTAGCTTTCATTGACATCCAACCACTTTCAAGCTCAACCACATCATCCTCTACCCTACTCAGCCTCTCTTTTAATGCCTCCCTTACTGTCACCTCTTTCAACCTCCACACCTTCATTCTCGGTTGGTACTTCACCCGCCGAGCTCTCCTCGCACCTTTCACCCTTATGTCGCAGACAACCAAGTGGTGCTGTGAAACAGCCTCCTCCCCCGGGATCACCTTTGTGTCCCGGAGGTGCCCCCTATCTCGCCTACGCACCATCAGGTAGTCAACGGTTGTCGTCGACCCACCTGACGTGTATGTAACAAGCTTATTATCCTCTTTCTGGAATTGAGTATTACAAATCAGCAAATCAGCTCCATCAGCAAACTCCAAAATCCTTTCACCTTCTCCATTTCTCACACCATATCCGTAACCCCCATGAACTCCCTCAAAACCATCCATACTCCTTCCCACATGTCCATTCAGGTCTCCTCCCACCACAACAACTTCCTCATCTTTCACGTTTTCCATCAGCTTTTCTGTCGCACACCAGAACTTGTCCTTCTCTTCATCGCTTCGACCAACCTGCGGAGCATATCCCGAGATGACGTTCACCAAGAGCTTTCCAATCATCATTTTCACAATCATCAACCTATCACTCACTCTAGTCACACTCACCACACTGTCTACAAACTCATCAGAAAACAGGACACCAACACCATTCACGCCCTCCGGGCACCCTTGCCACACAAACTTGTATTTCTGTCCCTGCCTACCCTTCACCATTCTCACACCACTTCCCTTCCATCTCGTCTCTTGCACACAACATATGTCCACTCTTCTTCTGACCAATACTTCCACCACTTCTCCTGATCTCCCTGTCATTGTCCCTACATTCCATGTCTCAAACCTCAGAAACCGATCTCCACTTCGGGCTGCGCCCTGCCCATATGTCGTTGTAATTGTCATGGTTCTCTTTTTGAGGCAATGTTTTTTTATGGCCTGATGCCCTTCCTGACGCCAACCCTCTTAGTCGTCTCTTACGACACGCAGGGATACGGTGTACCTATTCTGACCAGGGTACACACTGGGAAAAGTTTAAAACATGGAAATTCTGGGGGGGGGAGGTGGATATATATATAAAATAAATAACCACCTTTAGAGGCCATTTTTCCCCGCAAGCGGGGGTTGGCCTTTTTCGGGAACCGTGGTTGTTGTTGTTTTTTGGTCCCCTTTTTGAAGCAATGTTTTACGGCCGGATGCCCTTCCTGACGCCAACCCTTTTTGCCGCCTTTAGCGACAAACAGGGAATTACCAGTGAACTGGTACTCAATTAGCCGACCTCGGAAGGATGACAGGCTGAGTCAACCCCCCTGGCGTTAATTCAGCGATCGACCGGGATTCGAACCCAGGATCCTGGGATCCTAAGCCGGCACCCTAGCCGCTAGCCCAACACCAGGGTTGGTGGATATACCGGAGGTGGATATATAGCACAATATTTCAAAAAGTTGTTTTCGGATATGGACGATATGGACTTGGTGGACAGGTTGGGTGTGTGACAAGGACGAATAGATTGGATTCTGGTGAAGATCTGAATCTGAATTCGGATATGAGAATTTTTTTTTTTTTTTTTAATGATTCTTCACCATTGAGACAAGACAACACAACATGCATTTTAAGGCCATTTTCCCTGCTAGAGCGGGGGTTAGCACTTCACCGTTAGCCTTCATTTCAGAGCGGGACACACGACCGTCTTCACCATCGAGAGATTGGGCGAAAAGTGATATATAACACTGTGGCGGACACAACGCCAGCGGCTCATAATTCCGCGCACCAGTGGGTGACGCGAGCGACCGGACGTGGAAGCACGGCTCGGGCCACGCCCGGAGCAAAGGCGTCATGAGGCGCAGGGTTGAACTGGAATACATGCCCCGCCTTTCGGCCGACCGGCCACGCCCGAGGGCAAGGCGTGGCCTCGGGACATATACGCGGGCTCGAAAGTCGAGCCCACCTCGTGCTTATGTGTGAGCATTGAATAAAGTGTTTGGTTTTGTTCAACGCGTGGTGGCCTACCTTCTTGGCAAACGAGTTGTGTGTGCATAGCACTACACTGGTGACCCCGACTGGTTCAGCCGTAGCTGACCCCTGAACGCGCCATGGCTACCAACGCTGTCGCCGTCAAACTCCCGGAGTTCTGGGAAGCACAGGCCGACATTTGGTTTGTGCAGGCCGAGGCCCAATTCCAGCTCTGGGGCATCACAGCGGACGACACCATGTACTTTCACGTGGTCGCCGCCCTCGGGCCCGGCCCTGCCGCCCGCGTCGTGTCCTTCTTTCAGCACCCGCCGGGCGCCCACAAGTACGCGTCGCTCAAACGACTTCTCACCACGTTCGGGCTCACGGAGGCCGACCGTGCCGACCGCCTCCTTGACCTTCCCGCCCTCGGCGACATACGACCGTCCATTCGGATGGATTATATGTTGTCCCTTCTTGGAGACAAACGCCCGGATTCCCTTTTCCGAGCGCTTTTCCTCCGCCAGCTACCTGCGCAGGTGTGGCTCGCGCTGGCCGGTTCGGCCATAATGGAACCCCGCGCCCTGGCCAGAGAGGCGGACAAATTTTTCGCGGCCTGCGACACGCGGCCGACGTATAGCGCTGCCGTAGTGGATCCTGGTGCGGAGGCTTCAGCGCCCCAGGATCCCCTCGCGGCCGCTGCTATGCCCTGCCCACCACCGCCGTCACGACCGACGCGGCAGCCACCACCGGGGCAAACCTGGTGCTATTATCATGCCAGGTTCGGCCGCAAGGCCAGGGCGTGCCGCCCGCCGTGCTCTTTCGGCGGGTCGGGAACCGAGCACGCCGGCGCTCACTCGTGGCCATGAGCGTCGGCCATTCCGGCAGCCTCCTTTTCATCACAGACACCTCGTCTGGTCGTCGATTTCTGTGCGACACTGGAGCGCAGGTAAGCGTCCTCCCTGCCTCCGTGTCCGACAAGCAAGCCGCGGGCCGGGGCCCCGCCTTGCTCGCCGCCAACGGAACTCCCATCCACACATTCGGGAAGCGTTGCCTATCGCTGCGGTTCGGGGGACAGCGCTTCCATTGGTCTTTCGTCGCCGCCAGTGTGCCAATGGCCCTGCTCGGTGCAGATTTCCTTTGTGCGAATGGGCTGTTGGTGGACGTTAAGCGCAGACGCCTCGTCCAGGCCGAAACCTTCAGCTTGCTCGCTGAGCGGCTCACCGAGCGGCTTACCAAGCGGCTTGCTGAGCGGTTCCATCCCGGCGAGGTTGGTCTGTACGCTTCCGGCAGCGGACGAGTTTACCCGCCTCCTCGCCAGTTTCCCGGCACTCACGCGGCCCACCTTTTCAGCGGTGGCCGTCAAACACGGGGTGGAACACCATATTCCCACCGTCGGACCACCGGTCTACGCCCGAGTGTGCCGCCTCGACCCAACGAAGCTCGCCGTTGCGAAAGCAGATTTCGCCACGCTGGAGCGGCTGGGCATCATCCGGCGCTCCAACAGCACATGGGCCTCACCTCTGCACATTGTGCCCAAGCCCGGCGGCGGATGGCGGCCGTGCGGTGACTACCGCCGGCTCAATGACGCCACCACCCCCGACCGCTACCCGGTCCCGCACATTCAGGACTTTTCCACCCGGTTGGCGAAAACGACCATTTTTTCCAAGGTGGACCTCATCCGGGGCTACCACCAGGTCCCCGTAAAACCGGAAGACGTACCGAAAATGGCCGTTATAACACCTTTCGTCCTCTTCGAGTTCTTGCGGATGCCTTTTGGGTTGAAAGATGCGGCCCAGGCGTTCCAACGGCTCGTGGACAGCGTCTTGCGCGACACCTTTCATCTATGTCGACCTGGACGATATCCTAGTCGCGAGCGCGTCCCGGGAGGAGCACCTGCTCCACCTCCGCACGCTTTTCGAACGCCTGGGCCAGCATGGCCTAATCATCAACCCCGCAAAGTGCCGTTTCGGCGTCGCCGCCATCAACTTCTTGGGGCACCGCATCACCAGGCACGGAGCCATTCCTTTACTGGCCAAGGTGGAGGCGGTCAGGAGTTTCCCGCGCCCCCGCACGATCAAGGGGCTCCAGGAATTCCTGGGCATGGTGAATTTTTATCACCGCTTCGTGCCCAGCGTCGCCCAGCTCCTGCGCCCCCTGCACGAGGCCCTCCGGGGGAAGCCGGGCAAAGGTGATATCGCCTGGACGGAGCATATGGACGCGGCGTTTGCGGGCGCGAAGCTGGCCTTGGCCAACGCCACCATGCTGGCGCACCCGGCGCCCGATGCACCAATCGCCCTCACCACCGACCCGTCAGATGACGTGGTGGGCGTGGTGCACGAACAGTGGGTGAACGGTGCTTGGCAGCCGCTGGCGTTTTTTAGCAGGCAGCTCCGCTCGCACGAACGCCGGTACAGCACCTTCGACCGCGAGCTTCTCGGGCTCCACCTGGCGGTCCGACACTTCCGCCATCTTCTCGAGGGCCGCCCGTTCACAGCCTTCGTCGATCACAAGCCCCTTGATTTCGCGATGGCCAAGGTTGCCGAGCCGTGGTCGGCCCGGCACCAACGTCACCTCTCTGCCGTGTCCGAATACACGACGGACATCCGACACATCGCGGGTAAGGACAACCCGGTGGCGGATTGCCTTTCCCGGTCCGTCGCACACGCGGTCCACCTCGGGATCGACTATGCCCGGATGGCGGCGGACCAGACCGCCGACCCCGACGTCCAGGCCTTTCGGACCGCCGTCATGGGCCTCCGCATCACCGAGGTACCGTTCGACGTCGCGAGCACTGCCCTCTTGTGCGACGTCTCCCTCGGCCGGCCTCGCCCCATCCTGCCCGCTGGCTGGCAGCGCCCTATTTTTGACGCCATCCACGGCCTGTCCCACCCGGGCACGAAGGCCTCCCAGAAGCTTGTCGCGGCAAAGTTCGTCTGGCATGGCCTCCGGAAGAACGTCCGCGACTGGGCCAGAACGTGCCTTGCATGCCAGCGCGCGAAGGTCCACCGCCACAACCAGGCCCCGTTGGCCTGGTTTACGGTACCCGATCGTCGGTTCGACCATGTACACGTCGACTTGGTGGGACCTCTGCCCCCCTCGCGGGGTTTCACCCACCTCCTCACCATGGTGGACCGCACCACCCGGTGGCCGGAGGCCGTGCCATTGGCGGCGACGGCTGCGGCTGACGTCGCGCAAGCCTTCATCGCCACTTGGGTTGCCCGGTTCGGCGCCCCCTCGGACATCTCGTCCGACCGCGGCCCCCAGTTCACCTCGGAGCTCAGGGGAGCGGTGGCGCAAGGGCTCGGCGTCAAGCTGCACCGCACCACGGCCTACCACCCCCAAGCCAACGGCCTGTGTGAGCGCTTCCATCGCTCGATGAAGGCCGCGCTCCGGGCCAGCCTCCGCGACGGCAGCTGGGCCGACAGGCTCCCCTGGGTCCTGCTGGGCCTCAGGACGGAGCCCAAGGACGACCTGCACGCGTCCTCGGCGGAGCTTGTCTTCGGACAACCGCTGCGGGTACCAGGCGAATTTATCCCCGACTCCACGGCACCTTGGTCCGCGACGCAACAGCGCTCCACCCTTCAGGAGACCGCCAAGAGGTTCGACCCGGTGCCGACGGCACACCACGGTTGCCCGTCCTCACACGTCGCCCCGGAGCTTCGCATGGCGGAGTACGTTTTTGTCCGGCACGACGCCCACCGGGCACCGCTGCGGCCCCCGTACGACGGGCCCTTCCGCGTGCTGGAGACCGGGGGACAAGCACTTCACCGTGGACATCGGCGGTACTCCAGATCGTATCTCCTTGGACCGCCTCAAGCTGGCCCACCTCGACCTGGACCACCCCCCGCAAGCTGCTCTGCCTCCGCGTCGAGGCCGCCCCCCGGCGGGCAGACCCCCGGCACCCCTCACCCCCGCCGTCCCGCCACCCCCCAGCCCTGCACGCATCGCTAGAGGGCGTTTCGGCCGGGTCATCCGGCCTCCCCGCAAGCTCACCCTTCAGGTGCGCGGGAATTCTGGGGGGGGCGCATGTGGCGGACACAACACCAGCGGGTCATAATTCCGCGCACCAGTGGGTGACGCGAGCGACCGGACGTGGAAGCACGGCTCGGGCCACGCCCGGAGCAAAGGCGTCATGAGGCGCAGGGTTGAACTGGAATACATGCCCCGCCTTTCGGCCGACCGGCCACGCCCGAGGGCAAGGCGTGGCCTCGGGACATATACGCGGGCTCGAAAGTCGAGCCCGCCCAGTGCTTACGTGCGAGCATTGAATAAAGTGTTTGGTTTTGTTCAACGCGTGGTGGCCTACCTTCTTAGCAAACGAGTTGTGTGTGCATAGCACCACAACACGATATTTCAAAAAGTTGTGGACGAGTTATGAATAAACTTGGTGGATGAGTTGGTTAGGCAACAAGAACAAGCCGATTTGATTTTGGTTCAGATCCGAATCCAGATCCGGCCTATCAGTGGGATACAAAACAAACTGTTCAGCCTGGTGGAGGTATGCGCTCTACAGAGTACCATTCTAGTTTAAATTGTATTATATTAGAGTATGTAATAACGAGAAAGAGCAAAGCTCAAGAGGGAATTAAATTGAGTAAAAAGGGAATTAAAAAGTCATTCATACACATACTCACATTTCTTTTGGGCGTAATTAATAGATGCTCACGTTGCAATAGTATAAACCACCTTTAGAGGCCATTTTTTCCCCGCAAGTGGGGGTTGGCCTTTTTCGGGAACTGTGGTTGTTGTTGTTTTTCGGTCCCCTTTTTGAAGCAATGTTTTACGGCCGGATGCCCTTCCTGACGCCAACCCTTTTTGCCGCCTTTAACGACAAGCAGGGAATTACCAGTGAACTGGTACTCAATTTGCCGACCTCGGAAGGATGACAGGCTGAGTCAACCCCCCTGGCGTTAATTCAGCGATTGACCGGGATTCGAACCCAGGATCCTAGGATCCTAAGCCGGCACCCTAGCCGCTAGCCCAACACCAGGGCTAGCCCAATCACGTTGCAATAGTATCCACGAGTATAATAATAAAAGGCTGTGTGTGTGTGTGTTTATGTGTCTCGTCCATAACTCCAAAGCCACGAAGCCGAGTGGCCCCAAACTTTGCAAGCATGCTTCTCGACCTCCAAGGGATTGCATTAATGAAAACTGGGTTATTGGGTGTGTTTTTGAAGATGATCTACGTTAACAGGCTTAACTTTGGTCATCCTCTGTTCAGGTCGCTCTGCTTGAGGTCTTAATTCCACCATTTTGTCCGCTCAACTCAAGTGTGCCTTGCCTCAAATCAGGTCGGTTTCTTCACAATAAAGCTTCATATCTACGAATGGTATTATAGCCGATCTTCATACCTATGAATCACTGTATTCCTGTACACATCGCAGTGTTTATAAACACCAGTGTTCTTGCCTTTATTTAATTTCCGCACAGTTCGTGATGCTCTTCACCTGAACCGAATTTAAAATTTTAAACTACGGAATTGACCTTAGCAGCAGTTCTGACTATTTTTAAAAAACGTGTTAATTTGTCCAATTTGGGCATTGTGGGACACCAGGCATCTCGACAGTATCGCTGTTGTTTTCATCTCAACAGTATTTCCCCCTTCCCCTCCACCTATCCTCCACCACCCCGATCCTCTACTCCTCCCCTACTCCCTCTTCCCTCCCTCCCCTTTTCCCTCCCACTCCTCTTCCGTCCACCCTCTCCCTCCCTCCCTCCACCTCCCCTATCCACCACCTCATCCTCCCCCTCCCTTCCTCCACCCACACTCCCCCTTCCCTATCCTCCACCCACCCTCCCCGTCCCTTCTCCAACACCACCCTCCATCCCCTTCCTTATCCTCCACCCCACCCTACCCGTCCCTTCTCCTACACCACACTCCATCCCCTTCCTTATCCTCCACCCCACCCTACCCGTCCCTTCTCCTACACCACCCTCCATCCCCTTCCTTATCCTCCACCCCACCCTCCCTATCCATTCTCCTACACCACCCTCCATCCCCTTCCTCATCCTCTACCCCACCCTCCATCCCCTTCCTTATCCTCCATCCCACCCTCCCCTATGCCCTCCCCTCTCCTTTTCCCTTCTGCTCCCCTCACTCCCCCTCTCCCGCTAGCTTTCCCTCCTCTCTCTTTTCTCTCCCCTTCCCGTTCTCCCCCCTCTCTCTCTTCCCCCTACCCGTTCTCCCCCCTCTCCCGCCACCCCAGCCTTCTCCTACCCGGACCCTACCTCCCCCTCTCCCCTTCCCTCCCACTCCCCTATCCTTCAACCCTCGTAAAAACGCATCCGTTAAAAAAAATAAGAATAAAAAAAATAAACCTCAATTGATATCTAGCATTTGAAAATTGTAATTTCTATAACTGTAAACTGTGAAATAAAAATCTCAATGAAAATTTATGTAAAAACCATAAACGCACCCGTAAGACAAATAAATAAACTTGAATTAATATCGAGCTTGTCGATCGAGGTCGATGATGCTTGCCTATAATCATAAAGATTCTATTTATTCTTTTATTTATTATACTTACGTATGAAGCAAAGTTTGTTATTGCTTAGTTACACGATGTATAAATATAACCCACTAGTGTATAACCCACACCCATCCATCCATCCATATACACATACATACATACATACATACATACATACATACATACATACATACACAGTAACGTGAAAAAGTAAGTACACCCCATGTAAAGTTTTGACTTTTTCAACATATTTCAACATACAGCTATTTGATCTTCATTTCAACAATATTGACAGATAAAGGTGATACAATATAACAAATATCATGAAACATTTACATTTTGTAGTCCATTGTATAATTTAAATGAACATAAATGCAAATTTCGCATGTGGAAAAAGTAAGTACTTCAATTAAGAAAAAGTAAGTAATTAGTAGTTTATAATTGTTTGGTAGTTTAATCTCAGTGTTTGGATAATAGTATTCATGACAGTGGACACGCCATTCGAGTTGGGATACAAACTCCATGGATAATAATTGATTTGGACTCGTCTCTCTAGACCAGGGATGATGGGCCACCATCTTTGATGCAATGTGACAATAACTCTGTAAGTTGCTGGGAAGTCTTCGAAATGATGTTAATCTGTTCAATCAATGTCATCCATTTGTAAAGCTGTCACAAGGATAAACACTCTGTCTATTGAAAGAAAGCAAAAAATGTTGGTTGGGCTTGCTCGCATTCCAAATGGTTTGATTTGCTGCGTTGGCTTCTGCTTATGACGTACTCACGATCGTTCCTGTTTCAAATACATTGTATCTTTTGCTTTCTCTCCATTTCTTGCAGATAATCTGCAAATGTACCTGCTCTTCTGGGACCTTCCTTGCTTGAGAGAATTCAACCAACTTCGTTTATTTGGTTCAAGACAACTGTATATCAAATCAAATAGACATTTCGTTATAGAATGGTAATGCAGCAGAAGCTGTTCGAAGCGATGGAAAAATATACAAAGATCTGCAGGTACGGGGCATTTGTTGACGTCTGGATGCCTTAAGCTTATCTTTGGCTGAATAATTTTTGGATTGATATGTGATACGTCATGACTGAAATGTGAACTACACCACTGATGGAAAGTATACTTGCTTTTTATGCACACACGTTGCCATCATCACTGCATATTGTGAATTATGGGTGCAAGGGTAGGTGAGGGAATGTTAAAAACACTTTTCCACAGTAAATGCAGAATTATTGTTGACAAACGGTTTGTTTACCTTTGTAATCTTTGTTCCTCCATCAAAAACAAAGCTGGCCTCCAGAACCAGTTGCAGATTGGGGCTACGCTTCTGTTCCAAATCATTCCCTCGAAAAATCAGGTATACTCAGAGCCTACATGCTGACGCCCCTTCCTTCATCACATCTGTATCTTCTGGATTCCATGGAATCGAAAAACTCTCAACATTATTAGAATCTCCTTGACGAAGTAGAAGCACAAGTTCTGCTTTTTTTTTTTTTTTTGGATACAAGATCGAGGCTCGTGAAAGAGCGAACAATAATCACAAAAAAAACAAACGGACACATAAAACATACAATAAAGGGAGCAGGAGACATGATGGGGAGATAGAGGGGGAAGCTCACAAGTACAACAGGAGAGAACAGGGACATCGGGAGATCTGTGGGAGGGAGAGGGCTTGGGGGGAGGATGCATGGGAGGGGGGGGGGGGGGGGGTTTGGAGAGGTATAAAGCACATGGACACTGCTAGGACTTCCAGGAAAGAAGTCGGTATTTCGAAAAAGTGGATCTGGGGTGAATTAACTGGTGCACAGCTGTTTTAAAGACCTGGAGGGAGGAGTGAGATTCAAGAGAGTGGGGGAGTTTGTTCCAGAGGCGGGAGTAAAGAGGAATGAAGGAGAGCAGAGTTTTGATTTTGGCAGTTTCACAAGAAGAGGGTTACTGGCAGATCTTGTGCTGCCTGTGGGGATAGTTGGGGGACAGAGCACAGACAGAGCTGGGGGAGCTCGGCCGGAGAGGAGTCTGCAGAAGACAGAAAGACCACCAACCTGCCTGCGGTGAGAGTGAAAGGCCCTCACAATCAGCTTCATTGTGGGAGATTCCAATGATTCTGAAAGCTTTGGTTTCAACAGCGTGAAGTCGAGCGAGGTGTGAGGCAGGAGCACAAGCCCAGAGGGGAGAGCAGTATTTCGTTGAGCTGCGGATGAAAGCTTTGTAAGTGGTGAGGAGCTCAGGTGTGCCAAGGAAGGACTTCGCATGACGGAGGATGCCGTCGGCGACTGGCTTTGGAGGAGAGCTTGGAAATGTGCTTTTCCCAGGAAACATTGCTCTGTTGAATTGACTGTTGCTCTCATGTCTCAGTCTGGTTGCCAGCCTTTCCTCCGATGGAGCGCCCTCTGCTGTATTAGGCCTTGAACCCTCCCAAGCTCCTCCAGGACACACATTATTCAAGCACTCCCAAAGTCCATGCTTACCCCTGTTTTGTGAATCCTTTCTTCTATTTGTGGAACTGCCTTTCAGATGCCATTTAAACCTCCAGGGATTAAATTTCACAGTGCACCAGCATTTCATGTAATCCCCCATCTCCCCTCCAAAACTCCCCCATTCAATTCTCCCCCCTCACCCCATAAACTCCCCCCTTGCCCCTCCAAATCTCCCACCTCCCCTTCAAAACTCCCCCCTCCCCTTCAAAACTCCTACCTCACCCCTCCCCTTCAAAACTCCCCCTCAACCCTCCTCCCCTTCAAAACAACCCCCACACTCCTCCCTTTCCAATCTCCCCCCCCCCCCCCCCCTACTATCTTTCTCCAATTCTCCCCCCTCCCCCTCAAAGCTGACTCCTACCCACTTCCATCATATACCTCCACCTCCTCCAATCTTCTACTTTGCTCTGCCCCCCCCTCAAACAACACCTCACTGTGCCTCATCCCATCAACATCAAACCTTTTGTCCACCTAATCCTTCCCTTTGTCCTAACTCTTCTGCAATCTCTGACACACTATCAACAGCTCTCCCTACCTCCCCCTCTCACCCCTCATCTTACCCCTACCCTCCCCTGTCCTGTACCCGATGCTCCCCCACCCTCTTCCTTAACGGTATGGACCTCAAACATCCGGGCCCTTCGCTCAAACCTGATTGATCTCTCCATACATATAGGTTGATTCTGTCAAACCAGACGTAATCTGCTTAACAGAAACTTTCCTCCTTCAAGATGTCTCGGATTCCTTAATATCTCTTCCGAGTTACTCGCTCCTCCGGTATGATAGACCTGAGCCTCGTCCTGGTGGTGGGTTGCTATCTTTATCAAAAACTCTCTTCCTCACTCTCCTTGCACTGCCCTCTCTCCACCGCACTCACAGGAGTACCTCTGGCTACGGCTTCCTCTCCGCTCCCACCTTTTGTTCATATGTGTTCTGTACCGTCCTCCAAACAGTGATGACTCCATTTACATCTCCCTGTCTGACAACATGGACCAACTTCTATCCACTCGTCCCAACTCTCTCTTCCTCATATGTGGCGAATTCAACTGTCGTCATGTCAGCTGGCTGGGTATGGGTTCCTCTCACACCAGCCATGGCACCTCAGCAAAGGACTTCTGCGACTCACTGGGACTGACACAATCTGTCAATTTCCTGACCCGTATCTCAGTCAATGGAGTATCTTCGCTTCTCGACTTGGTTATGACAAACTTCTCTGCAAATGTCTGCTGCTCTTCTTCTGCTCCAATCGGTTCTTCTGATCATTTCCTTGTTAAAGTGGATATCTCTCTGGCCATTCTCAGAGAGCCTCTTCAGCGCCGACGAGTCTGGCATTTCACTCAGGCTGACTGGCACGGTCTGCAAGCAGCCATCAATAGTCTGGACTGGTCTCCCCTCTCTACTGCCTCTGACATCAACTCTTCCTGGGAATTCTTCCAAAGGAAATGGCTCTCTCTCATGCACAGACTTATCCCATCTCGTCTTCAGTTGTCTTACCCTTCCTCCAGTCCAAGGTACAATGAAGCTTGTGGTGAGGCAGTTGCCATGAAACAACTTGCCTTCACCTCATGGAAGGCTAATCCAACTGAAGTCAATCTCGGTTCCTTGCACAAAGCTCAGAACAAGTGTGTCTACCCCCAGGAGAGCCAAGAAACAATATCTCTCTACTCTCAAGACCAAACTCTCAAAGCTGTCTCCCTCCTCCAAATCCTGGTGGCATCTGGTCAAATCCGTTTCTGGTGCTTGTTCCCCTTCAATCCCCTCCCTTACCTCAAACGGCTACACAGTTGACATCACACGTGAAAAAGCCGAATGCCTCAACTCTGTGTTTGCCTCAAAATCTTGTGTCCCAAACCCGTCTCTCTCTGTACCCACCTTACCCAGTGGAACTCAGCTGCTCCTGGAATCTGTGTCCTTCTCTCCTGAAAAGGTGAAGTTTTGTCAAACTTCGACTCTGATTCTGCAACTTGACCAGAAGGCATCAGCCCACAGGTCCTAAAATCCTGCTCTGCCGCTCTATCTCACCCTCTCTCTGTTCTCTTTACCCTCTCTTTTGAATGGAATACTGCTCTCCCCTCTGGGCTGGTGCTCCTGCCTCATACCGAGCTCGGCTTCACGCTGCAGAAACCAAAACTTTCGGAATCATTGGAATCTCCCGCGATGAAGCTCACTCCGAGGGTCTTTCACTTGCTCACCGCAGGCAGGTTGGTGGTCTTTCTGTCTTCTACCGAGTCCTATCTGGCCGAGCTCCCCCTGCTCTGTCTGTGCTCTGTCCCCAAAATATTCCTGCAGGATGCACAAGATCTGCCAGCAACCCTCTTCTGGTGAAACTGCCAAAATCAAGACTCTCTGCTCACCTTCACTCTTTCATTCCCCTTTTCTCCCAGCTCTGGAACAAACTCCCTCACTCTCTTCAATCCCACTCCTCCCTCCAGGTCTTTAAAACAGCTGTTCACCACCATCTCTTATCTTCCCCCATCCAAAACCTTGATCTCTTCTACCCCCGTTAATTCACCCCAGATCCACTTTTTATTGAAATCCCGACTTTCTTTCCTGGAAGTTCTAGCAGTGTCCATGTGTTTTATACCTTTCCCACCTCTCCCTCCCGTCTTCCCTTGCCTCCTTCCCCCAAGCCCTCTCCCTCCCACGGATCTTCTGTTGTCCCTGTTCTCTGCTGTTGTACTTGTGTGCTTCCCTCTCTCTCCCCATCTTGTCTCCTGCTCCCTTTATTGTATGTTTTGTGTGTCCGTTTGTCCTTTTTTGTGATTGATGCGAGCCTCGATCTTGTATACAAAAAAAAAAAAAATTAATGTAAAAGGACATCGACATCAACTATCGTCCATGTCCTGCACTCAATTTGTACAAACTACCTCATGATTGAAGAGAAAAAAATAGTTTTTAATTTCATCCAATACATTTTAAAGCCTTGTTCCAAACACATGGACTCACCATTATTTTAATTTCTATCATGTGTACAAACTACAACAGAGGTTTGTGGATGCACCGAGGGTTGACAAAGGAAAAGTGAAACAACAAATTTGGCCACAAAAATTAAACAAAAGGGCAAACTCATCTTCTTACTGAAGCAGCGATCAAAACTGCTTTGGCTAATGACAAACACATGCAACAAGGAATTAAAATAAAATCATTTTATGACTATTTTCATCAATGTCAGCACAATTTGGGGAAATTCACCAGATTTTCCAAGTCATTGGTGTCAAACAATGTTGCTCAAATCTTATTTCAAAAGGATGTCGTCCTTCAGAGCTCCGACTGGCGTTCAATTTTTAGCAGTTCTACTTCGAAGACCAGTGTAGCACCACCTGTGAATACAAAGAATAAAAAACAACCAATGTCACACAAATGTAAAATTATCAGATTGGAGAAAAGGAAAATTAAACTCGGCAACACTTAGAATCAGGATTGGCAGGATAGTCGAGACCCTACAGATATGCACTCACCTTTGAGCTGTTTAGCCTAAATTTGAAGCCCAACCCAGCTATAAACTGTCATCCTGGTGTTTCACAAGCAGGGTGATTCATCAATGTGCATGTCGTCCCTCGGATGGATGCTTAAATTGGGCGTTCAATCTGTCAGCATTAGTTGGTGGACGTCGAATATACCATAGTATCCTACATGAAGAGGGGGTGAGTATATCTGAGTGTTTGTGGTATCAGGCAATGTGTACCTGAGTGTGTGCACATATTAAAGCTCAAATGTTTCATGAATAGGGCAAAAGTAATTGAGAATTACACGTTCGTGAGTTATTTAACATAATAGTAATTTAATAGTATACCTTTATATTACAAAACGAAAGGAACAGTGATTGATACAAATCTCTGAAGGTTGCCGAAAATAACTGTGGATAGGTGAATGGGTCGATGGATCTGCCACCACACCAACGTTAGATGTCAAAAAACTTATATTTGATCTCAGTTAAAGGTCGCATGAAATAATTAATGGTCACATGAGAGGGAGAGAGAGAAAAAGAGAGAGAAAGAGATAAGAGAATGTCAGATGCTTCTAATTTGAGTTATGGTATGCAAAATTATTTGAAAAAGGGCACATGATCTTCAAACATTGATCTATTGAACCAATAATTTAAGCAGTTCATCTTTATCTTTGTACAAGCAGGAGTACCTGGGAAGGGGGGTGCAGGGGGGAGAGGGGAGAGGAAGCAGGAGAGGGAGGGGTGAGGAAGGGAGTGGGGGGAGTGGAAGGGTAAGGGGAGAGGGAGGGAAAAATATACTACATATACATCTTTTGGGGGGAGGGTGGGGAAGGAAAGGAGGAAAAAAAATTCCCATGCAAAAAGTGCTTCATAACCTCAGTGTTGCACAGACAAAAAAAGGAAATTGTAATACCCTCTGCCACCATCACCAGGAGGCGCTACACGGTACACATTTACATGGAGAATTTATGTCCCTCTAGCGGTCACCCACACCCCCGAATGAGGCCACGGCCACATAGCCTTTGTTACCCCCCAGACAAAGTTGCATTTGTATTTGTACGCCGAGTAAAGTACACAAGTATTTATAGCTGGAGTACCCGGCGTTGCTCAAGCAAGCGAAAAAGAAAATGACATATTTGAAATGAGGGCGAATATAATGGAAAAGCAATTACATCCAAATCAGAATCCATCACAAATGTCAAATCATCATTTCACCTTTTCGTTGAATATATGCTGCTGAATGTACCGTTCATCACGTTTCTGAGTTAAGTATGATGATCAGGAAGAAGAAGAAGCCTTACCACCAACTTCGACCGCTTCCAGAAGTTTTATTATTTGTGTTCAAATGTCTGGTGATTGTTTTTTTGTTTTTTTTTTATCCAAAAAAGCGAACTTTCTTTTTTCAAAATTTGTTGGTTTTTTTTTTAGCCTAAAATACTCTCAGGCACTCATTGATGAACCTCTGAAAGTTTGACGAAGATCCGTTAAGCCATCTCTGAGAAAAATGGTGACACACACACAGATAGACAAACACAGACCAACGGCTGTCTTGTATTGGAGATTACAGTCTTTACTTGTGCGAAGTTTGTTTAACATCCAATTAGTGGTTCGCAAGGGAAAAAAACGATAGCGTAAGGACAGAGAGACCGTCTCACAACCAGTAATGCCTCCAGCCTTCGGTTGTGGAGGTATAAAATTGCTCGTGATGGGTGGGGGTATTGTGGTATTGAGTCCTGTACTATCCCGATCCCAATACAGTATTTAGATGCTTGTAAGGATATCAAAATAATAACATCAAAAAAAATCTTAACCAAAAATGCAGCATAATGCTCACCTGGGATTTTTGGAGGTGCTCCGTGGTCTCCGTAACCTAAAGGTGTGAGAAGTCAAAATCGTCATGAGGGTTATTGACATAGAATGCATGCAGTAATTGAAATATTGTACCTCCTCCCACCCAATCACTTTCTTGGCATTGAACACAAAACAATTACGATAACAACACTTAAAATTTAATTTGCAACAGTAAAAGTCATTTAACCATCTAAGGGATTGTATTTTTAATACTTGACTGAAAATGAGTGAAATTTCGTGTTCTGAAAATGTTTGTCAATTGTCACGAAACAAGTAACAGTAACTACCAAGAATATTCAAGTCAAGCTAGAGCCCATCAAGTGTAAATTTATGGTATGTGTTCCTCATAGCCACATTCTACTGACCATAACCCTAACTATATTCCCAAGCATTCTCCACCCCAACCCTCACTACTAGTTTAGTTCTTCCAAGAGCATGGCATATCAAAAGAAGAACGAGCAATCAGAGATTGCAGACCCTCGCCAGGATGTGTTTTCAGTGGTTTTGAAGGCTTTTGTGTTAAAACAAATATGGTGGCCGAACCACATGACCGGTGACATCATTAATTTTTTTCTCCACCAATTTATCCCTATATTATGCTCAAGAAATTTCATCTTGATCGGATGAAGTTTTGTACTTGTCGAATTATGACGTCATAATGGAGGCACCTATGACATCATCATGAACATATTTTATTCCCCATGGAGAGTTCTTTACAATGAGCCATGTCTTAATTTCTTCTACGAGCAACGGTACCCGCCCTACGGGCGGGGCTTCAGTTGAGAAGCCGAAATTAAAAGGCAAAATATCAGAAATTGAAGGCAGAATTTTTTTTATTTTAAATGATTCATATAAACATCCGTCAAATCACATCACACATGAATCATCAAAATCAAAACAGTATCTTTAGAATGTCAATAAAAGCCACATCACTGTTCATATCGGTAAATATTATTCCATCGTGTTTCAAATCGTGATATCAACTGTACACTTTTCTTTAGGGAAAATAATTTTGTACCTGTGTGTCACCATATATATATATATATATACATATATATATATATATATATATATATATATATATATATATATATATATACCTTCGGACCCCGCTGTTCGCGGGGGATACGTTCCTGGAAAATGCCGCGAATCGTGAAACCACGATTGACGGGGCATTGTTTCAATGGGAAAAGGGGGGATAGGTTCCCGAGCTGCAAAAATCCACGAATGAATGTCTAAATAATCCTATTTTTTCATGTTTACAAGTACAACAATGCAGAGTATGATATTATGTTTATTAAATAATAAAAATTTAAACATAGTTTAAGATTGCTTCAGGCAGTGCATAAGTAGATGACTCATTCCAAGTTTATTTTTACACTCCAAAACCTCGTTCTTATTACCATACCGAAAATGTACCTTATTTTTTTGGTAAGACTTAAAACTAAAGCGTTGATAGCATTTAAAGTTAAGCCATTTAGTGTTTAGGTTTAAAGTGATTCAGTAAATCGTTAAAAGTGCTGTTTGAAAGAACAGAATAGAATGTGTTTTGGATCGCGCACCATTACACGAAGGCAAGACGTTTGCGTTATCTCCAAAATTCTGGAGCATCGGTCAGGGTTACCTTCATTTTCCTCTGCATGCAGGATTGTTTAATTCTGTCCGTTAATCTTTTATAATCACCTGCTTCACAATTGCATGGAACAAGCGTTTTGGCAGGAAACTAATTAGGCCTGGTTACTGTATGTGCAGGTTCTTGCTGTTGTACACGAAAGGTTTTACTGTACACTTTTATTTCTACTGTACCCTAAAAGTTTTACTGTTCACTAAATTTTGCCGGACTCGAGCCAGAATCGGCCGGAGCCCGAGTTATTGGCATTCAGAGTCTGAGTTCTCCAAAAAGTGGACTCGAGTCCCACATCACTGATATATATCCACAGTGTACATATCACCCTTTCTAGCACGTTACATTAGATATTCATGCCTGTTGTATGTGTCCATTATAACGTCCTTAAAAAACAATGTTTCCTGTTTAGAATGATTTTCAATTTTGTTTGAATGCCAGGCAAGCACAGAGAGTAAAATATTATCTCACTCCTCTCTGCACATGTGTGATTGGGACAAATTCTGAGTCAAAATACGGTAAAACGAAAGACGTCTTCCGATTCATGTTCCAGTTCGTGTTCAAAATATAACATTAAATTGAAAATGAGTTGTTCATCGATCATAAACTGACGATCAAAAACCGATAAGACAGACAGACATTCACCAATTGCTTAACCCCACTTTTCGCTTTGCATGTGCGGGGTAACTGGAGAGTTCATAGAACATGATATCCCTGCACAGTGTTCATGTTTATATTTAGATTATGATGATTGATGATTTTTTAAATCTGGAAGTTTAGTGCTACTGAAGCAGTCTTCCACACTAGCCTTACACACTGTAATAAGACGTTCAGTCACAGTTTAGGAGATGGAGGCTTTATTTATAACCATAGAGCGTAGCGTCAATCGGCATCATACATAGCCTCTTCTTCACCCTGATACTACACCCTCTCACATACCACACCCACTTCCCAGAGGCTGCGCTTGATAGCTCCGAATACATACACCACCCTATCGAAGAACATGTCCATTTACTGCAAAACTGGAGGTTATTGGAGGTATTATGAAGGCGATTTGTGTTCTACAGTGTTCAAGTGCATAATTCAATTTAAATAATGGTTTGAAGAGGTTTAAATGCGTAAAAATGAATAAATTCCAGGTTTTACCATTTTTTATTTTTTTTACACAGTGTCTATTACATTACCCTACATAACACGTTACATGTCATTTGTGTCCTTTATAACGCCCTTACAACCTGGAATTAATTTATTTATACTGTTCACCACCATCTCTGATCATCCCCAATGCAAAACCATGATATTTTCCACCCTTATTAACCCCCTTTGTCTACCCTCGTTAACTTTTCGCTTCACATGCGTGGAGTAATAATAGATTAAGTTGATTTACCAAGGTCAGAAGGAATTACCAGTTTTCTTTTTTCACCTTCACACATCCTGTAAAATAGATGTCAAGGTTAGAGACCATCATCTGAAAAGATGGACTTACTACCAAATATGCATTAAATACACATTGTCCTGGAACTTTTAGGGATCTCTAATTCCCAACACAATTCATTATTCCCTCTTCCGCAAACAAGAATAATGAAATACAGGGATATATATATATATATATATATAGTGCATTCAGAAAGTATTCAGACCCCTTCACTTTTTTCACATTTTGTTATGTTGCAGCTGTATGCTGAAATCGTTTAAATTCATTTTTTCCCTCATCAATCTACACCCCATAATGACAAAGAGGAAACAGGATTTTAGAAAGTTTTGCAAATTTATTTCAAAGAAAAAACTGAAATATCACATTGACATAAGTATTCAGACCCTTTGCTATGACACTTAAATTTTATCTCAGGTGCCTCCCATTTCTCTTGATCATATTTGAGATGTTTCTACACCTTGATTGGAGTCCACCTGTGGTAAATTCAATTAATTGGACATGATTTGGAAAGGCACACACCTGTCTAAATAAGGTCTCACAGCTGACAATGCATATTAGAGCAAAAACCAAGCCATGAGGTCGAAGGAACTGCCTGCAGAGCTCAGAGACAGGATTGTGTCGAGGCACAGATCTGGGGAAGCCTACAAAAAAATCTCTGCTGCATTGAAGGTTCCCAAGAGCACAGTGGCCTCCATAATTCTTAAATGGAAGAAGTTTGGAACAACCAGGACTCTTCCTCGAGCTGGCCGCCCGGCCAAACTGAGCAATTCGGGGAGAAGGGCCTTGGTAAGAGAGGTGACCAAGAACCCGATGGTCACTCTGGCTGAACTCCAGAGATCCTGTGTGGAGATGGGAGAAACTTCCAGAAGGACAACCATCACTGCAACACTCCACCGAGCTGGGCTTTATGGCAGAGTGGCCAGACGGAAGCCTCTCCTCAGTGAAAGACACGTGAAAGCCCGCTTGGAGTTTGCAAAAAAGCACCTAAAGGACTCTCAGACTGTGAGAAACAAGATTCTGTGGTCTGATGAAACCAAGATTGAACTGTTTGGCTTCCATCTGGCCACTCTGCCATAAAGCCCAGATCGGTGGATTCCGAGATCGGTGGACATATATATATACCCGAGAAATGTGTTGCAAACAATTCACAGAAGTGTCAAAGGTAAAAATCACTGCATTCAGTAAAGAAAGGTAAGTAGCTGTCGGCAAATGCCCTCTCATGTTTCACAAGGAACTCACCCTAAAAGGCCCTGATCCCAGCCCTTGATAACTTGGCCAGTCCCCAGTGTAAAAACAAAAGGTTGTTTACGTGGCACACTGCTGTCAAACTCGGTTCCATCCTCAAGCTTGCCCTTAAGGGTATCGTGATGGAAGAAGGATCAATTTCATTGTTAGATGTGTTTGATGCTCAAATTATGATCCCTGTTAGAACACCCTTGCACTCCAATGCTCTATACAGTTGATACAAACAAATACCAAAGGCAGGGCAACTGGAAAAAAAGACAAAGACAAAAGCTATTGTTCATGTTACCTTTTCAGAATAAATATGTGCACGTGCACACAAGAATTCACATGTTATGTTCACATGTTCACCCAGCCTTGTTTGAACAGCCACAAGTATTCCCACCTTATGGAGTTAGAATATTCCCACCTTATGGAGCCCATAACTCACGACCTGGATGGCTAAGCATGATATTCGAATGAGGGTGGCAGGAATTTTTATAATTCATTCAGGGTGCCGGCAATATCCCCCATCATGTGGCCAGATCCTCACCTCTGATTGGTGGATGTTTGTGAGGGACATACATGCATACAACGGACGGACAAATGCTGTTCCAGACGGCATTGCCCTACGGGCTATGCCATTAAAATATTGCTGACGAACCACATGACCGATGGCATCATCAATTTTTTTTTCTCGACCAATTTATCCCCAGATCATGCTTAAGAAATTCCAGACTGATCAGATCAAGTGTTATACTTGTCGATTTATGACGTCATAATGAAGACATCTATGACATCATTAACATATGTTATTCCCTGTGGGGAGTGCTTTATATTGAGCCACCTTTCAATATTTTCCATGGAACCATTTTGGAGATAGAGGTGCAATTTTTTTTCCAACATAGCGCCTATACCACGCGGATGATGTCATAATTATCATTAAAAATTATACAGGAGGCGGCGCTCCTATGATTAAACTTTTCTGTCAATTGGATCAGCGGTTGCAGAGAAAACGAATTTTAAAGGGAATAAACAGGCAAAATGCCGGCAGAAGGGAAGTACATACATACACCGGACAGACAGACAAACACTTTTTAGGTAGTAGGTTGAAGACAGCAACTGCCCAGGGTAGTACTACCGTTCTGACTTAGGAGAATTAAAGTGGTGCCTGGAACCATCTTACACTCTCCGTGTCAGGATTGTTGGTCTTACTTTCTGTCTCACTCAAACTATAGCTATCGAGCTAGCTTCAATCTCTTTCTGCAAACAAACATCATACACTTTTCTTCTCTTTTATTTAAGGCCTGGCCTCGATGAGGACTATATAGTCTGTGACTGGAGCCTTCAACATAAAAGACAGCATTGCCCGACGGGCTACTCCGCAAAAACAAAAAGCAAGTTTACCAGAAGTTTACTGCCGCAACGTCAAATTACGTCCAATTTTATCTATTCTTTTACCGGTGTGTACCCCGGTTTAGAATAGGTACCCGTATCCCTGCGTGTCGTAAGAGGCGACTAAAAGGGTTGACGTCAGGAAGGGGCATCCGGCCATAAAAACATTGCCTCAAAAAGAGAACCATGACAATTACAACTACATATGGGCAGGGTACAGCACGAAGTACCCCATGGGGGACCCCACTCCCTCTCGTCAAAACTCAAGGTGGGGAACCCGATCGAAGCAAGGGTGGAAATCACTCCATTTATGATGACAAAACGTCTGATGCCCAACGTGGAGATCGGTTTCTGAGGTTTGGGACATGGAATGTATGGACAATGACAGGGAGATCAGGAGAAGAGCCAAGTATTGGTCAGAAGAAGAGTGGACATATGTTGTGTGCAAGAGACGAGATGGAAGGGAAGTGGTGTGAGAATGGTGAAGGGTAGGCAGGGACAGAAATACAAGTTTGTGCCTGGAGGGCATGGCGTTGGTGTCCTGTTTTCTGAGGAGTTTGTAGACAGTGTGGTGAGTGTGACTAGAGTGAGTGATAGGTTGATGATGGTGAAAATGATGATTGGAAAGCTGTTGGTGAACGTCATCTACGTTCAATATGCTCCGCAGGTTGGTCGGAGCGATGAAGAGAAGGACAAGTTCTGGTGTGCAATAGAGAAGCTGATGGAAAATGTGAAAGATGAGGAAGTTGTTGTGGAAGGAGGAGACCTAAATGGACATGTGGGAAGGAGTATGGACGGTTTTGAGGGAGTTCATGGGGGTTACGGATATGGTGTGAGAAATGGAGAAGGTGAAAGGATTTTGGAGTTTGCTGATGGAGCTGATTTGTTGATTTGTAATACTCAGTTCCAGAAAGAGGATAATACGCTTGTTACATACATGGCAGGTGGGTCGACGACAACCGTTGACTACCTGATGGTGCGTAAGTGAGATAGGGGGCACCTCCGGGACACAAAGGTGATCCTGGGGGAGGAGGCTGTTTCACAGCACCACTTGGTTGTCTGCGACATAAGGGTGAAAGGTGCGAGGAGAGCTCGGCGGGTGAAGTACGAACTGAGAATGAAGGTGTGGAGGTTGAAAGAGGTGACAGTAAGGGAGGCATTAAAAGAGAGGCTGAGTAGGGTAGAGGATGATGTGGCTGAGCTTGAAAGTGATTGGATGTCAATGAAAGATAGTCTGTTGGGAGCCGTTGGTGAGGTATGTGGATGGACAAAAGGACCACCGAGGCACTCGGAAACATGGTGGTGGGATGATGAAGTTGGAAAGAGGATGGACCAGAAGAGAAAGAAGTTCAAGGAGTGGCAGAAGGCGAAGGGTACAGGGGCAGAAAAAGCAGAGCATGAAAGTTATAAGGCAGCCAAGAAGGCTGCAAAGAAAGAGGTAGCAAAGGCGCAGGAGGCATGTAGGAAAATATTCGGAGAACGCTTGGATTCGGAAGAGGGTCGGAGAGCGGTACTCAGGATTGCAAAGCAGATAGCAAAAGAGAGGTGTGATGTGATGGGGGTGAGTTGCTTGAAGGATGAAGTGGGACAAATCGTTGTGGACCCAGATGGAATTAAAGGAAGATGGAAGAGACATATGGAAATGCTGTTGAATGCAGAGAATGAATGGGATGGCAACATAGAGAGTAACCCAGTTTTAGGAACGGCAGAGAAGATAACTGAGAAGGAAGTTGAGGAAGCGATAAAAGCAACGAAGAGTAGAAAAGCAGGAGGGCCGGCGGGAGTTGTGGGAGATATGTTGAAGGCAGCAGGAAGTTGGGGTGTGAAGAGAATGACAGAGATCTGTAATCTGGTGGTGAAAGAAGGCCGCATTCCAGTGGATTGGGAACTGAGTACCCTCGTCCCTCTATACAAGGGGAAAGGTGACCCTCTGGACTGTGGCTCGTATCGAGCGATAAAGTTATTGGAGCATGGAATGAAGGTATTGGAAAGGGTGTTGGAGAGGATGATAAGGAAGAAAGTGAAGATTGACGAAATGCAACTTGGATTTATGCCAGGAAGAGGAATGACAGACGCGCTTTTTATTGTAAGGCAGTTGCAGGAGAAGTACATGGAGAAGAGGAAGAAGTTGTTTCTTGGGTTTGTTCATCTGGAGAAAGCATTCGATAGGGTTCCACGCGAAGTAGTGACATGGGCATTGAGGAAGTTAGGAGTGGAGGAATGGTTGATCAGAGTAGTGATGGCAATGTACAAAAGAGCGCGCACAGCTGTAAGGACGAAGGACGGGAACAGTGGTGAGTTTGAGGTGAAGGTGGGAGTGCATCAGGGGTCGGTACTAAGTCCACTACTATTTGTAGCTGTGATGGAGGTGCTGGCTCAGAACGTAAAGGAGGGTTTACCGTGAGAGTTGTTGTATGCAGATGATCTGGTGTTGATTGCGGAAAGTATGGATGGACTGAAGGAAAAGATGAACAAGTGGAAGGAATGTATGGAGACAAAAGGTCTGAAGGTGAATATCGGAAAGAACTGGGAAGTGGCCGTGTGCAGTGTGCAGGAAGGGTGTCGGAGTGAACTCCATTCAATGTACAATGTGCGCTGAGTGGGATCATCAAAAATGTAGTGGTCTGAGAGGGTCATTAACCAGTGTGGCAGCTACATTCAAATGTAAGGTGTGCACAGAGGGAGCTGCAGATGGAGGAAATGTTGAGTTGGATCTTGGAGACGGCGTGAAGCTGGAAGGTGTGAAAACATTTTGCTACCTCGGAGACATGCTGAATGGAGAAGGTGGATCAGACTCGGCAACGGTTGCTCGAGTGAGATGTGCATGGAAGTAGTTTCGGGAACTGAGTGGCGTGCTGATGAGGAGGGGAGTGTCGTTGAAGCTGAAGGGAAAGGTGTATGCTACATGTGTGAGAAGTGTTATGATTTATGGGAGCGAGACATGGGTAATGAACGCAGAGCAGCAACGAAGGCTGGAAAGGGTGGAAATGCGAATGGTTCGGTGGATGTGTGGAGTATCGTTGAGAGAGAGGAAGACAAATGATGAATTGCGAAAGATGATCGGAATAGAGCCTGTGATTGATGCTGTGAAGAGGAACAGGTTGAGATGGTTTGGTCATGTGTTGAGGAAGGATGAAAGTGACTGGTTGAGAAGAGTGATGGAAATGAATGTAGAAGGAAGTAGAGGACGGGGAAGACCGAGAAAGACTTGGCTAAAGATGGTGGAAGAAGAAATGCGGGCAAGTGGGTTAACAAGGGGAGATGCAGAAAATAGGGCAAAATGGAGAAGATTGTCATGGGGACCGCAAGGCTAACCCCCGCTCTTGCAGGGAAAATGGCCTTAAAATGCATGTTGTTGTTGTTGTTGTTTGTTTATCTATTCTTTCTTCCTTTCAGGCCCACGCAGATTGCTACTTGCATGCTGAAATTAGCGATTGTGGACAACCTTAGCTATGGCATCAATATACAATTTTGCAGAGCCTTCAAATTAAGTGTCAGACTCCCAGGTTGCCACAAGCAAGCAAGACTTAAAATTGCCACAAGGGCAAGAAGCCATAAACTTCTTCATAGTGGTTTCTTGAAAAGAATAGCTTCTACATTTTTATATTATCAAATTAATGTCAAAGTGTTAGCCTTTACTGTGGCTATTCTAATGTAAAATGCAGGAGCCCTGGCCCAAAGAGGCCAGCAATAGTCCACAAAACGATTGCCACAAAAATGGTTCGCACAGTGTTCAACATATGCAGTATTACTCGAAGGAGAAATGTCTGTCCAGGTGTGTGTACAAATAAATTAACAAATAAATAAATGATGTCTTGGCAATTTATGATGGGTTTGCATTTGATCAGCTTCATGATGATATTATCCAAAAGACCTTGAATTAAACAAGGAAAACCAAAATCCCACTTCAGTTTCTTTTTCCGAATTACAAATCTATATCAATAATAATAAATTTCACATCAAAGTATTTGATAAACGAGATGCTTTTCCATTCCACATTGTATGAATGCCTTTCTTAGACAGCAGCATTCCTAAAAAGCTATTTGTATGGTCCGTTCGCAGTTGAAATAATTAGGACCATGAGAGCAACTACACACAACACTGAACTTATTAATACATTAAAACAACTAGGTAAACATTTAGTAAAATAGGGAGCTACAGTTATCAGATTAAAACAAGTTTTCTTTACGATCATAAAACAACACCAGATAGAATTCGTAAAATACAATATTGAATGTAAAAATATTACGAGATATTTATATAAATACATTAATATTTATAATCAATCAGTATAAATAAATAAAAACCACCTTTAGAGGCCATTTTTCCCCGCAAAGTGGGGGTTGGCCTTTTTCGGGGACCGTGGTTGTTGTTTTTTGGTCCCCTTTTTGAAGCAATGTTTTACGGCCGGATGCCCTTCCTGACACCAACCCTTTTTGTCGCCTTTTTACGACAAGCAGGGAATTACCAGTGAACTGGTACTCAATTAGCCGACCTCGGAAGGATGACAGGCTGAGTCAACCCCCCTGGCGTTAATTCAGCAATCGACCGGGATTCGAACCCAGGATCCTTGGATCCTAAGCTGGCACCCTAGCCGCTAGCCCAACACTAGGCTTGTTCTAGTGCTAGCCCAAAACCAGGCCGTGTGGGGATAACTGTAGCTCCCCAAATCAGTATATGTGGGAAAATTACACGCTCAGACCAGGAATCAAACCCAGGTCCTCTGGTGAACCGTACCAGTGCTCTGCCATCTGAACTAATTGGGCGACCCAGACAAAGCATGCAATTTTCCCACATACAGAATTGCCACTCTTTCAGTCAATGCTTCTGGGGTACTTGCTGCCAACCATAGGAGCAACAACGGCCTGCTCATGAGAGGGTCTTCCCCCAATGGGGGGGGGGGGGGGGGGTGTAGAAACTATTATAGACTATTATAGACATGTCTGCTATTATAGACACCACTAGGGGGTGTAGAAACGTAATTATGAAAATGAACAGGATTATAAATAATAACAATTTACATAATTTCGATAACTCTACTTTACTTTACAACCCCAACAGCAAAGTGTGCCTGTACTGCCATTCTGCCAACTTAGGTTTTCTGAGATGGAAACCATCTTGCCATTACTGCAGTCCTTCCTCGTCAACCCCCATTCGCTTCCTATTCCTTATTCTGCTCCTACCCTTAACTACATAGATTGTGCCCCCAAACTTACCACTACTCACCTCTGATCATTGTTCCTGCTCTACAAAAGGGGTTCTTCATAGTTTCAGTGCTTTTACATTTGTGGAAGTCTAAGTGGACTTCCAACTGTTAGTCTTCGATATATATGTCGCCAATAAAGGTGAAGCGTAGACTTTAGTGATAAATGTTTGATTAAATCTGCATAATGGATATATAAATTGTGTGTTTGCTGTACTTAGGAATAAAGCTAACATTGATCATCTGTGCAAGGAAAGAGATACAATGTTTGAAAATGTATTGAAATGTACAAAAGGCGAATGAAGTTGTTTTCACCAGAAAAGAACAGATAGAATCTCCGGGAGGCACCGTGCGGGGAAAAAAACATCATGTCTACACTATTTTTCCCTTCTTTATGTTATGGCCTGTGTGTAATGTTTGACAGATGTTCTGCCTGCTAGACCTTTTTTGACCCACCATTCCTCCTTTTGACTTCTCGAAACTTCAGAAGAATTTCCTTTGTCTCAAACACTATAAAAGAAATGAATTCAACAGAGTCGGGCAGATTTTCTGGAAACGTTTGCGTTGAGTCCGTGGTTGTGTATGCCGGCATAGTATATTGTTAACTCTGTTGTACTCCTCGGTATATTCGAGGAAATCTTCTCCAGATAATAAATCTACAATAATTGTTCCTTTTGGTGTGGACATTCAATCTGTGCACATCTCCGACACATTCCTAGTGGCCTTCAGCTATAATGGCTTTTCAAAAAAGGTTTATAAATCTGTATTAATGTCCACAGATAAAACCTCAACACAGAAACAGCACTGAAAATCACTTGTGTGAATACAAACTTGTGCAAATCCACACACACAATTGCTCCTTTTGGGTCCCAGTCCACAGTAATGCCCCGAGGAGTTTTTTTTGTATACTGAATCGAGGCTCGTGGAAGAGCTAACATTTATTTCACAAACAAATCAACCAGACAAACAAAATGCCGCAGACTCACAGTGTAATGCATATGCAATGTGTCGCCCTTGTGAGACTTGACCGAGCAATTGTCGACTCGCTTCTTCACTCCAATTTGAAGTTTCTTTTTGCTGTCAATCGCCAAAGCGTCACTCAGCAATCCCAGAACGAGCAAACCCACGAGCCCTCCAGCCGCACACACCTTCATGGTCTGCAACAAGAGGAAGCAATGGAGCTGTTGCAATTATTGAACAGTTTCAAAAGCAACCCCCACAAAAACTTTAGGGACACCAATGTAACTGAACTTTTCAAACATTTTATCATCTTGTACATGAATATAAAATAATAAACTTATCTGAGACAAAAATGATCCCTTATATTATAAATGTCTCAATGTTTTTTTTTTTGTTGGTTTTTTTTTTTTTTTTTTTTTTTTTTTTTTTTTTGTTTTGTTGGTTTTTTTTTTTTTGTTTGTTTTTTTTGTTTTTTTTTTATATTATAAATGTCTCAAAAATAAAAATTGAGTTTGGATGAGGTGATCTTATATATATATATATAAAAACGTGAACGTTCATGTTTTGCAATTAAGGGAAATATATTTGTATGTGTATGTGTATAAAACACACACACACACACACACACACACACACACACACACACACACACACACACACACACACACACACACACACACACACACACACACACACACACACACACACACACACACACACACACACACACACACACACACACACACACACACACACAATATTTCCCTTAATTGCAAAACATGAACGTTCACGTTTGAAGAGAAGGTAGCGAAGCTGGCTTAATGCTCCCACTTCACCTATGTCACTGCAGCCATCACTACACGTTCGTGAGAGTACATTTGCATCGGCATCAAGACTCATGTGAAGCCATCAAATTAAAGTGTATTGATTCTCCCCACAGCAATTTTGCAAACATGGTGCTTACCTCAGTAAACACGACGTCTTGCAAACAGTCCGATCGTGCTGCCCTTTCCTGGGCGGTTTGAGGCTCGTCCTACGGCTGCCAAGTGCCAAAACCCAAAACGTTCGATTAAACTAAACAGCACCGCACGGCGCATGCTCTCAACATAAGCTTTTCCTTAAAAGTCACTTGTTCCAGAAATATATACACGAAACAAAAAACACGTTTGACTTTGATTTATACTTTAAAAATGCTTATAGGGAACTAATTCGATAAAAGTCGTCAATCTGGTTTACGTCACAGTTCCAAACTACACCGCCATGGCCAAATCAAAGGTCTAGTAAACAAAATCGTAAGCTAAACACATGAAACAGGAATCGTTGGTGTTGCACAACTCACGATCAATGAAAGGTGCAACACACATCTTGGACCTTGATTGGGATTGCAAAACTGGCATTGCAAAAAAAACAAAAACAGTCAGGCATTTCACTCAGGCTGACTGGTACCGGTACGGTCTGCAGACTGCAAGCAGCCATCAATCATCTGGACTGGTCTACCATCTCTACTGCCTCTGACATAAATTCTTCCTGGGAATTCTTCCAAAGCAAACTGCTCTCTCTCATGCACAGATTTATCCCATCTCGTCTTCAGTTGTCTTACCCTTCCTCCCGTCCATGATACACTGAATCTTGTGGTGAGGCAGTTGCCCTGAAACAACTTGCCTTTGCCTCTTGGAAGGCAAATCCAACTGAAGGTATTAATCTCAGTTCCTTCCACCAAGCTCGGAACAAGTGTGTGTCTACCCTCAGGAGTGCCAGGAAGCACCATCTCTCCACACTCAAAAATGCACTCTCAAACCTGTCTCCTTCCTCCAAATCTTGGTGGCATCTGGTCAAATCCGTTTCTGGTGTTTGTTCCCCCTCCATCCCCTCCCTTACCTCAAATGGCTACACAGTTGACACCGCACGTGACAAAGCCGAATGCCTCAACTCTGTGTTTGCCTCTAAATCTTGTGACCCAAACCCATCTCTCTCGGTTCCCACCTTTCCCAGTCGAACCCAACTGCTCCTGGACTCTGTGTCCTTCTCTCCTGACAAGGTGGAGAAGTTTATGTCAAACCTCGACTCTGATTCTGCAACTGGACCGGACGGCATCAGCCCACGGGTCATAAAATCATGCTCTTCCGCTCTATCTCACCCTCTCTCTGTTCTTTTCACCCTCTCTTTTGCTCAAGGTCATCTGCCAGCATCTTTGAAATCAGCCAACATTACCGCTTTACACAAAAAATGTGCAAAAACAGATCCTTGCAACTAAAGACCAATCAGCCTGCTCCAAATTATCAGCAAAGTCATGGTATCCATCATTGCTTCGGATATCAAATCCTTCCTCTTCTCCAATGGCTTGATCTCCGATCATCAATTTGGATTCAGACCAGGTCATTCTACTCTGGACATGTTGCTTCTGCTGTCTCAACAATGGATGGAGGTCCTCACTATCAAACAGGAAATCAGAGCTGTCTCCCTTGACATATCATATGCCTTCGATATGGTCTGGCACCCCGCTCTGCTCACCAAACTCTCCTCCTATGGTATCCATGGAAATCTCTACGCTTGGCTTGCGGACTTCCTCTCTGGTCGTAGTCAGCGTGTGGCCCTGAATGGATTTCTCTCATCGCCCCTTACTGTTCTGACTGGAGTTCCCCAAGGTAGTGTTCTGGGCCCTGTGCTTTTTCTGGTCTTCATCAATGATCTGTCCGTCTCTCTGGAAAATCCTCTCTGTCTCTTTGTTGATGACTGCACTATCTGCCGCTCCATTCCTCATCCCTCAGATCGGCAGTCTGCAGCCTGCTCACTCTCTGTGGACCTGGACAAGATCAGAGACTGGTCAAAAAAGTGGAATATGTCTTTGACTGACAAATCTCACACTCTTACGATGTCTCTCCGAAAAGACCGACTGGAAAACCCTCCCATCTACTTTCTCAACAAGCCTCTCCCAGAAGTTGTGTCGCTCAAGCTTTTGGGTCTCACTATCTGCCATGATCTTTCTTGGGAAAACCACATTTCCAAGCTGGTCTCCAAAGGCAGTCGCCGACTGGGCATCCTCCGTCGTGCGAAGTCCTTCCTTGGCACACCTGAGCTCCTCGCCACATACAAGGCTTTCATCCGCAGCTCAATGGAATACTGTTCCCCCCTCTGGGCCGGTGCTCCTGCCTCACACCTAGCTCGACTTCACGCTGTTGAAACCAAAGCTTTCAGAATCATTGGAAACTCCTGCGATGAAGCTAACTCCGAGGGCCTTTCACTCACTCACCGCAGGCAGGTTGGTGGTCGTTCTGTCTTCTACCCACTCCTCTCCGGCCTTGCTCCCCCAGCTCTCTCTGGGCTCTGTCCCCCAAATATTCCTACAGGTCGCACAAGATCTGCCAGCAACCCTTTTATGGTTAAACTGCCAAAATCTAGGCTCTCTGCTCACCTTCACTCTTTCATTCCCATTTTCTCCCGCCTCTGGAACAAACTCCCACACTCTCTTCAATCCCACTCCTCCCTCCAGGTCTTCAAAACAGCTGTTCACCACCATCTCTTATCTTCCCCCATCCAAAACCTTGATCTTTTCTACACCCGCTAATTCACCCCAGATACACTTTTTCGAAATTCCAACTTCTTTCCTGGAAGTCCTTGCAGTGTTCATGTTTTATACCTCTCCCACCTCCCCCCAAGCCCTCTCCCTCCCACAGTTCTCTCGATGTCCCTGCTCTCAAATGTTGTGTTTGTGTCCTTCGCCCTCTCCCCATCTTGTCTACCGCTCCCCTTATCTTGTGTTTTATGTGTCGGTTTGACTTTTTGTGTGATTAATGTTAGCTGTTTTACGAGCCGCGATGTTGTATACCAAAAAAAAAAAAAAAAAAAAAAATGTTAAAATCTTGATTTCATTCAATTCCGATGAAAAAGTGATTTTAAAATTGCATCTTCAATTTTCTTTGTCGAAGTCGACTTAATTGAGACGAATAAAAAGCAATATTCAAGATTAAATTCATAATCAAACTTTATTCTTAGAGGTATGCATACCCTCACACAAAAAAAAACAAAAAAATATTCATCATCATGAAGCCAGGGGCTGAAACTGAAAATGGATTGAAGTTTTAAAACGTAAAAACAACATTATGTACCAACGTATATTATTTCCAAATATATGTATACCCAGCTATAAATTGTCATCTCGGTGTTTCACAGGCAGGAAGATTCATCAATGTGTGGGCGTCCCTTGGATGGGCATTTCGGTATCCAGTATTCTGGCATTCGTTGGTGGATGATAAAGATCCCAGTGTCCTTAAAAGAGAAGGTGAGGTATCGCCGGCACCATGGGCAAATTACAGATTCCTTCCTCAACTATTGCTGGGAATGAAGGCAATGGCAAACCACCCAGGATAAGAAACTGCTTTGGCAGCACCAGACAGGTCGGTGGCTTCTCTGTTTTTAACCACCTCTCCCCTTGTCCAGCTCCATCTGCTCTCTCAGCCCTCTAACCCGACTCAGCTTCTCTGGGACATACATTCTTTCGAGTAACCCACTAAATCCATGCTGACAGCACACCTAACATTCATACTTCATGTAAACAGGTATAGGCGATTAGGCCAATCAAGCCTGCACAATGGTTACCAACATATGGTTGTTTGTGAGTGCCCCCATCCTTTTTAAAATGCTGAGTGTTGAGCAAGAAAGCAGCACATACCATTTTTAGTTTTTTTAAAATATGATTTGGCCAAGTTACAAAATCCAGGACTCCCACCTACAACGTCCCACACTTGGAGCAAATGTTGTAGCCATTAAACATCTTTAATGCAACAAAAATTCAACGACTCTTTTCCCTTGGCTTCAGGACTTCGAGCAGATTGTGCACCTACATCTCATCATACCTCATGCCTGTACCACTCAATCCTTTCAACCACCCACGTAACCTGACAACATTATCCTCTTCCTCGCAGATTAATGTGTTTCCTTTCCTTCTCCTGATCATTAATTCTTTGCTCAATTCGAACTGTGGTATCTATATTATAATCGCCGTAGATGATTCTGTCTGTCTGTCTGTCTGTTGGGCGTCTGTCCGGGGTGTGGCTTACTCGGTTTGCAGAGTAGCTCCACCCATAGCTCCACCCATTCTGGGAGTGGCTTCATATAATTATAAACAAATATCCAACATTTTATGAACTCGCATAGCTTTGAGGCCTGTTTTGTAGGCCCGTGGTGTCTTGCTCTCTCTCCCAGTTTTATTTCAAATCAAATTCGATATATCATTTCATTTTTCACAGTCGCTAACATAGTTTTAGACTCGGTTGAAAAAAAACGGGAAGACAATGAGATGAAAGTTGCCCTTTATAGAACGAAATGAATTCTCAAACGCCTGTAACTTCAAGGAAATTGAGTCTCTCTCACGCCTTTATCTCCAATCTAACTCACCATATGATTTCATTTTTATCGATGGTTTTAGACTCGGTGTCAGCAATAATTGAGAACATTCCACACACGTGGGAAAATGCAGAGATATATTTTTAAAAATCGCGTCATGATGTATCATACACCGCCCAACATGACACCAACGGCAACGTGTCGACATATATTAAAAATTCGCTTTTGCTTTTCCGTTAAGATATATTACTTTTTCGTTTGATGACAGTCGTCACAAAAACGTCAACAATGATGCCGACATATATTTCTTCGTTTTTATTTCATTCAACATCATTAGCCGGAAGTAAAATATGTTTCCGGAAATTACCGAGAGATATTTCTTCGTTTTTTTTATTAGTGATGTGCGCATACACTTTAAATAGGTTTATTTGAAATCTTTAATTTTCCACAATATAATTTACTTGCCATTTATCATTTGATGATTACGAGACACTTCCTCTTGAGGATCGTGACAATTCCTGCGCTGCGTGGAAACTTCTATTTCCAAAATGAATGAGACGATCGATGAAGAACGCAGACTTGAACAGGATGTAGCAAGAAAACGAATGAGACGGGCGAACGAGTCCATCGACGAACGTCAATGCAAATTTGCGGGGTCACCCGTGGGAATCCCACGGGCATGGATGTGTGTGACATTTCGACATATTGAGTTAGATGCTGCACATTCATTTTTACAAAATGGTTACTGGCAAGTCATCAGATCCAGAAATGGTGTAATGAACACAATTTATTTACGCGCAAGCAAGAAAGCAAGACGGGCCGATTTCCGATTCCGACGGGCCGACGGGCAAGACGGGCCGATTTGGAGCAAGAAAAAGAACGAGATGGGAGAAAAACGAGAGAAACGAGACGGGGAAAGCCGATTGGAGAGGCGAGTGAGGAGCGATTGGAGAGGCGAGAGAGGAGCGATTGGAGAGGCGAGAGAGGAGCGATTGGAGAGGCGAGTGAGGAGCGATTGGAGAGGCGAGTGAGGAGGGATTGGAGAGGCGAGTGAGGAGCGATTGGAGAGGTGTGAGGCGCGATTGGAGAGGAGTGTGAGGCGCGATTGGAGAGGAGTGTGAGGCGCGATTGGAGAGGAGTGTGAGGCGCGATTGGAGAGGAGTGTGAGGCGCGATTGGAGAGGAGTGTGAGGGCGATTGGAGAGGAGTGTGAGGCACGATTGGAGAGGAGTGTGAGGCACGATTGGAGAGGCGTGTGAGGGATTGGAGAGGAGAGGAGTGTGAGGGATTGGAGAGGTGAGGGATTGGAAAGGAGAGGAATGTGAGGGATTGGAGAGGAGAGGAGTGCTAGGTGGAGAGAGGAGAGTGTCAGGTGGAGAGAGGAGAGTGTCAGGTGGAGAGGAGTTAGGGGTCACATATTATGTGAAATAAATAAATTGTGTTCATTACACCATTTCTGGATCTGATGACTTGCCAGTAACCATTTTGTAAAAATGAATGTGCAGCATCTATCTCAATATGTCGAAATGTCACACACATCCATGCCCGTGGGATTCCCACGGGTGACCCCGCTAGTATATATATATTACAGTGTTCCACAGATATATGTAATATTTAATACTATTAAAAATCCATGCTCCACAAGGCTGCCCTTGTTCCTATGTTTATAAAGATCATGTGAACCAAATATGAGGTCAATTGGAACTTATTTAGAGGTTGCTCAAAAAATAACATTTTTAATTTATCCTGTTTTTTTTCAGATGGCAGAAACTCGCAGCTGTTCCACAGTTTGTTTGCTGGGCAAGTCTGAAAAGGAAATAATATGTGAGGGACTACCAACCAAAGGACACACGTTGCAGAAAATGGTGTACCATCACATATAAGAACACCGTACAGTTCGTGAAAGTGCCAAACTTAGTGTACAAGCTGTGTGTACATACTGGGAGAAAGCACGAATTCCAGTGCAGAGAGTAGATTCCTGTGAGCGCCAACTTTTGAAGTTGTATGATGCCTACAAACTGGTAAAGAAAAATAGAACCAAGACATTCGAAAACTAGAGAGTGAAGGAGCAGGTGTTCAAAGATGATCTTAAATCCCTCTTCGATATCTCACCAAATGATGCGCTTGAGAAAATGACGAATGAAGAAGACAAAGCATTCCTTGTCATGCAGCATGAGGATCCCTCAAGTTCACGTATGGGATCTGTGGACAACACTCTTGCAGTGAAGGAGGACAGCAAGCGTATCAGGCTTGAGAATGAAGATAAAAGAAAGAAGAAACATGCTGCTGAGACTCCAACAGCAATGCAATCTGTTCCATCAACATCGGCTGTGGTTGATGATGATGATGAGTCTGAGATTGAAAGCTCCGATTCAGGGGACAATGAATTCAAACTCCAAAGTCCATCTTCTGCCAAACAGGCGAAAAAGGCTCCGATCAAGGTGATCACTCCAGCAATAGTGGCAACTCCGGACAGGGTAAATCTCTCAGATCGGCGTGTTATGTTTGTGGCCAGTGCTTTTGCACAATCTCTTGGTCATACCATTGAAGACAAGTGCAAGCCAACAATAATAAATAATTTGAGTAATTGAAAATAGATAATTAATCTATGAATTGATGTATGATGCTAAAAATTCTGTATCTTATTATTCATTAAAATTTGTCAACATTTTGAGCAACCTCTAAATATTGTCCAATCAAGCTCAAATTTTCACCACAAACTACTTTCTTCAATCGGAATAGGGGCAGGCTTGTGGAGAAATGAAAATCCAATCTTCAAATTTTTCGACCACCCTAATATAGATATATGGGAGCGTACACTGGATCAACACGTCACTGCGTCCTGGGATGACTCCTCACCACCATCCCAACACACCACTGTGTGTGCTACAGAATGAGGTGTTTTTACAGCGGCCGGAGTGCAAATTCTGCCACCAACCTCCTTGAGAGAGGACCCAGTACCCTGGTACTCATTTCGCCGACCTCGGAAGGATGAAGACTGAGTCAACCCCACCTGGTATTAATTCAACAGCTGAACGGGATTCGAACTCAGGACCTTGGCATCCCAAGCCCAACAGGCTATTACGCCAACACCAGGTATACTGCGGTTTCCACTGCCAGTTAATTGCCTTTCTCACCTTGCCCATTCCCGAAGGTATGGTACGATAGCGGTTTGTTTGTATGCAGCCTGTGGGCATCAGTCTCGGGGGGGGGGGGAGGGGGGCACGGCTGTGCCACCTCCATTGCCAGTCACCTGCCACTCAATTTGCCTACCTCAGAGGGATGACAGGCCGAGTCATCCCCCCTGGTGTTAATTCAACAGAATGACAAGATCTCAAGCCAGCCCAAACTCGGCTCATGAGATTGTAGAGGGTGTCGTAACAGGTCAGTGAGTGTGTAATTGAGTGAGTAGATCTACTTTAATATAGATTGTTCAACGGCAGTTCTACTTTAATAAGTTTAATCCAAATACACCGGCACAGCTGTACAGGTAAATATACCTCCCACCCCCATCAATCTTGCTCTTCCATGAAGCCTTTTTTTTTCTTTCTTGAAGTTGTCTTTGCAAATCACGTCTCGTCTTTGGGTATCTCCACCATAACCCCAGAAGGTGCAAGGTCACTCATTTTCGCTGCCAATTAGGGTTGGCAACAACATTCTCATTCGTCTCTGCTGCCTCCTTCAGAATATCCATCAATTGCTTATTTGTTGATTTCAGCATCTCCTGTTTCTTCAGTGGAATCTCCTGTTAGAAACACACAAAAGGACAAAACGAGTAGCAAGTTAACCCAAATTAGTGACTTGTGTAAAATATCAAGATCTTACGAAAGCATTAAATATCTATATAATAATAGCGTAAGGACTCGACTTTGTTATCCCTTTTACGCCGCACCCAGTGACCCGATGCCCACGGCACTAATGGATTTACGATCTACGAACCGCGCTCTTTGTTTATCACGTACAGCCACACTCAAAAAATCTGAATTAGTCGACTTTGGGGCCCAAAAGCATCCGATTAACTGCCGATACGACGCCATCGTATTGGCGTCTGCTGGGCGAAGGCGATGCAAGCCGTCCGCTGATTGGACAGTCGAGTGGTGTGAACATGGGTGGTGTGAACCAAATGGTCTTTTTATTCTCTTGAACATTTTAAATTAGGATATATAAGGAAACGTCTTTATCGTCATTTTAATAAAGTTAAATGGAGTGACGTTGCGATACTCGGGGTGCGTTGCATAAATCCTCGTAACTCAGAGAGGTGTAGCAGGTGGCGAGACGTAAGGGAGCTTAAAGATAACGAGCTGAAAACAGACGAACGATATGTCAATCTCTTTCTACACCGAACGGAAATAAAAGTATGAGAGCGGGAAGGCATGGCCTGAGCACTTCGAGCAGAGAGGACTGATTGGACTTAACTTAAAGAGAAAAAATTGGAGCTTAACGGAAGAAGAAGATCCCATGAGCGCTGCCGTCACTTATCGAGGTGTGTTGAGGTCTGAAGAGATGAGGTGGTTTCTAGGAGCGATTTGCACCTTTTTACTGCTTGAGGTGAGTTCGGTTCGTGTTTTGTGACTCGTAGATTTATTAATCAAAACACGGTCACAGTGGCGTCAGGCACTGTGACCGTGTATGTGACTCATATTCGCGATTACCACAGAAGCACATCGACGGGGAGTATCTATATAATAATAGCATAAGGACTCGACTTTGTTATCCCTTTTACGCCGCACCCAGTAACCCGATGCCCAGCCCACGGCACTAATGGATTTACCATCTATCCCCTATGCCATCCATAATGGTACACTCTATCCATACACCACATCCTCCCTTCCGTGGATGTTCCACGGGTTTCGGCTAGTCTATATGATAATAGCGTAAGGACTCGACTTTGTGATCCCTTTTACGCCGCACCCAGTCACCCGATGCCCACGGCACTAATGGATTTACGATCTACGAACCGCGCTCTTTGTTTATCACGTACAGCCATACTCGAAAAATCTGAATTAGCCGACGTTGGGGCCCAAAAGCATCCGATTAACTGCCGATACGACGCCATTGTATTGGCGTCTGCTGGGCGAAGGCGAAGCAAGCCGTCCGCTGATTGGACAGGCGAAGGCGAAAGCAAGCCGTCCGCCGATTGGACAATCCAGAGCATGCATTTGTGCCGGTGTCGGCGATCGTTGTTCATATACGCACTCTTCATTCACATCTTTCTTCCTAATTCTTACTCGGACAAGCAAATCCCCTATGCCATCCATAATGCCTTAATGGTACACTCTATCCATACACCACATCCTCCCTTCCGTGGATGTTCCACGGGTTTCGGCTAGTAAATATAATAATTAATATAATATAAGAGATACAATGGTTTTTAGAACGAACCCTCCTTGTCCGCTCTTCGCGCTCCTCAGTCGGCGCCACCATGAACCAGGAGACCGCAGCGACAGCCCCAACACCCAACAAGCCAATGACGCCGCGTACCACGACGCGCAAAGTCATGACGTAGAAACGTGTCGTGACGTAGAAACGAGACGCCGATACCCGGGCTGTGCTCAGGTTACCTCGTGAAATTGTCTCTCGCCTGGTTGGTGTCACTTGGGCAATTACTTCACCTGCGCTTTCCCGAAACGGAGTTTCAAATGAAACACGAAGAAACCGCCGAGCTCCGTCATCAATGCAATGGCGAAAATAGTATCAAGACCAATACTTAAAAAAAGTCGAGGATCGACAAATTGCATCCGATATGCGACATCACTTTCGCTATTATAATATAGTATATCCTTCACCATATTGCACTCGTTCCTTTCTCCGTAAATATAACGGTATTCACTGTGAAGGTTATTTAAAATTGTTACTCTGCTACTAACTATTCCATCAGGGTCACCACACACTGTTCAAAAAAAGAAAATTACTGGTGAGCACTATATAATTGGTGTGCAATCAAAATTATTCTATTTTTGCAATTCCTGAATATCCATTTACATATTACCTAAGCAAAACTGTAAAGCCACCGCATCCCCATTATTTTTGGTGCATGACGTGTGAAGGTGTTAGGGCTACAAAAGCATTATCGTACTCCTTCCATACCTCTCCCTTTATAAAGGGCGAGGTTCAATGGCACAAAGCTCCTGTCCTGCCTTCACCACAAGTACTGTACATTGTTTAAAATCTACCGATTTAAATATTTATGCCTATCATGCGAATTGACAAGAAAATGTATTCTAGAGAATGGGTGGCTACCTGCAGGTACAGGTGCTCAAAGGATAGGGCAAAGGGGGGCATTAAGCTCCAGGGGGCATTAGGCTCCACTACATTGAAAATGCATTAGGTATTCAAGATTTACAATGTAGTGGAGCCTAATGCCCCCTGGAGCTTAATGCCCCCCTTTGCCCTGGAGGACTCATTTTTGGGCTATATAGAGACTGTTTTGGCTTGATGGCGCACCAGCACTGATCTGTATATACTACTCCTGCGAAGTCCTTCCTTGGCACACCTGAGCTCCTCACCACATACAAGGCTTTCAACCGCAGCTCATTGGAATACTGTTCCCCCCTCTGGGCTGGTGCTCCTCCTCACACCTAGCTTGGCTTCACGCTGTTGAAACCAAAGCTTTCAGTCATTGGAATCTCCTGCGATGAAGTTAACTCCGAGGGCCTTTCACTCACTTACCGCAGGCAGGTTGGTGGTCTTTCTGTCTTCTACCGACTCCTCTCCGGCCTTGCTCCCCCAGCTCTATCTGTGCTCTGTCCCCCCAATATTCCTTCAGGTCGCACAAGATCTGCCTGCAACCCTCTTATGGTTAAACTGCCAAAATCTAGGCTCTCTGCTCACCTTCACTCTTTCATTCCCCTTTTCTCCCGCCTCTGGAACAAACTCCCTCACTCCCTTCAATCCCACTCCTCCCTCCAGGTCTTTAAAACAGCTGTTCACCACCATCTCCTATCTTCCCCCATCCAAAACCTTGATCTTTTCTACCCCCGCTAATTCACCCCATACTTTTTTTTTTTTTTTTGAAATTCCAACTTCTTTCCTGGAAATCCTTGCAGTGTTCATATGTTTTATACCTCTCCCATCTCCCCCAAAGCCCTCCCTCTCCCACATTTCTCCCGTTGTCCCTGCTCTCAAATGTTGTGTTTGTGTCCTGCTCTGCTAACCTTGGAGACTGGAGACTCAGAGCTCCCCATCTTGTCTGCCGCTCCCCTTATTTTTTGTGTTTTGTGTGTCGGTTTTACTTTTTGTGTGATTAATGTTAGCTCTTTCACGAACCTCGATCTTGTATACAAAAAAAAAAAAAAAAAAAAAGGAGAGCTGTTTTATTAGTTAGGTTCACTATGTTTTTTCGTTCAAAAATTTTGGAGATTAGCAAAACTATACATTTTTGGAATATTCAGAGCGTGAGGAATCCAAAAATTAATGTTGGCATTTGCGTCGACACCTTTGTGAAAATGACACTCAGGACAGTGATGAAGATCTGTAAGAGCATATTCCTGAACGGTATAGACCTAGTAGATCCTGTGTATAGGACTTATAGTTCAATCTGATACTAACAAGGCTGCTTTCTTGCTTTATAAACCCATACCTATAACTTCAAAGGACTTGCAAAATCATGTATTCTCTTATACAGTTATCTATCTATAATTCCAGTAATCTCTGTGTGTATGTTTGTATGTTTGTATGTTTGTATGTCTGTATGTCTGTGACCGCTGTTTCTCGACAACCACGGGTCCGATATACTTGAAACTTGCCAGGTATATTGCTGGGGACCCGAGGATGTGCCTTTTCAAGGTTTCATATTAATCGGAGAAGTAGTTACCGAGCTATGTCCAAAAAACGATTCAACCAATCAGAGAGCAGCGAGCTATCACGTGTGCCGAACGTGGCGAACAGACTCTGCCTCGGACGGCACATTTGAGAGCGTATTCATTTATTTCACGTTGGAAAACTATGTTGCCGTTAAACTATGTTTTAAAACTAATTAAAACTAATTTGCGATTCATCGTAACTGCGATTTGCGACCTTCCGGACAGTGAAGACTGCACTTCCGGCAGCCAATCACAGAACGCGTTGTTGCGTAGGCGTGGCCGATGTGAGAGCGAGCCGAGCCGAGCGCGTGCGCCATTACGGTTCGTAATTCGATTTCTTCCGGAGAAAATAATAATTTCTCGATTTCTTATGCGCATTATTTCTCCCAATTCAGTCAGAGCGAAGGGCGGAAGCGAAGAGCGTTGTTTTTTTTGTTTACAGGCGTACGGGCGGGGTAGAGCGTACGGGTAGCGTTATTTATTTATTTTTGGCAAGGAACGGGCACCCACGTACGGGCATGCCCTAGTCTATCTATAATTCCAGTAATCTCTGTGTGTCTGTGACCGCTGTTTCTCGACAACCACGGGTCCGATCTAATTGAAACTTGCCAGATATATTGCTGGGGACCTGAGGATGTGCCTTTTCAAGGTTTCATATTAATCGGAGAAGTAGTTACCGAGCTATGTCCAAAAAACGATTCAACCAATCAGAGAGCAGCGAGCTATCACGTGTGCCGAACGTGGCGAACAGACTCTGCCTCGGACGGCACATTTGAGAGCGTATTCATTTATTTCACGTTGGCAAACTATGTTGGCGTTAAACTATGTTTTAAAACTAATTAAAACTAATTTGCGATTCTTTCGCTTTCCTGCGCGTTTGTGCACGCTATGGCGATTTCTTTACCAAACTCCGCAAGCCGTTCGCTTTGGACCAAACCATTTCATGTAAATAGAGGGGGGGGATTGTCACCGTACTCGCAAGCCGTTCGCTTTGGACCAAACCATTTCATGTAAATAGAGGGGGGGGGGGGATTAGTCACCGTACTCGCAAGCCGTTCGCTTTGGCTTTGCGAATGGACCAAACCATTTCATGTAAATAGAGGGGGGGGATATAATTTTAGATATATATATAGTACGGGCATGCCCTAGTATCACAAATATAAAGACAATGGTTTTCAATTACCTTTGTTTGTTGCTTTTCTATAATCCTGAGCACTATTTTGAGGCCTTTATTGGATTCCTTGACCCAGACAACATAGGATTAGCATATTTAATTAAGTTTCTAGGTCGACTGGAAGCCGAGATTTTTTTTTTTTTTTTTTTTTTTTTTTTGTATACAAGATCGAGGCTCGTGAAAGAGCGAACATTAATCACACAGAAAGACAAACCGACACATAAAACATATAACATAGGGAGCGGTAGACAAGATGGGGAGAGAGGGGGAAGGACGCAAACACAACATTTGAGAGCAGGGACCGAGAGACATGGAGACATCGAGAGATCTGAGAGAGGGCGAGGGCTTTGGGGGGGGGGGCGTGGGAAGGGGGCGGTGGGAGAGGTATAAAACATATGGACACTGCCAGGACTTCCAGGAAAGAAGTTGGAATTTCAAACAAGGTGGATCTGGGGTGAATTAGCGGGGGTAGAAAAGATCAAGGTTTTGGATGGGGGAAGATAAGAGATGGTGGTGAACAGCTGTTTTAAAGACCTGGAGGGAGGAGTGGGATTGAAGGGAGTGAGATCACGCAAAATATGTATTTTATGGCGGCCATTTTGAAAATCCAAAATGGCGGCCACGCATGTGTCTGTGCAAGTGACATTGATTTTCGGATTCTCCATGCTCTGACTCCAAAAATGTACAGGTTTGCTAATCTCCCAAATTTTTGAACGAAATTATATTTGTTAACATAGTGAACCTGACTATTAGACGGGTCAATATACTGCCTGACCCCAAAAAAATTGCAAATTTTTGTTTTATGCTTATTTCTAGTAGTTTATGAAGTGGAAGACAACATATTAAAAGTTGGACAATTTTGACGCATGGGAAAGTCCCTCAGTGACGTCAGAAAACAAGATGGCTGCCGGCAGATAAAACGTAAAAAAATTGACTGATAATCATCAGACCACTAACAATTTAAAGTTAATTTTGCACCAATATTTGTATTATGATCGTTGCTGGTAGTTTATGCAGTGCTAATCCTGAGACCATTCGCAATTTAAAGTAAATATTTGCACAAATATATGTTCTTTGATTGTTTCTGCCAGTCTATGACATGGAAAGCAACATATAAAAAATTGGACAATTTTGACACATGTGGAAGTACCATATGCCTTCTAGTCTTAGATTCCAGTTTCATCGTCCTCCTCCTCCTCCTCTATGTCTGGTTCAACACTCATATTGTCACAGTTGCTGTCCTGGCAATGTCCACATGCACTGGTGCACTCTAATCCATGCTTCCTACATGAACACCTTAGTGTTTTGCACCCCCCTGAACAGTTGCAGTGAATCATCTGAAGTAGTATGTCTGGAGCAGGGCTTTTGTCTGTCATCACTGGAACAAGTTTTCCTCCTTCTACCTTCCATCCCCACTCCGTTGGCTCCATTCCACAACAAAGGCCCATCCATTCCATTACCTGGTAATAGGTCCGCAGAGAATGAAACTTGCAGGCAGCGGATGTGGGTGGCAGTCTTTCAGGAGTGACAAATGCCTTAGCCCTTGCAACCTTTTTGCAGAGAATGTTGTATCTGATCGATGCCAATGAGTCGTTCTGATTTGCTTCAAACAATGCCACCATTGCTCTGCAGCCTGCAGTTTCAATAACATCCTGACTCTGCTGTGGTTTACAGAACACCTTTGAGCTGTCTATCAGTTTGGCTGGCTGGCGCAGGATGTTTTTTGCCTCAAAAAGAGACATTGGGTATGGGCAGAGTTCATATTTCATCACTTCACCTATCTGGAGATATCCCGTCTGTGACACCACTAAGAACCTCTGGAATAGTAACGCTGGATCTATTGTGCTTCTATAACCTATAGATCTATAACCCTCTTCCTTAACTTCAGTGCCGCAGAAAAGGCAATGTGTTTTACTGTCATATGGTCCCAGGGAAATGCGAGCACTCCTCTTGACTGATGGACCTGATTCCGCATGATCCTTCTTGGTTAAAGCAATGTCCTTTTTGTTTATGTGATTCACTCGGCATGATTTGTGAACACTGGTACCAGCTAGAATTCTGATGTCAACACCCCTTTCGGCACTTGCACGGTTGATGCCTTCTGCTCCTTTCTCACGAACTGATACTGTTTCCTCACAGTCCAATCCCCTTTGGCATAAAGGGCAGGTCTCTTTACCATATAAAGAGTTCATTTTCTATCTCTGAAAATACAAAAATGAGATCTTTTAGAAGCATGCAGTCAATTTACATTGGCCATATACATTGAATGCCATCAGAGCATTCTCCGCCCCTGAAACTGAGATATTTATGTAAGATATATATTAGGAGGAAACATACTATGGAATAATCTGCATAGTGGTCATCCCATTGCTTTCTGCATCTGAAATGAATTATATACAAGGGCTCTGTTGCTTAGTCACAAGGTGCACCAGGAAAAGATATGTATAGTCCAGAAGAAAAACATACTGGTAGAACCCCCCCCCCCCCCCCCTTCCCCCAATCAACTGGTCCCATTCCTATTAAATAAATATGCATCCCCACAACTCTAGAACCTGGAAAATAAATACCATCATACACTACAGTTGTAGGAGTACAAAATACATGTAGAATATATGGGGCATTTGTATGCATAGGCCTACCTGTCTTTTTGCTACTGCCTTGGCCTTGGTTGTATTGTACTGTATCTCCTTGGTTGTATTGTATTGTATCTCCAATGTTTACCATACAACGTTGTCCAATTGAGTCCTAATTAGGTGTAATTAACTCATTCATGTGGAGTTGTTACTCAGTCAAGCTGCACAACTACCAGTGAGGAATTAGGTCATTAGCCTACATGCTGGGAGGTCATATTGTTAAAGACATGTGTCAGGTAGCAGATGTAAACATTGTTAAAGACACGAAACAAGTGTTATAAAATGTTGCCTTTGCAGCTGGTCTCAGTGGAACAAATTAATTTATATAAACAAAAAGAAACAAAAATAAAAAACCAAAGACGTTTTCGACGTAGTGAATCGTGCATGGTTTTGTGACATTTTTATCATGTCAAAAATTTTTACTTTCCCATGGTCCATTTCTGTCCAACTTTTGATATGTTCCTAAGTAAGTCTTAAAATATAAGGAAATGCAATAAAACTAAAATTTGCAATTTTTTTGGGGTACGGCTGTTCTGGTTGTATATTGACCTGTCTATATATCCTTTGGGCTCATCAGATTGGAGTTTTTTTTTCTTCTCGGTTACCAGCTTCAACCAGTGCAAGATACCAGAAGTAAAACAAAACCGTCTACATGGAAATAAAATGACATTTTATTGACAAAAGGGTCTGATCTGGCCATATAGCAAAGCCATCATCCAAAGGCAGCAGCAGACATGGCATTCTCCATCATTGAAAGTCATTCATTAAAAATTACAACTACTCAAAGCCTTCAGGCTCAATAGGGTACTCATACTTTCCCCTATAGGCTGGCACCCCAGCATCACATCTGTCTCTCTTGGTTTCTGCGTAATCTAAAGCCAATCTAGACATTATTTGCTTCTCCTACAATGAGGCCAAAGCACAAGGTCTGTTGCGCCCATCTCTACTAACAAGAGAAATGTTTGTCTACCTGTGTCACCATTTTTCTCCGAGATGGCTGAACGGATCTTCGATAAACCTTCAGAGATTCATCTGTGAGTGCCTGAGGCCAAAAAAATGACTTTTGAAAATTGGATTTTTCTTCAAATCGCCCTATAGTGCCTAAGCCTTTGTAAAAGGTAATATGAATTAATCCCAAACCTGGTTCATTTTAGATGTTTTAGATCCATTAAAGAACGTGGTTTGTGGTTCTAAAACATCTCCATCTATAATGGAGATGTTTTAGGCCCCCACAGAAAAATGGAAAATAATTATTTCTTCAAAATACCAACAGGCTCTTAAGGTTTAAAAAATGTGCCTCAGGTTTTTATGACCAGAAGAACAGTTTTGGACATGACAGATGAGTAAAAACAGGTAGTTTTGGATAGCACAGAAGTGCAAATGGAAAGGGAAATGCACGACAATCTGCCCGATTCCAGACAAGTCCATTCACTTGTGGCAATGAGGACGCCAAGAACCATTCTTCACTGGCTTCTTCATCATCTTCAAGATGTTCTTTTGTCGCCTTGCATTGCCGGATTCATCCGTGGGAACTTTTGTACAGGCTGGAAAACACATGAACACCAGTTACTTGCACGCACTTACTTCTCAAACTCAAAGGACAGGTAGGGGAGAAAAGGGGGAGAGGGGAGAGAGATAGGGGAGACCTCAATGCCCTCGATATCCATAACCTATTGGCTCAAAATGCACCTGATTCCACAAGCCAAGCAGTCAAGCCCAGTTAGTAGGATATGGTTCCATGTGGAACCATCCCATTAACACTCTCACCCTTGTGCAATGCCAGCTGAGGGCGCTATAATCTCAGAGCACACCTTCCTTCGGAGCAGGTTGGAAAACCAGCTGTCCCGTCTGAATTTAGGTTGTGGACATTAAAGATCCTGCAGCATCATGAGAAAAGTGTAAACCACTGTGTGCAGTTACTCTATTCAAATTGAGAGAAGAGGGTGAGGTGGTGGGGAGGTGGGGAGGTGGGAAGGTGGGGAGGTGGGGAGGTGGGGAGGTGGGGGGGGGGGAGGTGGGGGGGGGGAGGTTGGAGGAGGTGGGGGGAGAGGGTTGAGAGAAGAGGATGAGGAGGTAGGAATTGAGAGAAGAATATGGAAGATGTACGAATTGAGAGAAGAAGATGGAGGCGGGAGTTGAGAGACGAGGACGAAGGGGGAGTTGAGAGAAGAGGATGAAGAAGGGAAAGTTGAGAGAAGAGGATGAAGAAGGGGGAGTTGAGAGAAGAGGATGAAGAAGGGGGAGTTGAGAGAAGAGGATGAAGAAGGCGGAGTTGAGAGAAGAGGATGAAGAAGGGGGAGTTGAGAGAACAGGATGAAGAAGGGAAAGTTGAGAGAAGAGGATGAAGAAGGCGGAGTTGAGAGAAGAGGATGAAGAAGGGAAAGTTGAGAGAAGAGGATGAAGAAGGGAAAGTTGAGAGAAGAGGATGAAGAAGGGAAAGTTGAGAGAAGAGGATGAAGAAGGGAAAGTTGAGAGAAGAGGATGAAGAAGGGAAAGTTGAGAGAAGAGGATGAAGAAGGGAGAGTTGAGAGAAGAGGATGAAGAAGGGATAGTTGAGAGAAGAGGATGAAGAAGGGGGAGTTGAGAGAAGAGGATGGGGTGAGAGTTGGGAGAAGATGATGAGGTGAGAGAGTTAGAAGACGATGAGGTGAGAGTTGGGAGGAGACGATGAGGTGAGAGAGTTGGGAGAAGAGGACGACGAAGGGAGAGTTGAGAGAAGATTAGGAAGAGGGAGTTGAAAGAAGAGGATGAGGAGAGAGTTGGGAGAAGAGGATGGGGTGAGAGTTGGGAGAAGATGATGAGGTGAGAGTTGGGAGAAGATGATGAGGTGAGAGTTGGGAGAAGATGATGTGTGAGAGTTGGGAGAAGATGATGAGGTGGGAGAGTTGGGAGAAGATGATGAGGTGAGAGTTGGGAGAAGATGATGAGGTGAGAGTTGGGAGAAGATGATGAGGTGAGAGTTGTGAGAAGATGAGGTGAGAGTTGTGAGAAGATGAGGTGAGAGTTTGGAGAAGATGATGAGGTGAGAGTTGGGAGAAGATGATGCGGTGAGAGTTGGGAGATGAGGATGAGGTGAGAGTTGGGAGATGAGGATGAGGTGAGAGTTGGGAGAAGAGGATGAGGTGAGAGTTGGGAGAAGAGGATGAGATGAGAGAGTTGCGAGGACAGGATGAGATGAGAGAGTTGCAAGGACAGGATGAGATGAGAGAGTTGCGAGGACAGGATGAGATGAGAGAGTTGCGAGGACAGGATGAGATGAGAGAGTTGTGAGGACAGGATGAGATGAGAGAGTTGCGAGAACAGGATGAGATGAGAGAGTTGCGAGAACAGGATGAGATGAGAGAGTTGCGAGGACAAGATGAGATGAGAGAGTTGCGAGAACAGGAGATGAGAGAGTTGCGAGGACAGGATGAGATGAGAGTTGCAAGAACAGGATGAGATGAGAGAGTTGCGAGAACAGGATGAGATGAGAGAGTTGCGAGAACAGGATGAGATGAGAGAGTTGCGAGAACAGTATGAGATGAGAGAGTTGCGAGGACAGGATGAGATGAGAGAGTTGCGAGGACAGGATGAGATGAGAGTTGCGAGGACAGGATGAGATGAGAGAGTTGCGAGGACAGGATGAGATGAGAGTTGCGAGAACAGGATGAGATGAGAGAGTTGCGAGAACAGGATGAGGTGAGAGAGTTGCGAGAACAGGATGAGATGAGAGAGTTGCGAGGACAGGATGAGATGAGAGTTGCGAGAACAGGACGAGATGAGAGAGTTGCGAGGACAGGATGAGATGAGAGAGTTGCGAGGACAGGATGAGATGAGAGTTGCGAGGACAGGATGAGATGAGAGTTGCGAGGACAGGATGAGATGAGAGAGTTGCGAGGACAGGATGAGATGAGAGAGTTGCGAGGACAGGATGAGATGAGAGAGTTGCGAGGACAGGATGAGATGAGAGAGTTGCGAGGACAGGATGAGATGAGAGAGTTGCGAGGACAAGATGAGTAAGGCGTTGGGAGAAGAGGCTCGGTGAAGCCTGAAGGGATGGGGATTTTGCACAAGTTTTCACACTGCATCTTGCGTGGTTCACCTGCAATATGGGAACTTCAGACTGCGGAGACGCATGCCAATCACGCTTGAATAAATAATATGTGATCCCAATGGTGGCGAAAAGCTGTGCTGTCACCACCGCGTACCGAAATACGGAAAACCAGACCTCCGCCATCGCTGAAAAACGTCATAACATCAAGTCACTTTATAACAAACCGTTCTTTGAGAAGAAAACTAAATTTACAACCACATATTATTGAGTTATTATACATTTTCATTGCACTTCATATACCATATTGTAAGTTGGAACCTTAACCTTAAATTATATGACTTGTAGCAAGTGAGAGGGAGAAACGTCACCTGAGCTAGCGGACATACCATAAGCCTACAATTATGTTAATGCCCTAAATTAGCCTTTCAAACTAAAAGTTAGAAAAATATATTTAGTGCCTATATGAATTACTGCTAGGAGCATCATGACAAACGTATTTATTTTCATAAAAACGTCCAAGTATATATTCATTATGTAATGGTGCATGTAAATATAAATCCCATGAAGAACCGCGTTGGCCCCAAAAGTTTACTTTAGAACGGTTTACGTTTTAATACTTTGGACCTTGGTCCGAAATTCTAAATTGTAAAAAAGCGGAAAAATAACAGAAAATTAACTCTGCTGATGATTGCATCCATGATAATTATTTAATCATAATATAACTAAGCACAGTAAATATTTTTGTGTTATTTGTATTAATGTGTTGTAAAAATTTCAACATCGACTGTCACAGGCATTTTAATTGAGAGTGCCAATGAAGCTAATAGTATTGTTGCTATACACCTCGAATTCGTCTATCTTAATTACAGTGCCCATATTTAGTTACTTGAACAATAACTGCAAGAACCAAAGAAACAAAATAAAACAAATTAAGGGTATCAAAGAAAATAAGAATATGAAGGAAATATGTAGGAATGGCTGCGATAGATGTCAAACGGCTACAATTAAATAATGTCTTGGCGGAAGTAGCGTGAGGGGTCGCTGTCGCTGTGTGGGCGTAACAAAAACAGACAAATTATCGGTTCTCGCCCTCGGAGAGGCGGCTTCAGTATCAACGAGTGCGTCAGCATTACGTGTAGTTCTCAAAACATGACAAAGGCAGAAGTAAAGTTGGAGGCGTTAGAAACAGGTGCATGAACTGAGGAAGACCTTTCGCAAGAGATCGTGCTGTGAGGCGACGCAGACAGGTGCGGAGAGCGGGGAAGACGAGTAGAAAAAGAAGACTTGGATTATAAAGAAGAATAAAGTCTCGGATTCGGGTGAGTTCATGGCTTGTGGTGATGGTTGCTTCTGGGGGTTTAAACCCTCTGCTTTGACGACATCGTGTTGCGATTTTATATCGTATCGTTCGTTTCCAGACGAGTTGTCTTTTAATTTACTTATTTTCTGTCAACTGCTATTACAACCTCTTCAACGGCCACAGTGTGTTTGTTAATGGCAGGTGTACGACCTTTTCCACAATGTACATTTGTGCAGTTTAAAAGGTTCTGATCCCTATGGCTGAAGCCGTTGAAACAGGTAAGAACAATCTTAGGCGCACCTGTACCACAGCCCGAAGGCTGAAGTACATCACCACATGGTCCATCAAACGCACACCGACGAGGCCGAAGAGCCAGAATGCAAGGTCGTGCAATGGTGGGACCACTCCTCAACAGGAACAGGTCCCCACCAAAAGTTCTGGTCGTGGATTTCGATGCTTGACAAACGCTTTGTAGACATTTGGAAAACAAATTGTACACAAAATGGAAGCACACAGATGAGTGAAGTGAGGTATGGGACAACAGGTGGACAAAACGAGCAAGGTAATTCATTTTAAGAGTAGGGGAGAAAACGGTAACCTGCAAGCGCAAGTAAGATTATTGAGTTAGGTTGGGTTAATGGGGGTATAAATAATGTGGTGGAGGTGGGGTGGTTGACGTGAGATGGTGGTTCTAGTTCTGGAGGAAAGGTGGGATTGAACAGGTTTTTCTGCTGAGAGTACAGGTGGATATTAAGCCTGATTTTGGGAGTTTAACAAGGACCATTTGCTGTGTTTCCAGATTATTATTCTTCTTCATCATCAACATCGTCATCGTCATCGTCAACATCACAATTTGGTGTCTGTCCACAATACATTCGGTTGTTACTTATCCCATCTCAACCAAACCTGACAGGAGGATTAAGGGTCACACGATGGCGGTTGTGCCGACTTTGAGGGTTTTCAGTGTGTGTGTGTGTGTGTGTGTGTGTGTGTGTGTGTGTGTGTGTGTGTGTGTGTGTGTGTGTGTGTGTGTGTGTGTGTGTGTGTGTGTGTGTGTGTGTGTGTGTGTGTGTATTGTTGCGGATCTGCCGCCGGCCTTCTCCCCTGACCAAGGGGGGATTAGTCCCCTTGTCTTTGACTGACCTGGCGCGACCCGGGACCTATGACGTCCCTTCCAGACAGCGCGAAATAGGGTATCAGGACCAAATTCGCTATTACCTAAATACTCACGCTGCGCTGAAGCGAGGAGATAAGCCCCGCACGAACCACGTGTGTTGATACGCCAAGCGGTTGCGTATATGCGATCCGCGCCGTTATCACTTACTAGACCCCGATTCAAGCGGTTCTTATTCGTACCACGCTTAGTCAATGGCGAAATCACAAAGACGATCGAATTGAGAAGAAAGGAAGAACAAATGGTTTAATTACTACTGCACGTATTTACAGTACAGGATGCAGAGACACAGCACAGCTTATACAGTCTTATTTTTAATCCCAATGACACGGGCCCGTTTCACACACACACTCACACGGGGATTGCAGATGGCAGGACGATGTTCACCAGCTCGCCCAGGGATGGCTCTCGTGCAGTTCTCTCCGGTCCCCGGCACGTCCTTTGGAGTAGGTGAAGGCAGGAGCTCTCTGCGTGTCGTCTAAACGGCGCGAGTTATCACGGGGCGAATTGGTAGGGAGCGGACTTTGACGCGGCTGGCGGTTATTCACTTGCGGCTATGGCCGCGCTTACTCGCGTGGGTGAAAAACGCAATATGCGTTACCGGCGCGCCTGGCTGCGCCCGCGTACTTGGTACAGTTCAACGCCTCTTCTTCTCTCTCTCTGCGCAAGTCCTCAAACAACCCACGTATCTTGCGAGTCCGAATCCTTTCGCCACCGCCGTTCAAGTCCTGCTCGTAAGTCCTTTCACAACGAGCAAACCCCCTCAAGTCCTTTTGAGGGCTGTGCGCAGCGCCTTATATAGGCACGCCCCGCAAACCTTCTCGAACTCACCAGACGCGCCTCACCACGCCCTCTCACGCCATGCCGCTAGAGCCCTGATTGGCTGGTGGCTCTTACCGTCATCGCCTTCTGCCGCTCCCGTTCTCAACGCCGCCCACACCCCGACCCCGCGCTCCTCCTTCTCAGGCCTACCTCGTGTTACTCGACTAGTGGGCAGCCAATGCTTAACAAACTGGATCGAGGCTAGGGTGGCTGGGAAATCGGTGGCAAGTAAAGCCTAATTTCCTGTCTTTACACAACGCAGGCACTAAGAGGGGGAATGGCCTATTCTTACACATACTAAGACATAGCTATACTACAGATGGGCCTTTATGTTGTTCGTACGACTAACTATGGGGGGCAACCCTTTAACCTTTAATGACTTCAATGTGCCAATCTCAAAACCGTAGCAATATATATATATATATATATATATATATATATATATATATATATATATACAGTCGTCCCTCGCTATATCGCGGTTCACTTTTCGCGGCTTCGGTACATCGCGGGTTTTTCTCGCTAGTATATGTAAAATTATATCGCGGATTTTTCGCTATATCGCGGGATTTTGCGGTATAAATGTATTTTTATATACTATTATTTTAAATATTTTTGTGGTAAAATAAGCATTTTCTAGCCTAAAAAATTAAAAAACGTAAAAAAATAAGAAAAATACAGTTATTAAAACATATTACAAGAAATAAAATACTGTACATAGTGTACAGTAGAAGGAGAGACAAAGAGTCGTACGTATGGAAAACGCAGATGCGGCAGCTTCCACTTGCGCTAGTTACCCACGTAATGGGTAACTGTAATGCTCTTTCTGGCTGTGCAGTACATTCATCATCGTCATCACCTTCATCGTCATCAGTACTGCACAGCTAATTCATCATCATCCTCATCACGCAAGTTGTAGTATTGAAGAGCCGGGGCTCTTGCTTGATACGGACGAAATGACGGGCAAGACACAAACTCGTCCGAGAAGATATTTATTCTCAAAACCAACTCGGGAACACTGAAAAGCCCGTTTATCAGGCTGCATTATAAAGCACAACCAGAAACCGAAAGCCACGCCTCTCAAGCGTGACGTGCTTCGGTGGTCACGTGATCAACAGGTGTAGCTGATTATACCCGCACGCGCGACACGCTTTGGTGGTCACGTGACCAGCCACTCTTGCGCCGCGGATCCCCGCCGGTGACGTCACCGGCTGGAGCAAGGAGATTCTGATGCTGGTCTTGCTTGGGGAACCCATGGGTCGCTACAGTATCTTCAATGGTGAGTACCCATTAGAATTTTATATGTTGTTAAAATTACGTATGTTTAAGAGTGTAAAAAGTGTTTAAGAGTATAGGAAGTGTTTATAAGAGTATGGGAAAGGTTAATAAGAGTGTGGGAAAGGTTAATAAGAGTGTGGGGAGGGTCATAAAGCTTTAAAATATATATAAATAATAAAATAAAAATATGGTCGCTACTTCGCGGATTTTCGTCTATCGCAGGGGGTTCTGGAACGTAACCCCCGCGATAAACGAGGGATCACTGTATATATATATATATATATATATATATATATATATATATATATATATATATATATATATATATATATATATATAGATATATATATATTGTTACAGTCCGCGGATAAGATGTTGTTTACCGAGCGGAGGCACAGCGGCCGAACAGTTTTTCCCCGACTAACCCGATCCCCAAACGTTGGCCAGATCGCGCCACAGCTATTCAATGAGGGAAAAGACAAAGACGACACGGATGTGAAGAAGAGGAAGACGAAGGCAAAAAAAGGTTTGAAATACGATTACTATTTATTACTATTTACAGGCTCAAAGAAGCCAAGGAGAAGGAAAGATAATAAAATAATTTACAGAAGCTTTTAGAGACACAGTGAAAATACTAGCTTATCTAACAGGCTTAACTTATTCCCAGGGACAAGACAAAAGACAGACTACGAACACACTTACACGGGGAATGATGATAGGAATGGCAGGTGGATGGCTGGAGAGGGAGGTCCAACGGGTCCTGCAGCACGATCGGTGCGTTGGGCAGCCGCCGTTCCTTCGCGGCCCTGCTCCAAACTGCCGTCCAGGCCCCACGCTGCTGTGGCTGCAGTTTCGGTGGCTCAAGCTGCTGGGGATGCAGTTTCGGTGGCTCAAGCTGCTGTGGATGCAACCGCCACTCTTGTCATGGACCTCTCTTTGTCATGGACCTCTCTTTGTCATGGACCTCTCTTTGTCATGGACCTCTCTTTGTCATGGACCTCTCTTGTCATGGACCTCTCTACGCAGCTTTGCTCTGACGACTCCCTCCTTATCACTCTTGCGCCCGCGCTTTTATAATGCCTCCGGCGATTAAGCCGCCGGCCTTCAGGACACGCCCATCGGTGTGCTCACCTCGGCCATGGTTGGTCGCGCGATCCTCTGGCTCCGCCCTTGATGACGACGGGCGGGCACGCCTTTCTTCCCCGACCCGAGCACATGTTCAATGGCGGCTTTGGAGGGGATGTAATTGCAAATTGAGGCTTGGCCATGACGAAAGGGGAAATGGAGGTTTTGGGAATGGGAATGAAGGGAATCTATCTATTTCACTTGGTGCAATGGAGTGTCATTTTAATGGAAGACAAGGCCTTACCCTAAAACACATAATAAAGATATAAGCTACTGAACAAGGGTTTTATAGTGTCCTTCAATGGATGCTTTATGGAATTAACTACCGGAACGCCCTTTGACCTTTACACAACACTGGAGGCAGGAGGGGCCAGACTCGAGCAATAATCATAATACACACAATCCAAAAAATACAGTCCTCATATCCGCAACAATATATATGCGCAAGTTGTATGATTGTGCCTGTACGGGGTAAACCACAGCACATGTAATGCTGAATGATACCTCATTTAAGAGCTCTTGGGTCTGGACAGTGCATGCAGTTGCAGATATATATATATAATATATATATATATAATATATATATATATATATATATATATATATATATATATATACGAGGTGTGTTCAAAAAGTATCCGACCTTTGTTCATAAAAGATACTCGTATCCAGATACAACAAACTTACACTAATCTCCTTCAAAGTAGTCCCCTTGGGCTGCCACACACTTCTCCCAACGGTTCTGCCACTGTCGGAAGCAGCGCTGGAACGCCTCTTTTGGGATGGCGCGCAGCTGGTCCGTCGCATTCCACATGATGTCTTCTCTGGACTGAAATCTGGTCCCTTTCAGGGGCATTTTCAGCTTGGAGAAAAGCCAGAAGTCACACAGAGCCATGTCGGGAGAGTAGGGAGCCTGACGAAGCACAGGTGTGTTGTGTTTGGCCAAGAAACTCTGTATCAAATGTGAAGAATGGGCGGGTGCGTTATCGTGATGGAGCTGCCAATTGCCCGCTGCCCACAGGTCCGGCCGTTTGCATCGCACAGCGTCACGAAGGCGACGCAGAACCTCTTGGTAATACTCCTTGGTGATGGTTGTGCCGTGTGGTGCGTACTCGTGATGAACCACGCCACTGGAGTCGAATAAGACGGTCAGCATGACTTTGACATTGCTGCGGACCTGCCTTGCTTTTTTTGGCCTCGGGGATGTTGGATGCTTCCATTGTGATGACTGCAACTTGGTTTCTGGGTCGTACCCATAAACCCAGGACTCATCGCCAGTGATCACTGTGTTGAGGAAGCTGGGATCGCTGTTCACAGTCTCCAGCATGTCCTGTGCGATCTCCAAACGGAGTTGCTTCTGCTCAATCGTTAGCAGCTTTGGTACGAACTTCGCTGAGATTCTCCTGAAGCCCAAATCCTCCTTCATAATGGAATGAACGGATCCAATGCTGACGCCCACCTCGTCTGCAAGTTCTCTGATCGTGATTCGACTATCCTGCATCACCAGGGTCCTCAATTGGTCAATGACGATCTCATTTCGGGATGTTGAGGGCCTACCCGAACGTGCTTCACTCTCCACTGACGTGCGGCCATCTTTGAAGCAGTTGTACCACTCCTTTATCTGTGTGGTGCTCATTGCTTCGTCCCCGAAGGCCTGTTGAATCTTGCGGCTCGTTTCCACTTGGGAATCGCCAAGCTTTACACAAAATTTGATGCAGTAGCGTTGTTCAAGTTTTTCCGTCATTTTGTCAAAAACGAAAATCCGACGGCGCTCACTTACACTTCCTCACTCATCGGCGGTCTGCCGTCGAATGACAGCTTCTGCAGGTGGTAAAAAATTCACGGGTGCGCATTAGGATCGCCTACATACGTGCACCAATCAACGCCTCCCTAGCTTCATTTGTTTACGCACGACAAATTAAGGTCGCATACTTTTTGAACACACCTCGTATATATATAATATATATATATATATATATATATATATATATATATATTGTTGCGGATCTCAAACGTCGGCCTTCCCCTTACCAAGGGGGGATTAATCCCCTTGTCTTTTTACTAGCCGACGCGATCCGGGGCTATCACGTTCCTTCCGGTCGGCGTTAAATGGGGTTGTAAGCCGAATTCTTATTACCTAAGTACTAACACCGGCAGTGAAGCAAGGAAATAACCCCACCCGAACCACGGTTTTAGTGGACACGCAGAGCGATAGCGAGCCGCGATTCAGGCCATTAACAGGAACTAACCCGATTGGAGCGGTTCCTAATCGTGCCACGCTTACCCAATGGAGAAATCACTGAGACGGTCGAATCAGGAAAGACAGGAAGAACAGATTGGTTTATTTACAATTGCACGGGAAGGAAGAGAAGTTCACACAGGGCAGCCTTATTTATAACAGTCTTAACTTATCCCTGGACACGGGCCCGTTCACACTCAGACTCAGACTCACACAGGGGTTGTAGATGGTCGGGTCGAGGGTCCACAGATGGCGTCCACAGCTTGCTCCGTTCCCCGACTCGTACGGCGGTGAAGATGGTAGACGGCAGGAAAGATCTCTGCGTGTCGGTGGCGCGGATCGGACAATTATATGGAGGGGATCGGTAAGCTGGCGATTATTGCACGGCTTAGCCGCGTACGTAATAAACGAACCGGCTGGCGGTTATACTGGCGATCTCAGCAACCCAAAGCCGAACGTGACAGTCCTCTTGATCAAAGTGCATCAGCCCTCTCCGCACAGTCCTCTCCAATGAGTGCTGCTGCATCAGCCCCCAAGTCCTCGTTGGTAAAGCGCGTCAGTCCTTCTGCACGAGCGCTGTTGCATAAGTCCTTTTCAACTCCGTATGCATGCGAGTCCTCGAATAATGGCGCCTTCCACAAAAGTCCTTGGTTCTCTGGAAAGTTCTTTACACATGCGCTCTCCCATCAAATTCCTTGTAACCAACAATGCAATGCGCTCCAACCAAGTCCTTCAGGGGGCTTTGTGCTCGTGGTTATATAGCGCCGCCCAGCGAACCCTCTGGAATGTGCCAGACACGCCCTGACCACGCCCTTAAGCCATGCCCACTGAGCCCTGGTTGGTTGTTGGGGTCTTACCGGCTCCGCCCTTGATGGCTGCCTGACGTGGCCACACCCCCACTCTTGTGCTCCGCCCCTTTTCCAGGCCTTACCTCATGGCCTTTGGGCTGGTTCGAGCGAAAACCCAAGGGCAGCGAACGCTGCTGGCAAGCAAGGTGCATTAGCCTAATCGGGGCGTGGGATGGATGCTGCCCAACGAGGTAGATTTGGAGGGTGGAGGCACAATGGAACGGGACCTACTCTTATTTGTTTTACACAACGCAGGTGATAACTATTGGAAATGGCCTTATCTCGCATATACTAAGAAATATCTAACGTTCTAAGGTGACCTACGTGTTGCTCGTGGACTAACTATGGGGGCAGAACCTTTCACCTTTATTACTCAAATATGTACTTTCTCAGAACCGCAACTATATATATATATATATATATATATATATATATATATATATATACACACACACACACACACACACACACACACACACACACACACACACACACACACACACACACACACACACACACACACACACACACACAACATATTCATAACATATTCATGCAATTTTGAGTTATGCACAGTTTTGGTGTGTGCATGGGTGGTGTTTTGGCTGAGATTCATTGGTTTGCACACCTCCCGGAAGTATATAATAATAATAATTTAACCCAAAACTATTCAGTCAATTCCGTCCAACGTACAATTACCTTTCCGTCAATTTGCTTCACCGATAATTCTTATCAGTCTCAGTGACTATCATGCTGACAAAGGACATTCCTAGCAAAGTCCCTAAATATTCTACCGTCTTTGGGGAACAAATTGCCTTGCAATAGCATGGTGAAACTGGGCTATCTACTAGTATATCCTTACTATAATTCACGGACTGGTGTTTGTGTGTTTGTCGCGCTACTCCTACAGTTCTGGCCAGATTACATCCAGACTTGCTAGACATAGGATCAGCATGACCCAAATTAATGTATAGGGGTGTTTTTATCTTTGCCAATGGTTTTGGGAGGGGGAGGGGGGGAGTATTCCTGTCTCGGTTATTAGCCCCTGTTGGACGTAGTTTGAAACGGTGGATTAAGGATTAGGTCTTGTCTGTCCATCCGTCCGTCTATGTGTCAGTCAGTCCGTCTGCAACCATATCTGGGAGATGTATGGACCGATTTTTTTTCATACTTGACAGACAATACATGGTGATATATATATGCACAGCATTTTGTTTCGCGATGCAATCAAATATTTCCACTGACGTGCGGCCACAACGGCCACAACGGCCACAACCAGCCCAAATGGCCACACAGTTGACATCGCACGTGACAAAGCCGAATGCCTCAACTCTGTGTTCGCCTCGAAATCCTTAGTCCCAAACCCATCTCTCTCTGTTCCCACCTTTCCCAGTCGAACCCAACTGCTCCTGGACTCTGTGTCCTTCTCTCCTGACAAGGTGGAGGAGTTTTTGTCAAACCTCGACTCTGATTCTGCAACTGGACCAGACGGCATCAGCCCACGGGTCCTAAAATCCTGCTCTGCCGCTCTATCTCACCCTCTCTCTGTTCTTTTCACCCTATCTTTTGCTCAAGGTCATCTGCCAGCATCCTGGAAATCAGCTAACATTACCGCTTTACACAAAAAAGGTGCAAAAACAGATCCTTGCAACTACAGACCAATCAGCCTGCTCCCAATTATCAGCAAAGTCATGGAATCCATCATTGCTTCGGATATGAAATCTTTCCTCTTCTCCAATGGCTTGATCTCTGATCATCAATTTGGTTTCAGACCAGGTCACTCTACTCTGGACATGCTGCTTCTGCTGTCTCAACAATGGATGGAGGTCCTCAATGCCAAACAGGAAATCAGAGCGGTCTCCCTTGACATATCAAGGGCCTTTGATACGGTCTGGCACCCAGCTCTGCTCACCAAACTCTCCTCCTATGGTATCCATGGAAATCTCCATGCATGGCTTGCGGACTTCCTCTCTGGTCGTAGTCAACGTGTGGCCCTGAATGGATTTCTCTCATCTCCCCTTCCTGTTCAGGCTGGAGTTCCCCAAGGAAGTGTGCTGGGCCCTGTGCTTTTTCTGGTCTTTATCAATGATCTCTCTGACTCTCTGGAAAATCCTCTCTATCTCTTTGCTGATGACTCCACTCTCTGCCGCTCCATTCCTCTTCCCTCAGATCGGCAGTCTGCAGCCTCCTCACTCTCTGAAGACCTGGACAAAATCACAGACTGGTCAAACAAGTGGAACATGTCTTTCAATCCTGCCAAATCTCACTCTCTTACTATGTCTCTCCGAAAAGATCGACTGGACAACCCTCCCATCTACTTTCTCAACAATCCTCTCCAAGAAGTTCTGTCACTCAAGCTTTTGGGTCTCACTATCTGCCATGATCTTTCTTGGGAAAACCACATTTCCAAGCTGGCCTCCAAAGCCAGTCGCCGACTGGGCATCCTCCGTCGTGCGAAGTCCTTCCTCGGCACACCTGAGCTCCTCACCACTTACAAGGCTTTCATCCGCAGCTCAATGGAATACTGTTCTCCCCTATGGGCTGGTGCTCCTGCCTCACACCTGGCTCGGCTTCACGCTGTTGAATCCAAAGCTTTCAAAATCATTGGAATCTCCCGCGATGAAGCTATCTCTGAGGGCCTTTCACTCACTCACCGCAGGCAGGTAGGTGGTCTTTCTGTCTTCTACCGACTCCTCTCCGGCCTTGCTCCCCCAGCTCTCTCTGTGCTCTGTCCCCCAAATATTCCTACAGGTCGCACAAGATCTGCCAGCAACCCTCTGATGGTTAAACTGCCGAAATCTCGGCTCTCTGCTCACCTTCACTCTTTCATTCCTCTTTTCTCCCGCCTGTGGAACAAACTCCCACACTCCCTTCAATCCCTCTCCTCCCTCCAGGTCTTTAAAACAGCTGTTCACCACCATCTCTTATCTTCCCCCATCCATAACCTTGATCTTTTCTACCCCCACTAATTCACCCCAGATCCACCTTGTTTGAAATTCCAACTTATTTCCTGGAAATCCTGACAGTGTCCATATGTTTATACCTCTCCCACCCCCCCCCCCCTTCACATGCCTCCCCCCCTTCACATGCCTCCCCCCCAAAGCCCTCTCCCTCCCACAGATCTCTCGATGTCTCCATGTCTCTCGGTCCCTGCTCTCAAATGATGTGTTTGTGTCCTTCCCCCTCTCTCCCCATCTTGTCTACCGCTCCCGATGTTATTTGTTTTATGTGTCTGTTTGTCTTTCTGTGTGATTAATGTTCGCTCTCTCACGAGCCTCGATCTTGTATACAAAAAAAAAAAAAAAAAAAAAAAAAAAAAGCCAACTAGCGGCCATTTTAGTTGTAAAAAAAAAATGCGATGTCTTCAACCGGTTCTCAGACATGCATTTACCGATGTTGTTCAAATTTGGCGCACAGGTAATGAATGATGGTTTGCATATGCCCTTCATTTTTCTTTCGGGAACAGATTCAAGATTGCTGACTGGAGGCCATTTTGTTACTTAAACGTGTCTCCAACCATTTCTCGGACATGCATGGACCTATTTTGTTCAAGCTTCGCACAAAGACAATACATGAGAGTATACATATGCAGAAGATTTTTTGTAATCCGACCAAAGATGGCCGACTGGCGGCCTTTAACTCCGTACAGCAAAATTACTCAAACTACGGGGGCAATGACATTTTATGTCTTTTTCTTCCTGTATTTTCTATTTTCGGTAGTGATTGAGGGAACTGTCAGTTGCCTATACACCGCCCCAAATAAAGGTATGTGTCATTAGAACGTGTTGTATGCTTAGAACAAGGTCGCCCATAGGTTGGCTAGGACTGCTAGTATATATATAAACATAAATAGGTTGTGTTTACTCCACTTGAATGAAAGAACTGACATCACTCATTTGGTACACACGCTGTTTCCAAAGCTTCCTGTCTGCCAAGAAGTCTTGCTGGGTGTCACAAATCTTGTACACAACAGGGCATGTACTTGGACCCACGGCAAGTAGGTCACTGGGTCACTATATCATTTGTTCCGTGTTGACAGGTTTAAACCAAATAACCTTTGGATGAGCATGAGGTAGGTTATTGAACCGTCCACTGATGCAGACATTGTTCTTTTATGTTCTCGGTCGACTGACATTGTAACACTGACATTTTCTTTTGTATCTCATGAAGAAAAAGAACTTGCAACATCCCACGGACTTTCTTTTTCACTCTGAGCAGAGTTGTATTTAATATGAGTTGCCTTAATTGAAGCGGCTTCAACACAGGTGGAAGCCATTAGGCCCATGAAGCCTCTGCAATGGTTGCCAACCTATGGTTTCTGTGCTCTCTCCTTTTTAAATTTCGAGTGTCAAGCCAGGAAGCAGCATGTGCCTTTTAAAGCCTCTGCAGCCGAAGGCCAAAGGCTGTGTGTTTTTGGAGTGTTAGCCCGTTATCTGTTATCGGTTTTATTTGTTACCACAATAACTTGTGAGCCCCTGAACGACCAAACCTGGCACAACTAGAGATTATTCATAGAAAGATGAACCTTTTCAATTGGGGGTGGGGGGGGGGGGGGGGGTCGCAGGTCAACGGTCATGTGTCCTTTAATAAAAAATAAAAAAAAAATTCAGACCATAACTCGTTTTGAATCGTGTGATGTTTTCTCTCTTTTATTTATTTCTCTTTTCTTTCTCACACTTTCTCTCATGTTTCCTTTAATTGAGGTCAAACGTCACAGTGTGTTGACATCTAACACGGGCGGGGGCATATCCGTCGACATATTCACGTCAATTATCTATTTTGTAGTTGGTCTTTGGTATGCTCAGCCGGTGTTGGATTTGAACTGCCGACCTTCAGACCCAGAGTGGACTCCCAGAGTGGATGCCTTAACCATTACGTCACCGAGTCTGGGTTCATATCGTAGCCTTTGACACTACGAATTTGGCTAAGGCTAAAGTCGAGTCACCTTACGTGTCATATTTATTTGCAGGCAGCTGGTAGAGCTACGCCTTGGCAAGTTAGATCTCGTCAATTTAATTTTTAAGTGAGGGAGCCCTTGCCCAGGCATGTTTGATGAATTTGTAAAATCTTAGTCATTGGCAAAAGTTCCTGATTTTAGTTAATTTCTTCGAAATACATTCTGTGGGAGTTATGGAGGACTTGCATTTGCATTGTGGCTTGTGGCGTCTGCATCAAGAGTCTCACACTCAGACTGTTACATTGAACAAACTGCCTCCTACATGTTGTTTGCATGATAAAAGGGAACTTTTATTTACGCACCCTACATGGAACTCAAATATTTATTGATTTGAAGTTATTTCATAAAAGTTCAACTGAGTGCAATGGAATAATTATGATTTATGTAAAGGGTTTCTCGTTTTGAGATGAATTAAAGTTCATAGCTTTTGCTGTTGTAGCTATGTACTACATAGGAAAATCATTAATTGGACGATATATATAAAGGTGGGCGTGATTCGGAAAATTTTAAGTCCGCTTACCGCTTATCCGCTCCGCCAGCCCGTGTAGTCCGATTCGCTTATCCGCTTCAGCGGCCGAAAATCTTAGTCCGCTTACTGCTTATCCGCTTCGATTCGATTTTTTAAAAGCGCTTCAACGTTTTAAAAGTGATTTTTGACGTTTCTAAAGGGAATTTAATGCTTTTTAAGCCTAAATAGCCATTTCTAACTACTACAAAGACAAACAAAGCTTTTAAGATCAAAAATATACATTTTTATTTAAATAAAATTTATTCAAAATTTATTGAAATAAAGTTTTCCACTCGACTCTACTCTATGCTACAGTTAATTTAAATATAATTTTAATATATGCAAGTTACATTAAAGAAAAATCAATTTGCTCGTCCTTTCTTTGACAAGAGAGTCTACTAGTCAACAGACTAGCAGTCTGTTGACTAGTCCTCGTCTTCCTCCTCCACCTCATGGGCCTTCTTGAGGATTTGGAGGTTGCCCTTCATGAAGACGAGGGCCTCGAAGTTCGGTGCAGCCAGGGCCGACCTCTTAGGCCTGAGGATGTCCGACCCGTAGCTGAACACGCGCTCGACCGAGGCAGAGCTCGGGAGCGGCGTGTTCTGCCTGAGAAATAGAGTTACCCAAGCATCACGGAACTCGAGCGGGAAGAGATTGGGCGAGAGCCGAGTTGTTAGGGTTTCACTTATTATTCACTTAAATAAATATTCACAATTCTAGAGTAACGGCTCAGGCTAACAGCTGATTTGGCGAATCGCGATGCGCTTTAATTTTTCGGTAGTCCGCTTACGCTTATCCGCTTCGGTTTCCGGGGGTTGTTCCGATTCGCTTATCCGCTTCGAAAACGTTAGTCCGCTGCAGCGGATAAGCGGATAAGCGGACTTTCGAAGCGGACCGCCCACCTTTGGATATATATATATATATATTGGAGGATATCTAAATATCTATAAAGCTCAGTTGACTTTTTGCTCCACCAAATAACAGCGAAACGGAGTTGAGTAAAAGGGTGAAAATTCTACAGATGCTGTGACACATAACTACCTCTGTCGGTTTGAATGTTTGAAAGAGAATAGACGTCTGGATCAATTTTTGAATTAAATTTAAATCCTGATTTATATATATATATATATATATATATAAACGCGAGTTGTCTGTGTGTCAGCGTTTTATTCAGAGATGGCTGAACGGATCTTCATCAAACTTTCAGAGGTTCGTCAGTGAGTGCCTGGTCCTGTTTTCGGCCAAAAAAAAAAAAAAAAATGGAAAAAATGAGTTCGTTTTTTTGGAGTTAAAAAAAACAAATCGCTCGATAGTGCCGAAGCCTTTTTAAATGAATGACAGTTATATACAAGTACACATTCGCATAAATAAATACAAAACAATTACCAGACATTTGAATACAAATAAATCGAACAATTCTGGAAGTGTACGAATTTGGAAGAATGGCTTCTTCTTCCTGATCGGCATCACACTTAACTCAGAAACGTGAGCCACATTCACTCAGAAACGTGAGCCACTCCCCTTCCTCTCCTGTGTCCCTCCTCCCCTCCCCTTCCCTCCTCTCCCCCCCCCCCTCCTCCCCTCTCCCCACCCTTCCTCCTCCTTCCCCCCTCCTTCCCCACTCCCCTTCTCCCCCCACCCCTCCACCCTCCCTTCCTCCTCCCCTTCCCCCTCCTCTCCTCCCCTTTAAGATATAAATTCTCTGTAAAAGAGCTTCCACTTCTGACTGCTCCCCTTCCCCCTCTCCCCACCCTTCCTCCCCTTCCTCCCCCCTCCCTTCCCCTTTAAGATATAAATTCTCCGTAAAAGAGCTTCCACTTCTGACTGCTCCCTTTCCCCCCCCTCCCCTCCCCTCCCCTTACCTCCTTACCTCCCCTTCCCTCCCCTCCTCCCCATCCTCCTCCTCTCCTCTCCACCCCCCACATTCCCCTCCCCTCCCCCCCCCCGTTCCCCTCTACTCCCCCCCCCCCCCCCCCGTTCCCCTCCCCTTCCTCCGCCCGGTAACGCCGGGTACTTCTGCTAGTATATATATATATTATATATATATTGTTACGGACACGGCTTCAGATGTTGCTTGACCGAGCGGAATGGCCGCCGTGTTCGCACAATTTACCCGATTACCCCCAACTCACCCGATTCCACTCGAACGTTGGCCAAATCGCGCTACGCTAAATCAATGATGGAAAGGACACAACGACTGGGATAAATGAAACGACGCAAGGGGTACAGTTCTCAAGACCTCCGGAGGAGGATATAATTAGTGGTGGAGAAAAGGGGTAGATTACAAGGTAATGAGGTAAAGACACAGAAGAGATGGGCACTTAGTTACAGTCTTATCTTATCCCCGACAGACCACAGACAAACGGGACAAGACTGACTTACACAGGGATTGATGGCAGGGAAGGACAGGCAGTCGATAGCACAAGGTGCACCTTGGCTCAGGGACAGGATAAAGCACGGTCCAGTCCAGAGATGCGGGGAGGTGTCACAGCGCCCGGAGGTGGCGTCCTTCTCTCTCCAAGCTCAGCGCGCATCTGACGTCACCTCCCTCTTCCTGCGCATGCTCAGCGGGGAGTCACACGCCCTCGGCTCGTTGGCTCCGCCCCAGATGGGACCGGTCCGCCGCTTCTATTGGGTGCGGGGGTTACCGGGCTCCGCCCTTGACGAGGAGCTGACAGCGAGCCCCTACTTGGCAACCCCGTCGAGCACATGTGCGATGGCGGCTCGTTGGTAAGGCCTGGTGCCCTCCCAACACCCCCCACCAACCAAGCCAGAGTGAGGACGCGCACTCCCCGCGCCGCCACCGTTGTTGTTGTTGTTGTTGTTGCTGAACCGTGAGGAAGAGCTGCGGGGAGGTATTGGGAGGTCCTAAACTTCCTAACGGTGCCATACAATCACATTCTGGTGCAACGAAGAGTCAGAATCAATGGAAACGAGTCCTTAACTGACATAGACTAAGAATAACTAGCAAGATGTCCTATAGTTGTCTACGTGAGATGCGGTGGACCTGGATGCGACATTTAATGGGGGAAATAGGGGGAGGTCGGGTCTACAGAGTGTTGTTTACAGAAAATGGGACGAGGGAATGGGGGAATGGGGATAGTTGGGAAGTATTGAGGAAATAGGGGAATATTTACAAGCGGATATGGATGGATGTAAATCCCATATCCGCAACAATATATATATATATATGGAAAAAATATATATACATACAGTCACGTGAAAAAGTAAGTACACCCCATGTAAAGTTTTGACTTTTTCAACATATTTCAACATATAGCTATTTGATCTTCATTTCAACAATATTGATAGATGAAGGTGATATAATATAACAAATATCATGAAACATTTACATTTTGTAGTCCATTGTATAATTTAAATAAACATAAATGCAAATTTCGCATGTGGAAAAAGTAAGTACACCCCCACATTTATCACTACTTCAAATACCTAAAATTAGAATCAGGTGCACCGGCTCAGGTGCAAATGATAAGAACATCGTTCGAGAGGATCTTGGAGGAACCTGTCTTATTTAAACCTCAGACATTTAGTTTGGTTTGCTCTTTGTTGTTGAAGTGTGCGGCGTCACCATGCCTAGATCAAAAGAGCTCTCTGAGGCCTTCAGAAAGAATGTTATGGATGCCTACGAGTCTGGGAAGGGATTTTAAAAGAACTCCAAACAATTTGAAATCAATCATTCGACTGTCCGGAAGATCATCTACAAGTGGAGAAGATTCCAAACAACTGCCAACTTGTTCAGGCCAGGCCGCCCCAGCAAGTTCAGCCCGAGAGCAGTCCAAGATGCTGAAAGAAGTCTCTAAGAACCCCAGAATGTCATCACGGGACCTACAGGTAGCTCTTGCCACTGTTGATGTCAAAGTGCACGAGTCTACCATTAGAAATAGGCTGCACAAATTTGATCTACATGGGAGGTGTGCCAGGAGGAAACCTTTACTGTCCAGAAAGAACATCAGGGCAAGACTAAAGTTTGCCAATGAACACCTAGGCAAAGACAAGCACTTCTGGAACAATGTGCTCTGGACAGATGAGTCAAAGGTAGAGCTATTTGGCCACAGTACCAGAATACATGTCTGGTGAAAACCAAAGACAACATTTGACCACAAGAACCTGATACCAACTGTAAAGCATGGTGGTGGAAATATTATGGTTTGGGGCAGCTTTGCTGCATCAGGTGTTACGGATTCGTCGCTTCCGTTGTGGTGGTTTTCATCCACTTGAAACATTTCTGGTTCCATGTATTGTTATTACTAGGGCATGCCCGTACTATATATATATCTAAAATTATATCCCCCCCCCCCCCCTCTATTTACATGAAATGGTTTGGTCCATTCGCAAAGCCAAAGCGAACGGCTTGCGAGTACGGTAGAACCCCCCCCTCTATTTACATGAAATGGTTTGGTCCATTCGCAAAGCCAAAGCGAACGGCGAACGGCTAAATCGCCATAGCTCGGTAGCTCGCTGCTCTCTGATTGGTCGAATCGTTTTTTGGACATAGCTCGGTAACTACTTGTCCGATTAATATGAAACCTTGAAAAGGCACATCCTCGGGTCCCCAGCAATATACCTGGCAAGTTTCAAGTATATCGGACCGGTAGTTGTCGAGAAACAGCGGTCGCATACACACAGAGATTACTGGAATTATAGATAAATTGTTGTTTGAGGGAAATAGCAATTATTATTGTCAAAAGGGAAAAAAATTAATGTTTTAAATGAAACGGGAACCGGACGGCGACGAAGAGGAAGAGAGAAAAAAGAGGGCGGAGCGAGTGAGTCGGACAAGAAAGCCGAGCCGCTCCGAGTTCTGAAGTGAACGTTGTCGAACGGGAGTCACTAGCAAACTTTCGGGATTCCCGGGAAAGGGCTTCCGGCGACAGAGTTGTCATCGCTGTGACCGATCAACCTGTGTGTCAGGTTTTTGGCGGTGGATTCCGAGGAGAATTATCGCCAGGCCGTTATGTCTCAAGAACGGGTCGTCGGCCATTTTGACTCGCGCGTCGAGCAAGGTTTCTTTGCTTCGTCAGCCGTTTTCAGACGTATCTTGTGTGTGTGTGTGTGCACCGTGGCTTCTGAAGATTAATTTGCGGTTCGCCGACTGTGAGCCGTGAAAGTCCATACCCGAGGGTGTGATTTCCCAGTCGTCTTGAGGGCACCTTTGTGCAGCTTTCGGCTGTGTGACTGTACTTGCCATCCGCACAGGATTCTGGTCTCGATTGGACACCGTTCTGGCGATCGCTGGAGCGAATCTACGTTGGCTTGAAGCCGGGAATAAGAGACATTGGGGAATGTTCTTGTTTCACTCATTTGGAGCACAGTGAGTTCTGTATTACAAAATTGATGGTGCGATCATAGGACATCTTGATTGTACTATTGAATACTATTATTGTTGTACTGTTATTCTGGTGTGATCTTAATACAATATTTGTTTGTGAGTAGCAATTGGTGTGGTTTCACCGTTGATCTTTGACATACAGAATAACGCATCTTTCTGCCGTGACTCCTCTCGGGGCTCGGAGGTACACCGTGACCAGGGGGTCGGGGAGGAGCACGTAACACTCGTACCGAGCGATAAAGTTATTGGAGCATGGAATGAAGGTATTGGAAAGGGCGTTGGAGAGGAGGATAAGGAAGAAGGTGAAGATCGACGAAATGTAGTTTGGATTTATGCCAGGAAGAGGAATGACAGACGTGCTCTTTATTGTGAGGCAGTTGCAGGAGAAATACATGGAGAAGAGGAAGAAGTTGTGCACTTGGAAACAAACTCCCTCACTCTCTTCAATCTCACTCCTCCCTCCAGGTCTTTAAAACAGCTGTTCACCACCATCTCTTATCTTCCCCCATCCAAAACCTTGAACTTTTCTACCCCCGCTAATTTCACCCCAGATCCACTTTTTTGAAATACCAACTTCTTTCCTGGAAGTCCTTGCAGTGTCCTTGTGTTTATACTTCTTCCACCCCCCCCCCCCCTTCCCACGCCTCCTCCCCCCAAGCCCTCTCCCGATGTCCCGGCTCTCAAATGTTGTGTTTGTGTGCTCCCCCTTCTCTCCCCATCTTGTCTACTGCTACCCTTATTATAGTGCACAAGAGAAGAGGCATGTGCACTTAGAAACACATTGACTTGTGATCCAACTCTCATACTGATTGAATGTGGCGATAGAGCTCGATCATGCTGTGAATATGGGAAGCAACTGGTTACTCAATGGAGTTCCAGCTGTTTTACAACCTCATCTGAGCCAACCATAAACACCTAATGGGCCAGATGAGCATTGGTTGTAAAGTCTACCCTCACAAATGAATTGAGATCTTGTGTCCTGGAATGCTGTGTGATTTATAATAACTAGCTATGCCTGTCTGATCGCTTTGCTGACAGGTTTGATTAATAACAAATCACATTGTGCTTAAATAACAAACATAACTTCACAAACACCTTGCATGTCTATCTGTGAGTCTCACTGATGATTTAAAATGAAGTGAAACACTAAAAATGAATACACATTGTTGTTGTTGCTGCTGCTGCCATGGTGACTGTAGTTGTTGCTGTTTCTGTGCTCCTTCCATGTAGTAATGTATTGTACAGGGTGTTCCAAACAGACACAGACAACTTTGGTTGTTAATATATTTAGAACCACAAATGATACAATGATACCCTTTGGTTTATATGATACAGAAACTCATAACGTTTTGTGCACACCATCAATACACTTTAATGTGAGCTCCATTTGTCACATGCAAGACATCAAGGTGGTACATGAGTTATTGCCATGTTGAGCTCAGCATGTTTGGATCCACCAGTGTGCATGCAGCTGTGATCCGATAATGAAGATCCTGCAGGTTTGCCACCTTTGTGTTTTAGAAAACACCTTTGACGTGAATCATGGAGAAAAAAAAATCAAGGAGGGTTATGTCTGGTGATCGTGGGGCCAGGCAGTTTGTCCGTCTCAGCCAATCCAGCGACCTGGAAATTTCTCATTCAGGATGGTTCGAACGACTAAGGTCCAATGAGGGGGAGCACCATCCTGTTGAAAACTGATATAGGGTTGCAGGTCTTCAATCTGTGGGAAGGTGAATCCTTCCAACATGTTCATGTGAATTGTTGAGGTCACTGTATCCTCCGTAAAGAAAAACGGACCCACAACGCAGTCATGGAGAAGACCACCCCACACGTTGAACTTTGGACTGTCACATATGTACTCATTGACCACGTGGGGATTTTCAGAACCCCAGATCCTCACATTGTGCTGGTTGACCTTCCCTGATACATGAAAGCAAGCTTCGTCTGTGAACATGACCTTTTTCAGGTAATCTTCGTCATCCTCTATACGATTGAGCATTTCCAAGGGAAACGCTTTGTGTTTGGGTCCGTCATTTGGTTTGAGTTCCTGTAGATCTGCACCTTATAGGAATAAATCTTTAGTCGTTTATACAAAATCCTGTGTACAGGTGGTTGGTTGTCCATCCCAGTTCTCTGGATGCGCGTCGGATTGATTTTCTGGGACTTTGTTGAAATGATTCACGCACCCATTCAACATCTGCTGCACTTGTGCTTGGTCGACCGGTACTTTACTGTTTCTGACAATTTCCAGTCTCTTTAAAAATTTTGTACCACTCTCAGATACTAGTCTGCGATGGCGAATTCCTTCCATACCTTGTACGGAAATTACGCTGAACTAGCTTGTCGGATCTCGTCTCTATGAACATTCGATGCACCGCTCCTTCTCCTGTGGAGTCACCATTTTCTTTTGCATTAAACCACCAGACCTGAAAATAAAGAAAGCTTTGATTTTCTGTATCATATTCAACAATTGATATCGTATCATTTGTGGTACTAATTATATTAACAACAAAGTTGTCCAGGTCGATTTGGAACACCCTTTGTATTTATCCCCATCCACTTTGAGAAAAAATGGGGGAATGAATATTGTGATTGGCTCTGTCTGTCCATCCGTCACGGTATCCCCTCCTAAATGGTTGGCCAGAAATTCACTAAACATGGTAGTTATGACCACCACAAGGCAAGATCGTGCAAGAGCAATGCAATTTTGGCCCCACCCCTAGGGAGGAGTCGAAAGGTCAAAACGAGAAAAATGCAATTCGGGGCACATTTTAAAACATTTAAAAAAATTAAACTTTATATTGTATACGTGCAATCAACATTGAGACACATGAAATATGTAATGATTTTTGGGGGGGGGTTTGACCCCCGGTTCATGCCTCAGGCAGTGGGGTCTTAAAGTTACAGCGGTGGGGAAAAATGATTACAACTCAAAATTTGATAATGGTTCATTCCTGGTGGAACTTTTTGCTGTCTTTCATGTTGGGAAGTGTGGGGATTTGCAATGGCATGCCATCAACTTCGTTCTTGTTTTTCTTTGCTTTAGGCCTCTTGTTTTAATGTCATGAATGAGTTATTGTGATATTTCAGTTTTGGCGAACTGACTTCTTTTCTGGTTCTTAAATTAGCTCTAAATATTTTTTTGGGGAGGGTGGGGGGGGCTCTTCCATAACCTGAAGTGTGTACACATGTACTGTGGGCTTTCAACTGTGTAACATTTTAACTGTGATATTTAAAATAATATACCCTAAATGCGCACACTTCAAAAACTTCAAATGATTAGGTGCTTTGAGGATGTATACTTGCATTACACAGTCAATGTTTGGCGGGTGAGCGTATTAATTTAGAAAAGAGGGATTGGAAAGAATAAAGGGAGGATAGAGGAGTCAATAAGGGAGAAAATAAACATAATGGAAGTTGGTGTTGGACAAAAGTTCCAAGTTTCTACATCTGTAATATTGGTTCGGATAAATATTCTTGTTTCAAAAATATACCCTTTTAATTTTCGTCCATTTCTATTGATACACTGTTTCCAATCAGCATTCAAACCCAATTTTTGTTTTTCCCCGATTTTTTTGCAGAGCACGGTGAGCATTTTGCAATGGAGGGCAATGAAGAAGCAAAGGAGAGTAAGGCAGTGAGGGATATTCATAACATCCTGGAGAAGGTCCGCAACAACATCGAAGGACACGAGCATAGCCTAGAGAATGAAGAACTCATTGAGGACCTCCAAGAAGCAATGTTGAAGCTTTTGAAAATCAAGGTATGTAAACCATCCCGTGAAGTTGACATGAAAAGAGATTGAAGAATAAGTTTTCATGATACTAATGTCAGTCTGTTGCCATCCGTTTGTCAGCTGTCCACTCTATGTCCTTTTAGCTCTTTCATGAGTTACCTGTATTTTCAAAAAGTGAAAATGGTGTGAAAGTGATTATAAAGTTGGAAGTGCTTTTCACTTTGCAATATATTTCAATAAGGAAAGAGTCACAGCTGAGAAACCCCACTCTGAGCCAGAAGCAAGTGATCAATGACACACCACAGACCATGTAGTCAAGATGGTTGTCATTTGATGCATATCCAATAAGTACAATATATCGGGGAATAGGAAGAATTATAGCTTGCCTACTCTTCGCGAATGACACCGGGGGATCTGCCTGCAACCCTCTTATGGTTAAACTGCCAAAATCAAGACTCTCTACCCACTTTCACCCTTTCATTCCCCTTTTCTCCCGCCTCTGGAACAAACTCCCTCACTCTCTTCAATCTCACTCCTCCCTCCAGGTCTTTAAAACAGCTGTTCACCACCATCTCTTATCCACCCCATCCAAAACCTTGATCTTTTCTACCCCCGTTAATTTCACCCCAGATCCACTTTTTTGAAATAACAACTTCTTTCCTGGAAGTCCTTGCAGTGTCCTTGTGTTTTATACTTCTCCCACCCCTTCCCACGCCTCCTCCCCCCAAGCCCTCTCCCGATGTCCCTGCTCTCAAATGTTGCGTTTGTGTGCTCCCCCTTCTCTCCCCATCTTGTCTACTGCTACCCTTATTATATGTTTTGTGTGTCTGATTTTTGTTTGTGTGCTACATGTTAGCTCTTTCACGAGCCTCGATCCTGTGCACAAAAAAAAGAAAAAAGTTTTGGGGTCCGAGCGGATGTTGTTAAGGTAGGTAGGATGCTTTCATAAATTCCTCAATAAAATTATGATTTTGAAATTGACTCGATACTGGCCTGCTCCCAAATCGGGAAGTGAACAGACGACGACAATTAGCTGGTCTGATAATATCTCAATAGAAACGTGATTTAACACGGTATTTTGTTGTCGTATTAATGTATGATTGGAATGATGCTGTTTGGAATGCAAAATAGAGATATTGAGTTTAAATATGAACGAGGAAATGACGTGAGGGTTTCTACTTTCTGACCGTGATATTCGCGGATTCGCCATATGCAGATTCGCCATTAACTAGGTATAAGAACCATTCAGATGGGGTACGTTTTTTTTTCCCCAAGTCCTTCACGAACCTGCTGTTCGACTAAAGGTGGCTCAGGAATTGTGGAATTTATTGGATCCATGGTTTAGCATTCACCGTTTCCACGTTTTGTTTGTTTTTGGCTTCCCACCTGTGCAGAGCACAGGTACCCCACGAGTTTATGATAATTGTATGCTTTCATCTCTCACCTGGACTCTGCCAAATATATGAGCATTATATAGGTATGATGTACGTATTGCGATATTTAAACATTTGGTGTAGGGGGGAAGTGTGAGAGGAGTAGAACGGTTTTTGTCCTTTAAGTCAGTATCCTGAATGGATGCCAAATTTGTATGTTCACCTTCTCAATCTTCATGCAACAAAGAGAACCTAGTAGATATTGAAGAACGTTAGAAACACGACACGTACATGATGAATAACACAAAGATACATTGCACCCAATATGTCTTTTATATGACTTGGCTTGCAGTTCTGTTGATTTGGATCAGTTTTGGACAAAAATACATATTAGTACTGGTACATTAGTGTGGTCCAAAAATGCAAAAAAAAATCACTTTTTTATTTGGATTTTGATGCTCTATTGGATTATTGTTAGAAATGGTCTAAATCATTCACCCAAAAAATATTTTGCATCTGAGTCATCTATAAACTCATACACACTCAACATATAAATTTGTCATTTGGTCAATTTTAATGACTTACAAAGACTTTAGAAATATTTTTTTCCTAAATAATGTCATTGATGGTACATACCCCTGTGAAGTCCTCATGGTCGAAACATGAATCAGACATGTATGAACATTGAACATGTTTCAAGCATTGTCAAACATGTTTCGACCATGATGATTTCACACTCACAGGCGCAATGCGCATGCAAAAAGTTATGAACCACAAAATGGCTTTTAGTACAATAGTGCATGTACTTTTTCCACCTAGGTTGCTATTGGATTGTTCTCATTTAGCCAAATTTGGTGAAAAACGCCATATTTCAATTGAAGTGTGTATGAGTTTCTAGATGGAATTGAGCGAAAATATTTGGTGGGTGAATGTTTTAGACCATTTCTAACAATAATCCAGTAGAGCATCAAAATCGGAGAGATCGATGTTTTTTTGGACCACCCTATGGTACATGGTACGATAGTATTCATATAAATTGGTCATTCAAGTATGTCATCCAATGAAAATGATTTGGATGATGAAATGCTTGCATCAAGAATGGGCTGCAGTACATTGATCTGGATTACAGTTCCTAATGTGGTGAGTGTTAAGTAGTTGAGGCTGTTTGTGGTACAGGCAGGTGGCGCCGAGGCCGTGCGGAGTGCACGCCAGAACGCAGTGGCGTGGTTGTACATGGCTGTCGATCTGGTGGAACATTGGCCTGAATGCAGGCCCTTGGAGGAATGCACCATGGAGAATCGCCAAGTCATCGACCTTATTGACCAAATATCTGGTAATTAACACCGCCTTTGTGCCATTACGACTGCCTCGCATCACAATTTCAATTTGGTGTTTGAACATGGTCAACATGTTGGGAATCGGTGAGATCACTAAAATGCACTGTGTTAATGAACTTGATGAATCAGTGTGGAGGTCGTTTGTTAATTTGTGTATCGCACCTGGCTGCTTGTTGCTTCAATTCCAAGAGAGTAGTCGTGTCATCGATGTAGTGACCCCTGTAGGTTCAGGCTAGAATCTGGATGATTTGGGGTTTTGTCCACCAGCAGTAAATGGCACCCTGGTGTTAGTCTCTTCCAACAAAGGCATACTCATTCTTGATGTAACGTCTTGTCCGTGAAGCACCGGAATGCCAGTTTTTATAACAGTGTCGGGAATGAAATCCAGATTAAGCAAGTGATAGGCAAGTATGCCACCTCTGAGCTACAGTCTCGATGTCCATGGAGATTATAATTATAATTGATGAAAAATGGTGAAACTAGAAGGATTTGGTATTGAATTGTTAAAGACAGAGAATTGTTAATTACACTGCCGAGGCGGGAATGTGTGTGTGTGTGTGTGTGTGTGTGTGTGTGTGTGTGTGTGTGTGTGTGTGTGTGTGTGTGTGTGTGTGTGTGTGTGTGTGTGTGTGTGTGTGTGTGTGTGTGTGTGTGTGTGTGTGTGTGTGTGTGTGTGTGTGTGTGTGTGTCGTTGGTTGTTATCTCCATTTCCGGGTTTCAGGTGGTGGAAGTGAGTCCTCCCAGGACCCAAAGTATCCACCTCCGCTTCGGTAAGGGATCACGGTTCATGGACCAAACTGTTCAACCTTTTCAAAGTTTTGTTCCAAGTTCTCTTTTCAGGATCGTCACCGAACCCCGGATTGCCTCCAGTTGTAGTTTATTTGTGATAATATTCTCGGGGACGGTTTTTAAAATCTCAGTGACATTCTTCTTTATTACTTCTGTTCCTCCAATTATCACTGGTACAATTTTGATCTTCAGATTCCAAGATCTTATGACCTCATTTTTGAGGTCCTCGTATTTGGTCATATTCTTGGTTTCTGTGTTGTTTGGGCCAAAATCGCGAGGTACTGATATCTCAGTCATCAATGCTATCTTTTACTTTTTGTTCCCGAGTACGCAATTCTTTATTTTCTGTGTTCACGCTCTATGGAATCAGGTCGTGTGTGTGTTTGGTGTGGTGTGGTGCGGTGTGGTGCGGTGTGGTGCTATGCATCAAAGCCAGATACAGAATTTTTGACACTTCCCACAGTAGCTTATGTGAAGATGAGGCGAGTTATTGACAGTACCATGATTAATGCTCTAACCTACTAGGGGCATTAAATCAGCAAAGTAGCACAGTCATGCTGCCTTTAATGGTATAAGCAAGTATGCACATATATATATATATATGAATGAATGATCGTTTTAAGGCCATTTTCCCCGCTAGAGCGGGGGTTAGCCTTGCGGGCCCCATGACAATCATGGTTCCCTGTTTGAGGCAATGTTTTTATGGCCGGATGCCCTTCCTGACGCCAACCCTTGGTCACGCTCTTACGATGCGCAGGGATACGGTGTACCTATTCTAAACCGGGGTACACACCGGGATCATTCATCCCAGCAAGCTGGTACTCAATTTGCCGACCTCGGAAGGATGACAGGCTGAGTCAACCCCCTTGGCGTTAATTCAGCGATCGACCGGGATTTGAACCCAGGATCCTAGGATCCCAAGCCGGCACCCTAACCGCTAAGGCAACACCAGGCACATGCTGCACACAAATTAATGAATAACTACCACACCCTCCTTGCCTTCCCTCCCTTCCTTGTGTATTTCTGGGACCCTCAACAAAGTCTTGGGTGACACACACACACACACACACACACACACACACACACACACACACACACACACACACACACACACACACACACACACCAGAGCAACAAATTATTGTTGGACTACAAGATAATTGGTTTAGTAGGGCCACAAAAACAATCTGAAGGAAATAAATCTTGTTGCAGTTGGAACAGGGGCACGTGGTTTCTTTTAGCATTATACTTTAGCTTTGTTTCCCTGTTCTTTCACCTGGCTGGCAGCATGGCCCGAGAGGTACGCACACTCGCCCATGAGCTGTTTAGCCTGGGTTTGAATCCAGACCCAGCTATAAACTGTAATCTTGGTGTTTCATTGGCAGGGTTATTCATCAATGTGTGTGGCCTCCCTCGGAAGGACGTTAAACTAGGTGTCCCATCTGCCGGCATTAGTTTGTGGACATTTAAGATTGTACGGTGTTCCTTGTGAAGAGTAGGCGAGCTAACGCCGGCACTCTGAACAATTTCATATGCACACACGGTCGAGTATCCTGTTGGAATTTTGACCATTGCCAATAAACCTCTACAGCAGAACCAGTTCTCTGTGTAGAGCTTGGTACATGGTGATATTGATGATGATCATTTCTTTTACCACCCCATATTCTGTCCAAGCTGAGGTAGAACCAATGAAGCAAGAGTTGCTGCTGTCCCTGGCATCTGGCTGTCCAGAAGTCTGCCATTACGCGAGACTTGCCAAGGCACTCAATGCTGCACAGCTGCGCTTAGACGCCGTGGAAGCCTGCGGACAAGAGACTATCCGTGCTTACCGCCGAGCCGCTGTGCAGCGTGTTTCTCTGCTTCTTCGCTTCCTCGACCATGCTGGAGAGATGGGCGTCGGTTTTGGTCCAGCGGTGGAAGATAACGTTGGTGGGGCAGGAAATTTGCTTGATACAGCACCTCTTGCCGAGGTCCGAGAGACCCTGCATGAGGCCAATCTTCTGAAGGCTGAAATGCTTGGTCTCTGTCACTCTACAAATATGTCAGAGACTCCAACGAAGACAGCATTACAGGAAGAGGATTATAAAACGACGGAAATTGTCGTGGAAAATGAGGGACAGCGACACCAGACACTCTCAGGGTTGCAGAGGCAGCTGCTAGCTCTGCAAGCTCGTTTGGATGAGGTGCAAAGTGGCCGAAACCCGTACGTGCGGCAGGAGCGCAGGCGTGCGGTGCTGGAGGTGCAGGCATTGCTCTCACACGGAGATCTCCTCAACGCATTGGACGAATGGAAAATAAAGATGGGTGCTGAAAATGAGGGCACGCAGCCAGTACATCCGGCAGAAGCATTGGCCTGGAAGGTGGGTACACCTCGGCACATTGATGAGTACATCTTTGCTCCTTTTTCATTGGCTCGTGTCAAATAATTGTGTCGCTTGATTAAAAAGTGCTTTTGGCTTGGTATACCTTTTACACCACCGTTGTATTTTGATTCGTTGTGCCCCTCACTCACTACCTCATCTGTTTTGTGAAATGTATTTTCACAGGTACAGCAGGAGCTCTGTGAGCTGCAAAGACAGGTTCTGTCCTTCTCTGGTCGGCATGGTGACAAGGATTATCTATTCCTCGAAGAATTATTGACGACAACTTCTGGCGTTGGATGCGGTGGAAACGCACGGGGATAGGAGCGCTCGCGACGTGCGCCGCAGTGCAGTCACTACGGCACAGGGAATGTTGTCCTATCTCGATATCAAGTCTGACGATATCGATGACTGACCTTTTGAAGGTGACCTCGATTATTGCCTTTGCTTCGTTGACCACACGGTGATGTCCCGTCATGGACTCGTGGAGCTTGGAGAATGAAGTTTGTTTTGCCACTGGTTGGGACTTGACAGTTGTACTGTACGGTACGCGATCTGTCGCTGATGAATACAAAACGCAGTTTAATTTTCCTTTTTGATCACTAATTTTCGCTGAAGTTACACTTCCTGGTTGCTTGTTAGGAGAACTATTGGTTTTTCAATTGCAGGGCGGCTCCAAACACAGAATCCTCGCCGTCGAGTTCCAGGATCTAATCCGCTTCGAGTCGAAACCCAGCTTTCTGCTTTTGTCTGGTACGGCGTTTTATCTTGAGTAATTGAGCTGACCGGTTGGGTGTGATCTTCTTTGAGGTATTTGATGGCTGCCAATAGTCTAAGGATCGATGTAGACACTGAACTTTCCTGATTGGCTGTTTATTGGAAAAGCTTGTATGTTGCTCCACATTTTGTATTTGCGCTATTTATGTTTTTGTTTGTTTCCTCAATTTGCACTTGTGCGTGGATCGAAAACATGCTGCCGTACCTTTTAGCTTTATGAATGGACCTGGTGAAATCACTAAGTTAATTGTTATTTTACGCGCATCTCATAGCAAGGACGTTCAACTGACTTCCCAGAGGTCGGGGTTCAAATGTTGCTGAAGGAGGAAGTCGATTGAGATTCTGAGCTAATGGAGACTGAGCTAGTCTCGGTAGGTCGCTGAGGGATGGACAAACACACATTTGGCTCAGAAGAGGTCTCCACCGAAGGTGGTTCGGTCATCATCCAATGTCGCACATTGGGGTTGATTCTTCCTCATACCTTCAGGGAAACTTGTAATTGGCACTAGAATGCTACTGCTCATGTTAAAGGGCACCACCCATCCCTCCAACCAGGTATCTAGTCGGTCCCACCCTGTTTCCCGTCATTTCTCTATTATTGTCTCTCTCACGCACACCCACCCCAACATTAGCAACCCTTTAATTGTGTTCAAGGTTGTCTTCTTCTTCCTTCATAATTTCTACAGCAAGGGTGATGGAGGAGCTTAAAGATGGAAAATGAAGAACAAAAGGCATTGCATTGTAGATAATAAAGCAACACTAAGTGTGCAGTTTAGCCACTCTGCACAACGACTTCATTACAAGCACCCACTCAGGTAAGACATTTGTATGATGTCGTTGAGTGTACGGTCCCAAACGCCTTTCTTTTAGGAGAGATAGAATAGTGTGTTCTTCAGGCCCAGATAGTTTAACATCCTTGCTGATGCTTGCCGTGTTCCATCTTTAACAGCACGATAATGGCTACTTATAGTCTGATTATGGTTCCCAGGAAACCTTCTGTGCAACTTCCCTCTAATGTCACATGGTCATCATAACCAATCCCTGTACTGCATTCGGGTGGTCATTTGTTCTCTTTTTTACCTTTTTTTTTTTTTTTTTTTGCATTACAGAAGCATTTTCCTTTCCTCATTGTTTTTGTCCCAGATTGTATGCAATGGTCCTTTTATATCTCCAGTTTCCAAGCTTGCACTGATGACTTTTTCTTCAAACAAATTCCGATTCTTCTTCAAACCTCAAACACTGTGTGTGTGTGTGTGTGTGTGTGTGTGTGTGTGTGTGTGTGTGTGTGTGTGTGTGTGTGTGTGTGTGTGTGTGTGTGTGTGTGTGTGTGTGTGTGTGTGTGTGTGTCGGTCGGTCGGTCGGTAGTGCGCCATCGTATTGTGGAACGAAATGGTAAAATATTACCGTTTGCTCCGACGAAGCGTCAACACCCGAAACCTCAGCTACTCCTTGCTTCCTACAGCGGTTAGCGTACCTCGATTGACGTCCCGTCAATTTCATCTATCCTCTTACCTGTCTACCGACGCAGAACACTGGTTCACCTTCCGTTTACTTATTGCAAGTACCATACCCTTCTGCTCTCGGTTCTATTTCTTTATGCCCTTTCACTTGCAAAATAACCATTTTGCACGGCTGATGCAAGAGCAAAGTGAGTGCAGGCCTACTGTATTACAAGCACGTGCTATATTTCCGGGCATTGTGCAAACGTGACTTTAAAACTATGCACGACCCCTTTTTATTGTCACATCTACGTCCTGTGTGTTCTCTTACTGCCGCAATATACTTTAAATCAATCATCTTTGGCAAAAATTAAATAACCCGTGTTTTCTCATTCACTGAGTGAATTTGTCACAATTCTCAGACTCGGATAACACTGGGTCTTTGTTGTTGTTGTTGTTGGAGCAGATTTGTATCGGTTCTTATTTTGTGAAAATTAGTGGATGGTTTGCCTGCGTCTGTTTACTTTGCACAAGTTGAATTAAAAAGCTTTGGAAACACGATTGAATGGAAATTGTTTTCTCTTGTTACCTCCGCCACCAAAGGTGGACGGAGGTTATGTTTTCACCCCAGTCTGTCTGTCTATGAGCAAGATATATCAAAGCGTTACGGACAGATTCGGCCGAAACCTTGTGGACAGGTTGGGTGTATGACAAGGACAAATTGATTAGATTTTGGTGAAGATCCGGATTGGAATCTGGCCTATCTGTGGGTTACAAAATGTAAACTGTTCAGCCTCGCGGAGGTATGTGCTCTACCTTGCTGTAGTTGTTTTTCAGAATCGAATAGCAAGGCAAAGCATGAATTGATTATATTCCTTAAACATTGCAGCCTTACAAATGTACAAATCACTTACATAAATGAAGACACCAGTCAACGCAGCACTCGACGTCAGACAAACACAGTCCAACGACGCAACTTCCTGGAGTTCTGGGGTTGCCGGTTGCGCCATCTAGTGGCTTTGTTTTCTGTCCTCAGTCAGTGGGGCATTTTTAGGGAGACATCTCACCTCACCAACCTCAACCCTCCTATCTCCAGTCCGATGCAATCCGTGCTTTATCCTCTGAATTCTGCTTGTCCAGTGAGGAAGCGGCACGTACCATTTTAAAAGTGTTTGGTATGACTCGGCAGGGGTTGAAATCGAACCGTTGACCTCCCTGACCACAACAGCACAACCCCACTTAGTCTGGCACGCTTTTACAAAAATATAAATTTTTGACACCCACCTCCCTCCACCCCCACTCCTTCTATTTATACACATTCTCTCTTCTATTTCCTCATATATATATTTTTTTCTCCTTCCCTCACACATTCCACTTGGTTGTTCTGTCTGACCTATGCTCTCTTACTTGGTGATTTCAGTATTTTTTCCTGTTACTCCCATGAGGGTTGTAACCAATTGTTGCTCCGTTATCCTCACTGTCTGTTTAACCTTTTAACCTTGCACTTTCATGATCCTTACCCTTGTAGAGAATAGAAGACTCCTTTGATTGCTTTTCTCAACTTAATTTCTACATTTCAATGCCCCCACCCCCTTTCCAACAAGCTTTTATTCTTCCTCCCTGTTGTCACATACAAATGGCCCCCCATTCCAGCAGGACAATATGTACAGAAGTTGAAGGTTCGTTGAACGTGTGCGGAACAAGTTTTGTGAGGTCTACGCCACCACTGACTTAACTCACTTTGTCTGATGTAAGAGAATATCACTCAAGTGACGACTTCTGATAATTCCACAAGAGGACATTTCCAAACAGTTTGGAAAACGCCCCGTTTGGAACATTTCATCACGACTTGCTTCCACCGGTTTCACAATTAGGTGAAGACAGCCCATAGCTTTTTGAATGTGTGCATACCTGTTGGTGCCGCATGTGTGAAATCGTATTTGAATACATGAAAAGCTTGAAGAAGGACATGTACCACATTTTGTTAATGTAGCTTGTCTTTTTTTAATGTCTCCGCCGACAAAGTTGCAGGAGGCATTATGTTTTTGGGTTGTCTGTCCATCCGTGCGTCCGTGATGGGTTTTTGTTACCACGACAACTTAAGAACAGCTGAAGGGATCCAAGTCAAACTTGGTGCAAGTATGTACAATAATGCAAAGATGAACCGATTAGATGTTGGGGTCAAGAGGTTACCTTCGGTAAAAATTCTGCTACCGCGGTAACTTGTGAACCATTGATGGGATTTTGACCAAACTTGGTAAAAGTATATATTATGATGCAAAGATGAACTGATATTTTGGCATCAAAAGTGAAAGGTCAGAAATCATGTCAGGTGAAAATGTGATACTTGAGAACAGCTGAATCAAATTTAAATCATTTATTTCATTATATCCATTTCAATCCATTATTTATTATCCATTTCATTAAATCATTTCAATCATTATTATCATTACAATAGCCTGGTGTTGGGCTAGCGGCTAGGGTGCCAGCTTAGGATCCCAGGATCCTGGGTTCGAATCCCGGTCGATCGCTGAATTAACGCCAGGGGGGTTGACTCAGCTTGCTTCATCCTTCCGAGGTCGGCTAATTGAGTACCAGTTCACTGGTAATTCCCTGCTTGTCGTAAAAGGCGACAAAAAGGGTTGGCGGCAGGAAGGGGGGCATCGGGCCGTAAAACATTGCTTCAAAAAGGGGACCAAAAAACAACAACAACCACGGTCCCCGAAAAAGGCCAACCCCTGCTTTGCGGGGGGAAATGGCCTCTAAATGTGTTTTTTTATATTTTTTTATTTAAATCAAACTTAGTGCAAGTATGTATAGTGATGTAATAATGTGGGCAGAAGCATATCGGTCAAGGAGTGCCTTTCTGTTTTTGATACAAAGTCGAGGCTCATGAAAGAGCGACAACATAGAATGGATCAGGTTGTAACAACAAACGGAACAGTATAAGGACAGGGGGGAAACACAGCAACTGCAGGGTTGAGGTTAAGGTGCAAGTAGAGGGATGCTTGGACAATAAGGATGCACGGGATGGACAAGATGGATGCAGAAGCAAACTCTCAGGAAGGAAAAAATGGAACTTTGGAAAGAGGTTTGTTTGTGGGGGGGTTGATTGGGGGTGAAAAAAAATCATGGTTTGGATAGGGTTGAGAATGGGTTGCTTTCTGAGATTGTGGTAAACTGCTGTCTTAAAGAATGAGATTGAAGAGAGTGTGGAAGTTGGGTTCCATAGGTGGGGGAAAAAGAGGAATGAGAGGAATGAATGAGTGGAGGTGAGCAGTGATCCTGGATTTAGGTCATTTCATCAGAAAGAGATTGCTGGTGGACCGTGTGCGCCCTTCAGAAACCTGGGGCAGACAAAGCACGGAAAGAGCAGAAGGTGCAAGACCATAAATGAGGTGGTAGAAGACAGAGAGATCACCAACCTGTCTGCAATGGCATAGTGAGAGACCCAGGGGTGTAGTGCCAAATTTTGAGGTACCAGAGCCCTGCAAAAATGTCGGCTGGTGACGTCATCGCCAGATCTTATCAACCGTCACATCAAGTTTTAACATGACATTAACCATGTGAGTCCCCGAAATGAGTGATAAATCAAATGCACACATTTTACCATGATAAACAAGAGAAACGCACACACACACACACACACACACACACACACACACACACACACACACACACCAGAATCCCCATTTAATAAAAAGTCACCGTTTTCGACAAAACTATGTATTTTAAGAAATAAAAAAGTATATATATATATATATATATTTTTTTTTTAACAGTCCAGTTGAGTTCATCACATACTGAACCCTCCGGCGTCCGTCGTCTCGTCGTCTGTCGTCCGTTAACTTTTCGACGTTAACACTCCAGCGTCCACAAATATCAACCGATTCTGATCAAACTTGACATGCAGCATCCTTACCCCAAGGACCAGGTTAGTATTACATTTCAGCCCGATCCGTTGAAAAATGGCGGACTTGGGCGACCATTTTGTTTTTGGTCATGAAAACGACGTTAACACTTGTGTCCACAAATATTAACAGATTTTGATCAAACTTAGAATGTTTAACCCTTACCACACAAGGTAGGTTGCTATTGCATTCCAACCAGATCCGTCACAAAATGGCCGCCATATTGTTTTCAGCTCAAACGACGTTAAGACTTTAACGTCCACAAATATTTATGGATTTTGATCAAACTTGGTGTGCGAGACTCTTACCACACAAGGTAGGTTGCTATCTTAAGTCAAATCTAGTACAGACAACTGACCTACTTTAAAGTTGTCCAGTCAGTTCAGTTGAGTTCTGCTTCCCTGGAAGCTCTAGTTTTTTTAGTACCATGTGGTAAGGTTCGGTAGGATGGCCTCGAGGTATGCACACTGACCTCCAAGCTGTCTAGCCTGGGCCCACGGATTGACATTAACCTGGGTATCCAATCTGTTCGCATTATTTGTTTAGTTGGTTTATTTCTTGGAATTGACGAAAGAAGATAAACCTTTGGGGCCGAATAAATATCCGAGAGTATTGAAGGAGATGTCAGAGCATATAGGCATGATGCTAACGTACTGTTGCGGATTCGGGGGGTCGGCGCTCCCCTTACCAAGGGGGGGTTAATCCCCTTGTCTTTTAAGCTGGCCATCCCCCGATCCTGGAAATTATAACGCTCCTTCCCGGTCGAGATTGGCCAGGGTGATTGGTCAATGGAGTCCCAAATACCCGAGTGCCAATCCGACCGCAAAGCAGGGAGATAACTCCCGCTCGGACCGCTGACAAGATGGAAATTGCCGAGCGGTTTAGCAATCCGAAGCCCGAGCCATTAACAAAAGACTAACACGATCCTGAGCGGTTCCGAATCGTGCCACAGGTACTCAATGGAGAGAAAAGACGAAGACGATCGAATAAGAGGAAACCAAAGTAAAGAAAGAACAAATATGATTTATTACAACAACCAAAGAAGAAGAAACGAAAGGGAAAGAATATACAAGAAGAAGAAGAAGCAGACACAGGGCAACCTTAACTTTTCAATCTTACTTAACCCCAGGACAAACAGACTGACTTACACGGGAGATGGTAATGGGTAGGGGAGGAAGGTCCAGGCAGATGGTAGGGCGTTGAGGTCCGGCTCCGGTCCACTCGAGTCCGGCTCCGGGTCCGCGGCGAAGAACGGCCGGCAGCTTCACGTGGCGTTGGCGCACGACCGGACCTTTTCATATGCGAGGGCTGGACTCCTGCGTACGTAATATGTGCGCCTGCTGCCTCTCTCTCTCTCTCTCTCTCTCTCTCTCTCTCTCTCAATGTTCATACGCACCTTTCAAACGAGATCATCAATCACCAGGTGCGCTCCGCGCTGTCCGTACTATTCGAGCTCTCCCCGCGCAGTCAGTACACAATGGCCTCCCCTCGCGCAGTCCGTACTATTCGAGCTCGCCCCACGCAGTCCGTGAAACGGCTTCGCGCGTGCGTTTATATAGTGCCCCTTTGAAATCAAGCCGCGTATTCTCGCACTCCGCCCACCGGTGAGCTCACCTCAGCCCTGGTTGGTCAGCCGACAGGGCCACGCCTCGTTCTGGGCGCTCCACCCCCTTCTTCTCCGGCTTGACCGCGTGCGTAATGGCAGCCGTGTGAGGCAGCGAACGCTGCTGGCAAGGCGCGTACCACAATTTGGAGAGTAGAGCTGCAAAATGAATGGAATTGAAAAGGACCTATCTTATTTAATTAATGCAACGCAGATGCAACTATTGGGAACACAGCCTTATCTGAAACACATATTAAGGAAATAACTAAAGTCCTATGGTGTCCTACGTGTTGCTTGTGGACTAACTATGGGTGAGACCTTATTAAATGATGGAATATTTACAAGAATTATTTACAAGTGAGGGGTTCTCAAAACCGCAACAATACAGTATATAACATCATGCTTATCTGCTCTGCCAACATGAGTCAGTGTCATTGATGTATTGCAGGCCTACATTTGATCGTATAACATGATAGCCATTCTTCACAAGAACAGCGACATCACTAGTACACCTGGACTTCAACTAGTTGTAGCCTCCAAACTTTTCCAGGGTGTAAATACTTTTTGTAAACATCAGATATATAATTCATGAAATCTGGATAAAAAATGTTTGGAAAGTTTGTCTCGCTTCTGGACCATGTTGTATTCAGCAATTCATCCAGGTCTGTGTTACCTATAACCCTTTTTGTTATAATATCGCTCCCTGCACAAAGTGTCCAACGTATGGACATATCCAAGTTTGATCCCTATTATTTGGCCATGAGAGGACACAGTGCAACAACTCAACCGTTCGTGAACGTGGGTGTTTATTATTATTATGTATTTTAACTGTTGCAGAGCTAAGCCCCGTCGTCGATGGATTGACGTTCCGGAGCGCCGCTCCGGTTCGCTCCGGCTGAACTACACCCCTGGATAGACCCAGAGACTCCGCTTCGTCATGGGAGATTCCAATGATCTGAAAGGCCTTGCTTTTCACAGTGTCTAGCTGAGCAAGGTGTGAGTCGGGGGCACAAGCCCAGAGGGGAGAGCAGTACTGACCAATCTGCAGATGTGGACTTCAAGCAATAGCACTTTTAAAGTTGTGGAGTTTTGAACCAGCTTACTCTGGATGGAGGACATCAAAACTTCATGAAGTTAAATTGAACTGCCTCCCCTCATCTGTAATAAATCCATTATTTCCAACACAATGAGTAAGATTTAACCAAACTTTCCTCTGTTCATGTGGATGACTTTCACAATGCAGGGTGTTTTCCATCAACTCGACCAGAAAATTAGTGTTCATATTCTCGAGAAGAGTTGGCACAAATCAACATTTTTAGCATCAAAAGGTAATTTGCTGCCAAAGAGAATGTTTTACAACTCTGCTGCCTTAAAACAAGGATATACAAGGGACTTTGGAGGAGGCCATTCAGCCCATCATGCCTGTGCTACAGCAACCTCATAAACCATCACACATCCACACACAAGCTTCCCACAAGTCCTATCTATCTCCAATGTACCTATCTAATTCAAACCTATCTCCTTTTTTTTTTGTATACTAAGTCGAGGCTCATATAAGAGCTAACACATAGAACATATAAATGCAGCGGTATAAAAGAGACCATTCCATGCATTAACTAATCTCTAAGTGAAAGAAGATTTATTCGAAAAAATTCTTATTGAAGATCCTGTGAAAGAAAGTGAGAGTTCTAACTTTTATTCTCTTTATCCTCAGACTGTGCCTTCTCCCAAACGTCTCCATCATTTCCTCTCGTAACCGCTTCCTTTCTAATGTATGAAGCTCTGTCTCCTTCAGTCCCTCCTCATAGCTTGGTGTAGCTGGCCAGGAATCAATCTCGTATCTCTATGTTGATACCTCTACATGGCAGCTGTGTTCTTCCTGAGATGTGGTGACCAAAACTATACACAATATTCTGGATGAGGTTTCACTAAATTCCTGTACAGTGCTAACCACAACTTTGTTTCATTTATAATTAATCGTCCGACGAATACAACCTAAAACCCTGTTTACTTTACCTATTGCTGCCTGGCATTGTCCTTTAGTAAATTCTGATTTTAGTAATCAAATTTTAGTAAATTTTATTTAGCTTTTTTTTTTTTTTTTTTTTTTTTTGTAAATCCAACATCGTTAATTTTAGTAATTAAGTAAAAAAAAAATTTTGCCTTTAGTGAATCCATGATGACGACTTTTAATGGAAGATGTCTGTTTAACAATAGCAGCAATGTGATGAGTGCTCTCCAGTTTATGTTGCGCAGATTTGACTTTATATGACGTATAAATCCTGATGATGCATGCTCAAGACTTGTGAATACTCCCAGAAATCGTTATGGTAAGTGTCATATAACATGTCTGCATGAATGTAACCTCATCTAACTATCTTCATAACATCCTACCCTTTAAAGAAATATATATGTGTAATAATAAAAATAAAAATAAAAATAATAATCAAGAAATAGGGGACAGTTTGGAGAAACTTTTTATCCCATATTTTTTTTCATTGGCACCGTAGTTTATATTATGGATGCATATTATGTGCATCCGTCTGAGCTATCAATTTAGCAATAAGTTGGAAACTCAGGATTGTTTATTGATAATTTTTTTGAATTAGTGACTCTCCCGATTCACCCGTAAAACGGGGTGAATAGGGACAGCCATAAAAATCCTATTTATTCCTATTTAACCCATATATGGGGTTAATAGGGATTATAAGTTGCTTTTTAAAAAAACAAGAGAACACTTTCAACCCAAATATCAACAAATCAGTCTGGTTATCAATTTTCAGCGAAAAGGTTTCCGAACTTTTTTCAGTTTGTTGTCCCTATTCACCTTGCTGTCCCGATTCACCCCATTTCACGGTACTGTATATATATATAATATATATATATATATATGTATATGTATATATATATATATATATATGTATGTATATGTATATGTATATATACAGTCACGTGAAAAAGTAAGTACACCCCATGTAAATTTTGACTTTTTCAACATATTTCAACATACAGCTATTTTTTTTTTTTTTTTTTTTTTTTTTTTTTTGCATACAGAGTCGAGGCTCGTGAAAGAGCTAACATTTATCAAACAAACAAATCAAACAAACAAGCAAACAAAGTATATAAAAAGGGGAGCAGTCCACAAGATGGGGAGAGAAGGGGAGGAAACACACAAACACAACATTTGAGAGCAGGGACATCGGGAGATGTGTGGGAGGGAGAGGGCCTGGGGGGAGGCAGTATAGGTATAAAACGCAAGGACACCAAGGACTTCCAGGAAATAAGTCGGCACCTCAAAAAAGTGGATTTGGGGTGAAATTAGCGGGGGTAGAAAAGATCAAAGTTTTGGATTGGGGAAGATAAGAGATGGTGGTGAACAGCCGTTTTAAAGACCTGGAGGGAGGGGTGGGATTGAAGAGAGTGAGGGAGCTTGTTCCAGAGGTGGGAGAAAAGAGGAATGAAGGAGTGAAGGTGAGCAGAGAGTCTTCATTTTGGCAGTTTAACCATAAGAGGGTTGCAGGCAGATCTTGTGTGACCTGTAGGAATATTTGGGGGACAGAGCCCAGAGAGAGCTGGGGGAGCAAGGCCGGAGAGGAGTCGGTAGAAGACGGAAAGACCACCAACCTGCCTGCGGTGAGTAAGTGAAAGGCCCTCGGAGATAGCGTCATCGCGGGAGATTCCAATGATTCTGAACGCGTTGGTTTCAACAGCGTGAAGACGAGCTAGGATTGAGGCAGGAGCACCAGCCCAGAGGGGAGAGCAGTACTCCATTGAGCTGTGGATGAAAGCCTTGTATGTGGTGAGGAGCTCAGGTGTGCTAAGGAAGGACTTCACATGACGGAGGATGCCCAGTCGGCGACTGGCTTTGAAGGCCAGCTTGGAAATGTGGTTTTCCCAGGAAAGATCATGGCAGATAGTGAGACCCAAAAGCTTGAGTGACAGAACTTCTTGGAGAGGATTATTCAGAAAGTAGATGGGAGGGTTTTCTAGTCAGTCTTTTTGGAGAGACATCGTAAGAGTGTGAGATTTGTCAGGATTGAAAGACATGTTCCACTTGTTTGTCCAGTCTGTGATTTTGTCCAGGTCTGCAGAGAGTGAGGAGGCTGCAGACTGCCGATCTGAGGGATGAGGAATGGAGCGGCAGAGAGTGGAGTCATCAGCAAAGAGATAGAGAGGATTTTCAAGAGAGTCAGAGAGATCATTGATGAAGACCAGAAAAAGCACAGGGCCCAGAACACTGCCTTGTGGAACTCCAGTCTGAACAGGAAGAGGAGATGAGAGAAACCCATTCAGGGCCACACGTTGACTACGACTAGAGAGGAAGTCCACCAGCCATGCGTGGAGATTTCCATGGATACCAAAGGAGGAGAGTTTGGTGAGCAGAGCGGGGTGCCAGACCGTATCGAAGGCACGTGATATGTCGAGGGAGACGGCTCTAATTTCCTGTTTGGCATTGAGGACCTCCATCCATTGTTGAGACAGCAGAAGCAGCATGTCCAGAGTAGAGTGACCTGGTCTGAAACCAAATTGATGATCAGAGATCAAGCCATTGGAGAAGAGGAAAGATTTCATATCTGAAGCAATGATGGATTCCATGACTTTGCTGATAATTGGGAGAAGGCTGATTGGTCTGTAGTTGCTAGGATCTGTTTTTGCACCTTTTTTTTGTGTGAAGCGGTGATGTTGGCTGATTTCCAAACAGATGGCAGTTGACCTTGAGCAAAAGAGAGGGTGAAGAGAACAGAGAGAGGGAGTGAAAGAGCGGAAGAACAGGATTTTAGGACCCGTGGGCTGATGCCATCAGGTCCAGTTGCAGAATCAGAGTCGAGGGTTGACAGAAACTTTTCTACTTTGTTAGGAGGAAAGGACGTGGAGTCCAGGAGCAGCTGGGTACGGCGGGTACAGAGAGGGATGGGTTTGGACACAAGATTTAGAGGCAAACACAGAGTTGAGGCATTCAGCTTTTTCACGTGTGGAGTCAGCTGTGTAGCCGTTTGAGGTAAGGGAGGGGATGGAGGGGGAACAAACACCAGAAACAGATTTGACCAGACGCCACCAGGATTTGGAAGAGAGAGACAGATAAGAGAGTTCGGTCTTGGGAACGGAGAGATATTGTTTCCTGGCTCTCCTGAGGGTGGACACACTCGTTTCGGGCTTTGTGAAAGGAAATGAGATTTCCTTCCGTTGGATTTGCTTTCCAGGAGACAACGGCAAGTTGTTTCTGGGCAACAGCCTCACCACAAGATTCTGTGTACCATGGACGGGAGGAAGGGTATGACAACTGAAGACGAGATGGGATAAATCTGTGCATGAGAGAGAGCAATTTACTTTGGAAGAATTCCCAGGATGAGTTGATGTCAGAGGTGGTAGAGATGGGAGACCAGTCCAGATGATTGATGGCTGCTTGAAGACCGTGCCAATTGGCCTGAGTGAAATGCCAGACTCGCAGACGCTGAGCAGGCTCCCTGAGAATGGTCAGAGATGTCCACTTTAACAAGCACATGATCAGATGAGCCGATTGGAGCAGAAGAAGAGCAGCAGACATTTGCAGGGAAGTTAGTCATAATCAAGTCCAGAAGAGAAGATGCTCCGTTGACTGAGATCCGGGTCGGGAAATTGACAGATTGTGTCAGTCCCAGTAAGTCGCAGAAGTCCTTTGCTGAGGAGCCATGGCTGTTGAGAGTGGTACCCACACCCAGCCAACTGGCATGGTGACAATTGAAATCACCACATATGAGGAAGAGAGAGTTGGGATGAGTAGATAGAAGTTGGTCCATATTATCAGACAGCGAGATGTAGATGGAGTCATCACTGTTTCGTGGACGGTACAACACACATATGAACAAGAGGTGGGAGCAAAGGGGAAGCCGTAGCCAGAGGTATTCATGGGGGTGAGGTGGAGAGAGTGCAGTGCAGGGCGAGTGAGGAAGAGAGTTTTTGATAAAGATAGCAACCCCACCTCCAGGACGAGGCTCAGGTCTATCATACCGGAGGAGGGAGTAACCCGGGAGAGATACGAAGGAATCAGAGACATCACGAAGGAGGAAAGTTTCTGTTAAGCAGATCACGTCTGGTTTGTCAGAAGCAACCTGTATGGAGAGATCAGTTAAGTTTGAACGAATGCCGCAGATGTTTGAGGTCCATACCGTTAATGAAGAGGAAGGGGGAGCATCGGATACAGAACAGGGGGGAGGAGGGGTAGGGTAAGATGTGGAAGAGGTGGAAGAGGTAGGGAGAGCTGTTGAAGGTGTGTCAGAGATTTCAGAATAGCTCGGATAAAGGGAAGGATGGGGCGGACAAAAGGTTTGATGGTGATTGGGTGAGGCACAATGAGGTGTTATTTGAGGAGGGGGAAGAGCGAGGCAGAAGGTTTGGGGAGATGGAGGTGAGAGTTGGAAGGGGGAAGAAGCGGGGAGGACGCTTTGAGGAGGGGGAGTGAGAAGGGGGAAATTGAGAATAAATGAGGGTGGGAATATTTGAAGGGGAGGGGCGAGGGGGGAGTTTAGGAGGGAAGGGACAAGGGGAGGGATTTGAAAGGGATAGGATATGGGGGAGATTTGGAGGGGAGGGGTGAGGGGGAAGTCTAGGAGGGGAGGGGTGAGGTGGAGTCTTGGAGGGGAGGGGTGTGGGGGGAGTTTAGGAGGGAAGGGGCTAGGGGGGAGATTTGAAAGCGATGGGTGATGGGGAGGATTTGGAGGGGAGGGGCAAGGGGGAAGATTTGAAAAGGATGGGTGATGGGGAAGATTTGGAGGGGAGGGGTGATGGGGAACATTTGGATGGGAGGGGTTATGGGGAAGATTTGGAGGGGAGGGGTGAGATTGGATTTTAGAAAGTGTACGATTAATGGGAAACAAACATTTATTGCAAAATGAGTTTCTTGTGACCTTCGAGTCAAAAATACGTTTAAGGACGCTGGAAGGAGGATGGAGTGCAGGAGAGTTTAGGAAATGTAGAAAAGAGGCACTGTAAGAGATGGAATTTTTTTTGGGGATTAATAGATTTGGTGAGCAAGTCGAAAGCAACCTTTTAAAGAAGAAGAAGAAAAAGGTGTTATAATATACGACGGAATACAGAACTTGAGGGGAAAGTGTAAACATTTTAAAGTTTAACAGTGAAAACTATCTGGGGAAATGGGGGAGAAACACGTGGCCGAAGAACGAACGAACGAATAAGAACGAATAAACGAATGAGAACAACGAATAAGAACAGAGAAGGAAAAAAAAATGTTTTTTTTTTTTTTGAGTTGAGATATTAAACAAGGAAGTAGGCTATGGGGTGAAAAGACTGGGAAAAACAGAGAACGAAAGTTATTGGAGCACAAATGACGGACCGCTGAGAGAAAAACAAAGCCTCAAGGTTGGACACTGTACGAGGCCTCAAAAAACACGACACTAATTAACACGATTTACTATACAGGTATGAAAGATTTGCACCGAAAATCTTCCTCGGGCCACACTATACGTACACACACCATAAAATAAATACAGTTGTAACGAAAATACAAATGGGAACAATTACTTAACTTCGATTTCGATGGAGAGCGTGGACAGCTGCAAATAAACGAAACCTCGCCGGCAAGACCGGAAGCGGCAGTCAACAATATCTTCATTTGATCTTCATTTCAACAATATTGAGAGATAAAGGTGATATAATATAACAAATATCATGAAACATTTACATTTTGTAGTCCATTGTATAATTTAAATAAACATAAATGCAAATTTCGCATGTGGAAAAAGTAAGTACACCCTTGGCTCGAATAGGTGGTATTGCCCCCTTTGGCAGAAACAACCTCAAATAGGCGTTTCTTATAACTGTCTACCAGTCTCTGACATCGACTGGGAGAAATTTTTGCCCACTCCATGCAGAATTCTTTCAGCTGTGCGATGTTTGAGGGGTTTCTTGCATGCACAGCTCGTTTCAAATCCCCCCACAACATCTCGATGGGATTTAGATCCGGGCTTTGACTTGGCCATTCCAGAACCCTCCATTTCTTTCTTTTCAGCCATTCCTTGGTGGATTTACTGGTATGTTTTGGGTCATTGTCATATTGCAAGGTCCACCCTCGGTTGAGCTTCAACTTTCTGACAGATGGCCTCACATTATCATCAAGCACCCTCTGGTACAATGAAGAATTCATCGTGGATTCTATGATGGTGAGCTGCCCAGGCCCTGATGCAGCAAAGCTGCCCCAAACCATAATATTTCCACCACCATGCTTTACAGTTGGTATCAGGTTCTTGTGGTCAAATGCTGCATTTGGTTTCCGCCAAACATGTCTTCTGGTACTGTGGCCAAATAGCTCTACCTTTGACTCATCTGTCCAGAGCACATAGCTCCAGAAGTGCTGGTCTTTGCCTAGGTGGTCATTGGCAAACTTTAGTCTTGCTCTGATGTTCTTTCTGGACAGCAAAGGTTTCCTCCTGGCACACCTCCCATGTAGATCAAATTTGTGCAGCCTCTTTTTAATGGTAGACTCATGCACTTTGACATCAACAGTGGCAAGAGCTACCTGTAGGTCCCATGATGACATTCTGGGATTCTTTGAGACTTCTTTCAGCATCTTGCTGTCTGCTCTCGGGCTGAACTTGCTGGAGTGGCCTGGCCTGAACAAGTTGGCATTTGTTTGGAATCTTCTCCTCTTGTAGATGATCTTCCGGACAGTCGATTGATTGATTTCAAATTGTTTGGAGATATTTTTAAATCCCTTCCCAGACTTGTAGGCATCTATAACCTTCTTTCTGAAGGCCTCAGAGAGCTCTTTTGATCTAGTCATGGTGACGCCGCACACTTCAACAACAAAGAGCAAACCAAACTAAATGTCTGAGGTTTAAATTAGACAGGTTCCTCCAAGATCCTCTCCAACGATGTTCTAATCATTTGCACCTGAGATGGTGCACCTGATTCTAATTTTAGGTATTTGAAGTCGTGATAAATGTAAGGGTGTACTTACTTTTTCCACATGTGAAATTTGCATTTATGTTTATTTAAATTATACAATGGACTACAAAATGTAAATGTTTCATGATATTTGTTAGATTATATCACCTTTATCTCTCAATATTGTTGAAATGAAGATCAAATAGCTGTATGTTGAAATATGTTGAAAAAGTCAAAACTTTACATGGGGGTGTACTTACTTTTTCCCGTGACTGTACATCCAATGAATCCATTTTTAGTACTCAGACCTTTATCAGAACGACTCAACATTTCGGCCAGCAACCCGGCTTGAACCGGGCTTCCACTAGCCTTTATCAAGAGCAAGTTTTCTTGTTTACCTCCTCACGGGATATACCTGGGGCGCGGGTGTGAGGCTATTCCATCGACTAATCACAAAGCTATGTTGCGAGACCTCGTGGCCATTGATCCGTGGCAAGCTTGTGTTGCAAGTGTTTTGCATCTGTTAGGGAGGTTCTTTGCATTTTATTATCCCCGTTCCCTGTGTTGGTCATGACACACTTTGTCTCCGTCCTCTCGCTATCGGCACCTCTTTGTGTGTATCTGTGTATAAGAGGGCATATGCCTGTGAGAAGGCTACAGGCTCCTCTGTCAGATGATACCTCGTTTGCCCAGTGTACTATTCCATGTGCGTACCTCCAGTATTCGCCTCCTGGCACGGTTCGGGGATACTGCCAGGACGTTCACATTGTCCTATAGGGGAACATGGCCCGCTTGGCTTTGCAATGCCAGACTTTTCTGGGTGATTACACTCTAAGGCCTTCCGGTGTTCTTTCAATTTCATGCGTTCATTACAGTTTCTTGCGCTGGCCGAACGTTCTTCCAGTCTCCCCTATGTATTGCGCACCACAGCTGCATGGAATAGTGTATACCACACCTGTGCAGTCATTATTTTGTATTCTGTCCTTGACGTTGGTCAGTGCTTATCTCAAGGTGTATACCGGTTGATAGTTAACCTGAATGGAAGCTTAAGTACTTAAGTACCGAATAGATGTAAGAAGAAAGCCAATGGCTACCTGGACCACCTCTGTCCAAAAAACAAAATGTTACTGGCAGCAACAAAAACTCAGGAAATTCTACAGAAATTCCACAATGACAAGCAGTCCATGCGCTATCGCATTTAAATGCTGAATGTCGAGCAAGGAAGCAGAACAGATCACTTTAACACATTTAAAGTCTTTGGTATGATTCAGACGGGGTTCGAACCACCGACCTCCCAGACTCAGAAACAGACACTTTAACCATTACCCCACCTGTAGCTTTTAATAATGATGGCATGTTAAGACCTGTACATGGAAACCCTTGGGCGTTGTTCTCTCATCTACCTAATGCGGGTCAATCAGGTAATTGTGCGAGGATGAGGATGTGGGAAATGCTTGCTTTGGTGGGATGGAGGAAGGGGAGGGTGGGGTAACATTGCCTTGTTTGCCATTTTTGAACGATTCCTTATTTGATTGATACAAAAACAACTTTTGAGACTGCATTTGTATACTTTTACATGTAAGGGTTGTTCAAATTTGACCTCAGCATTTGTTTATGAGCAACACATCTAGATCAATCTTTTGAGAGAATTTGTTTTGATGGAGTTGATAGCTTATTGAGATAAGCTGAAGGGAGTGTTGAAGAAACAGGCTTGTTTTCCCTGTAATCATGCAGTGTCGGCTTTATTCAGAAAAAACAGGACAACCTGTAACAACACAGATGCACACCGAAGCACAACACATAATACAACAGAATTAGTCAATTATGCCTACAGCTATTTGTGTATCTACCATAGTTGATTCAGTGCCTATTAAGACACACAAGTTCGTACAGCATATATCTTGAATATCGCAGTGCACTATGGCTAATGGAAGGATCTGTGACTTACAGTACAGAGGACCTGGATTGACAATCTATGGCATTCTCCCCTTCTTAGAAAAATTAATTAGTAAGCCCATACAGATCTAGGTGTGTTTCTGTTATGCTCGAACATGCACAGTCGAGGCACATCAGGAACCATCTTAGGAGTACTTCCAACATCTGAGAGAGAAGCCGGCAGAATGTTCATTACCATTCGTGAGCTGATTGTGTGATAGAACTCCCCTACCTCCCACACCCCCTTGTTGTGTCCTGACCAGCCCAGATGGTGTATGGTCAGGATGATCTATGTCACCAGAGTTTTGGACCTCACCACGTGGTGCCAGGTAGCGTCGAGCTACAGTTGTCTCTTTAACTCTAGGGAAATGCACATGGGCATACTGGGTATTAGCCTCAAGCAGTTCCATATCCCCAATGACAGGGTCATACTTTAATTTCTGCCCATGACATTTCAAGAGAACAGGTCCGGGTGAGGAAAGCCATGATGGAATTGGGCAGCCACTTGTAGACCTACATTAGTAATTGAATAAATGGTCGTGTGGAGTAACATTTGTGGCAGTCGGGAGTAATGAATCGTCTGACTGCACGCCCTCCCATTGAAGGCTTGATAGGAGTTATATTCTTCCAAATCGCACCGTTTTAATGCTCACACTGGCTGTTCCATTCGGGATTATAGGGAGTAGTGCAACAGGTCGAGATGCTACTGTAGTGTAGGAAGTGCTTCAATTCTGATGACATAAAGGAACTTCCCCTGTCAGAATGTATGTAAGCCGGCATACCAAATATAGTGTTGCGGATCTCAGCATCGGCCTTTCCCCTTACCAAGGGGGGATTAGCCCCCTTGTCTTTTACTAGCCGACGAGACCCGGGACCTATGACGTCCTTCCCGGACAGCGTTAAATAGGGTTTTAGGACTATGAATTCGCTATTACCAAAGTACTAACGCTGGCTGGAAATGAGGAAATAAGCCCCGCCCGAATCACGGGTGTTAGTGGAAACGCCGAGCGGTAGCGACCCGTGACCCGAGCCGTTATCAAGGACTAAACCCGATCCAAGCGGTTCGTAATCGTGCCACGCTTACCCAATGAAGGAAATGACTGAAACGGTCGAATTTGGGAAGAAAAGGAACAACAGAATTTATTTACACTTTGCACAATAAAGAAGAAGAAGAAGAATACACAGTGCAGCCTTATACAGCCTTAACTTATCCCTGGACAAACGGGCCCGTCACACTCAGACACACTCACACGGGGTTGCAGACGAACAGGTCGATGGTCCAGGGATGGCGTCCAGGCAGCTCGTTCTCCGGTCCCCAACTCGCACCGCGAAGCAGATGAACCAGACGGCAGGAGCTCTCCGCGTGTCGTTTGCGCATGCAGGATTATCACAGGGCAACGGTAGGCTGGTTTTGGCGGTTGCACTCGCGGCTCAGCCGCGTACGTAATAAGCGAACAGTTCCAATAACCGCGAACAATGCGCTCTTCAGTCTCTCAATGCGTTCTCTCAATACCATTCGCTCGCGATGCGTGACTCCCTTCTCATCTCAGGTGAACTCGCCGAGTGCCTCTCCCTTCTCATCTCTTCTCCAGCCAGTCCTGTTGCACGAGTCCTCATCACGTCCTTCGTAAGCGCCTCTCCCTTCTCATCTCTCAACTTCAACACCGCGCATCCCTTTCTCATCTCTCAACTACTCTCAACGCTCGTGCCGACCAGTCCTTTCGCATCAGTCCTGTTCAAGGGCTTTGTGCACTGACTTATATAGCCTTGCCCAGCCAACCCTCTCGAACTTACTCGATGCGTCGTGCCACGCCCTATCAAGCCATGCCCACCGAGCTCTGGTTGGTTGTTGCCCTTACCGTCACGGCCTTCTGCCGCGTTGCTTGACGCGGCCACACCTCGACCCTCGCACTCCTCCCCCTTTTCAGGCCTACCTCGTGGTTACCCGACTAGTTTCGAGCGAAACCAAGGGCAGCGAACGCTGCTGGTGGCCAAAGCGTAACAAACTGCTGTGGGTAGCCCAAAGGGTAACAAACTTGAGGGATGCCAAATGGAGCGCGGGATCGATTTTGCCCATGATGGAAATTGGAGGGTGGCCGCGTAATGAAAGGACCTAAGCTTATTATTTCTTCACACAACGCAGATGTTACGAGTGAAATGGCCTACTCTTACACATACTATGACATAACTATTTCTAACGGGCCTACGTGTTGCTTGTGGACTAACTATGGGGGGCAAACCTTTAACCTTTAATGATGTTATATGTACAATTCTCAAAACCTCAACAATAGTATAAAGTTGACGAAGACATCTTTGCACGCCAGGACAAGGAGAAGCAAACGGGAAACGAGAGAACTCGTATATCACAGCAAGCAAGTGGTGGTTAGCTGTAGATGACGGTTCGAGCCCCTTGAAAACCATACTGAGCCTTTTGAAGGGTTGTGTAGCTTTTATCAAGTGTGATGGCTGTGCTGGATGTTATCTTTGTTTGCACTCAGCACACACTGGATAGGAGGCCGTTATCTTCTTCACATCCTCAACAGAGAAGGGAAGATTCTGAGTTTTTACGAAATGTACCATGCTTTGTGACACCCGGGTGGCTGAGAGAATTCTGTAGTTCGATCAAGGCATCTGTACTGATTGTTGAGCAGTGGATAATGTGTCTGCCACTATGTTCTTGCTCCTAGGTCGGAACTGTATGTCAAAGTTTTAACAAGCAGGCTCGATCCTCCATCTTTGTAATTTATCATTCTTGATCTTGCCCGATTGTTTGGAGTCAAACATGAAGGTTATGAACGTCTGATCGATCAGGTTGAAGTGGCGCCCAGTAGTAAGGGCATTTTATGAGATATTTCACAAATCTGTTAACTAAATTGTTACCAAAACATTTCTTCACCAATATGTTTGTAAAGGTGTGTAATAACATGTGTTAAAATGTTGAAGTTCAACTCCCGTGGGAAACCCAGAAAAAAGCTGTTGAATTCGGGTACCGAAAAATTATTTTCGAGAAATTTTTTTTTTTTTATCGGCCCTTAAGTAACTTATGAGGGGTCAAATAAGGGTTTTTCATGATTCTGAGTTGATTGTTAACATTTATATTTTCACTTTTACATTTACACACAAAGTAGCTTTTATTTCACATACATATATAATACTCAAGAGTTATTTCTCATTCACAATGTCAGAAGTTTCAACAGTCATTGTCTATGTCTTCTTCAGACTCAACAACATCATGACTGCAGTTTCTGCATGTAATGCCATTACAGACTCCACAGGCCGAGATGCACGTGACCCCATTCTTCTTGCAGCTGCATCGCCGGTTGCTGCAATCTCCATGACAATTACAGCTCATGAACTGCAGTAGCTCCTCAGGAGCCGTGGGGTCCAGTGTTGGAACTGGCTCATACCCATGCACACCTATTGTCCATCCATAGTCACTGGGGTTCAGAGACATGCTCTGTAGAAGGATCCAGTCCCGGGTCTGCAGGTAGGCACGGAGTGAATGTTGTGCAGCTGCACCCTCTGTTGGAGGTAGAGTCTCGGGTTTGATCACTCCTGCCGCTGCCTTCCTTGAGAACATGTTGTACCGAATTTCACCCAATGTAGTATCTCGTCCATGGTAAATGTACTTGAAAATCGCAGTACCAGCCTGAATCACTGTTTCCTTGGTGGCTTCTGTGTCAAGGAAGATGTCGATGTACTCAGCCGCGTCCTCTTCGGAAAAGGACTTCACCCGGGGGAAAGCTGCTGTTGTCTGTGGATCTGGCAAAGGTGGTGCCGGAGAGGTGACTTCGATCCAACCCATTGAGTGAAAGGGAGTGTTTCCGTGAATAGAGACAATGTTTAAATCTATATTGTCTCCAACAAACTGAGTGACTGCATTGTTTGTTTCCCCAACCTCCATAAAGACCACCTGATCATTACTTGACAATTAACTTTCACTGGCTGGCACTTTGGCTGTCATCACTGATTGATCCTCAAGCGCAGCATCAACCGCAACCTCATCATTGATCTGTTCATCGGTTTCCTCCACAATGGTGTCAAGAGTGCCAGAAGTATCTGGAACATCATCTCCACTCCTACTATTAAGGAAGCAGTATTTGTAGTTTTGTGTCTCCGTGTAAGACTCAGTGTATCCCAGCCGGTGGAACTTGTTGAGCATCCATTTTGACCCAAATCTATGATCAAGTTGTATGGCAAGCCCCATTTGGTGTGGCAATACTCCAGACCGAGGTCGACAGGCCTTAATCAAATTCTGCCCTCAAACGGCAACTCTTTCGTCTGTCTTGACAATCGGTCTCAAGAACATCTGAAGGCTTGCAGGAACAAGTGTCAGCTGACTATCGATGTCAGTCATACTGTGTGTGGTGGGGTATGACTTTGGACCTAAATCAATCAAGGCAATATCATTGGATATGAACTTGAGTGCCGTCTTTATGATCTGAGTCTTCTCATCTCCATGGTCAAGATTAGCATGATGCGCTCGCAGAATATTGTCGGTGCCATCTTTGAGACAGAGTACATCTGCCCTTCTTTCCTGTGTTGTGAAATACAAGGTGTCTTCGTATTTCTCTAGAAGTTTTATCTTTAGCCAATGCTTTGAATAAGAAAGGCTCTTCTCTGGTGACTGATCAAACTCCTGCAGCTTTTCATGGACTTGGTCCATGTTCATTACCCCATGCTCTAATTCTGAGTCTAACCATTCGCAGAATTCAATAAAAACTGCCTCTCGCTCCTCATCAATACTCCTCTGTCCTCTCTTCCTTTTTCCTTCCTCATCAGTCTTGGACAAACTGTCACCTCTCGCAAACATAAGTTTGCATCGCAAATGGTACAGTGTTTCTTCTGCTACCAAGTCGTTGATCCCTTCCAGGCGTCCAGTGACTTCAGTGCCCCAATCATCCCCGCGACTCCGTGCTGTCTTCAGCAAGCTTGCCTTTAGTGTATCTGCAGTCAAATTATCTGGCACTCTGTATTTCTTTCTAGCTTGTGCTGGATTATTTTTGTAGGGCTGGTTGGTTGCAAAGAATGCATACATCCTTATACAGGAGGTCAACTGACTGTGATCTTCTAGAACTGCAGCCAGTTGATGAACTGAACTCACAAGTAGTGCGTCTTCTCTTCAACTTTGATGACTCTTTCTCTGCCTTTGATGCTTGAGCTGACTTCTTGGTGGTTGCAACAAAGTTGTTGTACAGATCATTTTTACACTTCTGGTGGTACCTCAGTTTTCCTTCCTTTTGAGCCTCCTTCATACGTTCCACAACAGTAACATTTTCGACAGTTTTTGCTTGTTTCAATAAAGTTGAGTATCCCTTTGGAGTTGCCTGTATGAGCCTTTCAGCTGGTGTATCCGAGCGTGCACAGATGAAGCAATTGAGCACAGGTGGAGTAACGTCTTCATCCATATTGCTAGACTCCATGTCCTGCAAAGTAGAAAATGAGATATATTTAGAAATTATTTTTCCACAAAGGAGTGTCTGTGGTGAAATATAAATGTTAACAATCAACTCAGAATCATGAAAAACCCTTATTTGACCCCTCATAAGTTACTTAAGGGCCGATTAAAAAAAAAAAAAATTCTCGAAAATAATTTTTCGGTACCCGAATTCAACAGCTTTTTTTCTGGGTTTCCCACGGCAGTTGACCTTCAACATTTTAACACATGTTATTACACACCTTTACAAACATATTGGTGAAGAAATTTTTTGGTAACAATTTAGTTAACAGATTTTCATATGTTTCCCTTACTACAGTTAGATAGTGTCGCCACTTACACAACGATTCAACAATAGCATAGGCCTCTTTCTCCATTGAAGAATGTTTGCATTCACTCGCATTCAATGTCCTGGAGAAAGATTTCATGGGCCTCCTGGCTTGGTTAAGAGTGGCGGCTATCACAATGTCAGTCTAAACAACAAATGGGATGTATTCATCTATAGAATGAACCACTGATTCCTCCACATCTGCTTTTATATCTGAAAAAGCTAGTTGGGCTGCATTAGACATAGGAAACTAATGAACCTGAACAAGGGGGCTGATCTCCTAGTAGTTAACAATCCACTGAAAGTAGTACAAAAACATACCCAGTGCTCGACGTAGAGACCTCATATTCTCTGGAAGAGGAAGGTCGTGGAGTGGTTGAAGTCTGTCGGGCCTGATTTCGCCATTCCAAATTGTGTATCCCGAGAGACCAACTGAGGCTACAGTGAATAAACAGTTATCAGGGTTGAAGGTTAGGGCAAACCTCTTTGCGGCTTTGAAAAACTTGTGAAGATTGGCGTCATGCTGTTCCGTACTTTTTCCACAGACAGTAATGTTATCCAGGTAAGCATTGGTATCAGAAACTCTATTGTCTGCAATAAACGGATCTATCACCCATTGGAAATGGGTGACTGTATTTGTCACCTTGAATGGAATTTTGCGAAATTGATACAACTCCCTGCATGCCTCAAAAGCAGTATACGGTTTGTGTTAATCTCTGATAGGGACCTCGTGGTAAGTGGACTTCAGATCAATAGTACTGTAAAGTTGATACCTTACTGTGCTACCTAGTTGACCAACTCATTTATTTTAGGTCGTGGGTAGGCATCTAGTTATGTGAAGCGTTTGACAGTCTGCAAATAATCAATCACCCTCCGCCTTTTGTGTTGCTCATTTCTTGTAACTAAAACTTGAGCTCGCCAGGGCAAGGTGCTGGGCTCAATGATGCCCTCTTCGAGTAGCCTTCTTGTTTCTGACTCAACGAAACAGCTGTCTGCTGCACTGTACTTTCTCGACCGAACAGCAATGGGCTTGCAATCGGAAGTGAGATTGGCAAAAAGTGGTGGTGGAGGAATGGAGAGGGTAGCTAGCAAAAAGACAGAGAGCGGGACAGACTCATTGATCATATCAAAAGTTCCCACAGAAAAAGCACTTCTGTTGCTTTCCAGCAGCATCGACTACTTGGAGAGACATCTGGAGGAGTAGGTCGGCAAGTCCTTGTTTCGGCTTCGGCAGTAGGTCTGTCGACCAAAGAAATTGTGACAGTGTTCAGGGGTGTTACAGGTGCCGTATATGACTCGGAACACGTCTGCACATGATTAAGCACCCGAGCCTGGACAAAAGCTGTCGTGAGATCTAACATTTCATTCTCGAGGAGCCATTGGTGAATGACATGAGACTGAAATCCACTTATGAAGGCATCCCAGTTGAACTGCTCCTTGTAGTCTTGAGTAAAATGCCAGCGGCATAGAAAAGACCCCTTTATATAAGGGTATGTGCCACGTGCCAAAGTAGAGAAAAGAAGGGACATTCCATAGCTTATAGAAAATGTCGAACAATAGAAAAGAAGGGACATTTAAAAAATCTCGTGTGCATGCTGTACTATCCTTGTGGCCTTGGGAGAAACCAAGTAATGCTCTAGAAAAGTTCATATAAAGGGGCGCCAATTTGATGAAGAAATCAATGTATTTTATTTGCCAGATGTAGGGCGCCCCTTTCCGGCAGCTGCCCATCCATCTGTGGAGCCGGATGTTCATGGCAGTGAGAGTAGTGTGGATGCTCCTCTGGTTTTGGTTGAGCCTAGTTTGGTGTCTGGTGGGGAGCCGTCATCTGTTTCCAATACCTCACCATCGCCGGTTGTGTCCAAGGCTCAAGCCCGCGTGTTTCTTCTCAACGAATTGTGTGACCAGCATATTTGAAAGACGATGTGACTTAAGGGTTGAGGAGTGTAGTGCCGTGTACGACCCAGTGAGGCTGCTGTGGGTGGGTCCGAGTGAGGCCGCTGTGGGTGGGTCCGAGTGAGGCCACTGTGGGCGGGCCCGAGTGAGGCCACTGTGGGTGGGTCCGAGTGAGGCCGCTGTGGGTGGGTCCGAGTGAGGCCGCTGTGGGTGGGTCCGAGTGAGGCCGCTGTGGGTGGGCCCGAGTGAGGCCACTGTGGGTGGGCCCGAGTGAGGCCACTGTGGGTGGGCCCGAGTGAGGCCACTGTGGGTGGGTCCGAGTGAGGCCCTTGTGGATGGGTCCGGGTGAGGCCGATGTGGGTGGGTCCGAGTGAGGCCTGTGTTGCCTGGAGTAAAAGATAGTGCTTGATCCTCTCTGCGTGTCCGCGTCTTTATAACAGACATTACACCGGTGCCCCGGCAATGCCATGCGCTGGAGGATGTCATTTATTTATTTGGCATGGTGGCAGTGTACTTTGAATGTATCTGTACTTGTTTCACATTTTGTTGTGTTACAGCCTGAATTAAAAATGGATTAAATTGAGATTTTTTTTTAATCACTGATTTACACGTAATACCTCATAATGTCAAAGTGGAATTTTATTTTCAGAAGGTTTTACAAAATAATAAAAAATGAAACACAGAAATAATCTCCTGAGTCAATACTTCATAGGAGCTTATTGGGAAGAAATTCTAGCTTCGAATCTTCTTGGGTATGTACACACACACACACACACACACACACACACACACACACACACACACACACACACACACACACACACACACACACACACACAATCTAAACGGTTTGATTTACACTTGTGGAAGCACTGTCTTAGACGGGGAGATTAGCATTAGCCTTAAAGGAGGGGATGGGATTTGTATTATTACGTTTGTGGGAATGTCGGTCATTTGGGAGGTGTGTTGTTTGGGGTGTGTTGCATAGGGGTGTCAGTTCGGTTGTGGTTCCCCAAATAGGACCTTTTGGTATTTATTTTTCCTTTTTCTTAAAGTTTACCCCATACCGACTCCCTTTACGCCACGTGATTTTGACTGTTGGTGGTGTTGCACAAAAACAGCTTTGGGAAGGATTCAACATTTTTCTGACGAGCAAAAAAAGGGCAGGAAAAGGAAGATGAAAAAGAAACGCGGCTGGCGTGGAGGCCTTGCTGATTTACCATTTCCTGGACTTTGTGAAGCAGATTTACAAGGACCTAGCAAAAGTAGTGTGCCTGAAGAAGTCGAAGTTTCTCGGAAACCAAAAGCTGTCCCAGAAGCAAGAAAGTGGGGGAGAAGGATGGAGGGAAGAAGAAGAGCGGCTCTTGGCAGGGTGGTGAAAATGCGATCCTTGCTCGTGGAGGTTGATGAAAGGAGAGGGGGATTGCGGAACGTTGGTGAACCTTGGTTCCCGCCAAGCCCGCTCTGACGAACATTGATTAAGCTGCTCTTTAAACAGGCCTGAACCTCATTCCATCCCCATCCTCAAATCACATTTTATTTCAATTCCCTGCGATTATTATTTTATTACTTTGCTTACCTTCCCTTCCCTTCCCTGGGTTAGATGGAGTGTTGTGTGTGGATGTTGTGTCGGCCTTTCATATCAGTTGTATGTGGCCTGTGTTAATTGTTTCAGTCTGTCATTATTAATTAATTAAGTCTGTCATACTTGTACTTATATGATTTGATTATTGTATTGTTTTGCATTATTTGAAGTAAATTGATTGTATTTCATTTTGTTCGACTTACCTTTTTCGGATCGGTTTGCAAGCTCCCCTGAACTGACACTAGTGACAGTGTGGCAGTTTAAACTCCTTGCACTAAACCAAAAGTTCAAGCTTACAAAAACCGCTCGGCCAGCTTGCGGACCTCAGCCGGCGGGTTGGGGATAGGACTTGGGGTCGCTAACATTAGTCACCCTATAACACACTTAGTCGGGAGTGACGTTTGGGACTCAGGTCCTCATCCTCGACGCCCGTAACAGTATTTTCTATTTTACATGTTACGTACAGTACACAAATATCACACACGCACACGAAGGTGGATACTTTCAGACCTGGGGGAACTCCGTTCCACCTTCTGAAACCTGCAAATGGAGAAAACAATGAACGAGAAAAGCCACTCACTGGCTGGAACGTAATAAAACATTCAGTGGAAGTTTTAAACTCAGAGACTCAATTCATCGAACACTTTCGCAAAAGCGTTTTAAGGAACATCACATAACGATATCTAGTTTAAAAGTGTTAAAAAGTTTAGACATTAAAAATTCTGTACCTTCATGTCCACTCGCTTGAGGGCGCTATTTCTCCAGCATTCCAGAGGGCTGATTTCCCTCACAGTGGCAAAGGCAATCGCCATATGGAAGAACATTTAAATATATATTTTCTATTAATAGCCGCCATTCCAGCAGGTGCGAAGGCGACATTTCTCTTCAATCTGTCGACACACCAGAACTGGGAGCAGATCTGTTATTGCAATATGTCTCGAGATTACCCTGCAGGTATCCCTATTATTAATCGATGTGCGCAGTGTGGAAAACGGGTTAAATTTTAATTTTATATTTGAAACAAACAATTGTACAGTAAAATATCAGAATATTTTTCTCATTTTTATCAACTTCATAATTTCTATTTCTTCCCTTTGGTGTGATGCAGCGTCAGGTGACATTGTCAATCGTGTGTGTGTGTATGTGCACGAAGGTTGTTGGACTTGAGATGGAAATTAATGGAAGAAAAGAGTGAAGAGGTCATGTCATGGGGGGTTGGGAGGGGGTATGGAAGTGTGTTTAGAGGAGATGTGGGACGGTTGGGAGGCATTGGGGGAACTTACAATGAAGAAAGTCATTTGATAGTTTCTTTTTCGCAAATCGCATAAATGCCTTGGAAATAATCAGCGCGGATCCGTCCGTGCTCACACAGCGGAACCAAGTTATGGATTATTTTGGGTGATGCCTCGTATTTATTTGCATCAAAGGTTGTCATTGTGTAAAACAGATCCTTTATTAAGGTGTGAGTGAAAAGGTATTAAATTTCATCAGTGAAGTCACTTTTGGTTATTTCAACTTGGTGAAATCTCGTGGTGTTAAAATTGAACCCATTTTCATGAAATAGCAACACCGTCAAGGCCTCAGTTGGTTTCATTTGAACAAGTGTTCCCCAACTCACCAGGAGTTATTTCAACCATTGTTAAATGCAGATAAATCATGATTTATTGTGATATTATGAAATGCAACCCGAAGACTGTTGCGGATTTTTATTTCTTCAAGTTTTGGGGTGACTTGAGTACTTTCTCCTACTGAGAGGAGCATTGAGGGGCCGCAATGAAAGATGCCTGTGTTGCATACTTTCTCGATAACAAGCAGGGCCTGTGGAAATCTCAAAACAACGAAGGCCGAGCAGTGAAAGTGGAGTCGAGGAGATTCGGAATCTATTAACAATCATTTCAAAGATGGGGCTGCCAAGCATAAGCATCCTGGCATGAGCTTCTGACTCTCATAAACGGCATGGTTGGTATTCCGCAAGAAGCCCACCGGAATTATCCAGCCCGGGCCTCAAGGCCTTTATTGTTAATTTATATCAATGGTTCGTCCAACGCACTTGTTTCAACTCATTGTTTGAGTTTGCCCATCATTGCATCATCTGTGGCACCATTTCATGTGCCTTGTTCTTTTCAACTTCATTTGGCAAAGATAGAGCCAGAAGTTTTCTATTATACCTCGACCTCTTGGCACAAGTTAAAGAAAAAATAAACTAAAGTCGGTGAAAAAGAATTCCGATGAGTTTTCCTGAGCATAATTGGTGGAATTATTTTCTTCTTTCTCCCCTTCTTGACTACCACACATTCCTTATTACTTCCGGTACTGAAGGTGGACGGAAGTTATGTATTCACATCTGTCTGTTTGTTTGTGAGCACGATATCTCAAAAAGTTGTGGACGGATTCGGAAGAAACTTGGTGGGCAGATTGGATGTGCGACAAGGACTAATTGATTTGTTTTGGTGAAGATTCGGATCCGGATACTAGTATTTTAAAAAGTGATTCTTCAACATTGAGGGATAGGCCCAAAAACGATATATAGCATGATATCTCAAAAAGGTGTGGACGGATTTATGACAAAACTTGGTGGATGAGAAAGGTAGGTGACAAGAACAAGCCGATTCGATTTTGGTTCATGTCCGGATACAGATCCAGCCTATCAGTGGATACAAAACGTTAACTGTTCAGCCTGGTGTAGGTATGTTTTCTACCGAGTACCGTTCTAGTCTAACCCGACGTTTGTTTTGTGCCTTTCCCCTTTTTTCTCTCTCCTCATTGTCTTTCCTTATTTATTTGTTCTAGTGGAATCTAGCCTCTTGTCTTCCCAATATCCCCTCTCTCTAACCTCCTTCTGCTCAGCTTAAATACTGTCACCTGATTGGGGAAGAGTTACCCGAAGAGCGAAAAGCAAAGTCACATCCTATAGGAAGGCATAGCGAAACCAACCAACTACCTTTGGAGGCCATTTTTCCCCGCAGACCAAGGGTTGCCCTTTTTCGGGCACCGTGGTCCCCTTTTTTGAAGCGATGTTTTATGGACCGGATGCCTTTCCTCCCGCCAACCCTGTTAGGTGCCTCTTGCGACACGCAGGGAATTACCAGTGAACTGGTACTGAATTTGCCGTCCTCGGAAGGATGACAGGCTGTGTCAACCCCCCTGGCGTTAATTCAGCGATCCACCGGGATTCAGAACCCTGGATCCTAGGATCCCAAACCAGCACCCTAACCGCTAAGCATAGCGAAACCATGCCCAAAAAAACGGTGCCACGCCCTTGATCAAGGAGCATTTTTGATGGCTCAGGTGGCTGAACAAATTATGAGGGGCAGAATAGGAGGCTAAATAGCCATGCATGGATAACAATCAGATCTCAATACAATGCCTAATTACAAAATTAGATGCTTTATTAGTATAGCTATAAGCCTGGTGTTGGTTTAGCGGTTAGGGCGCTGGCTTAGGATCCTTGGATCCTGAGTTCGAATCCCGGTCGATCGCTGAATTAACACCAGGGCAGTGGACTCAGCCTGTCATCCTTCCGAGGTCGGCAAATTGAGTACTAGCTTGCTGGGATGAATGATCCGGTGTGTACCCCGATTTAGAATAGGTACACCGTATCCCTGCGCGCATGGTAAGAGGCGACTAAGGGTTGGCGTCAGGAAGGGTATCCGGCCATAAAAACATTGCCTCAAACAGGGCCCCATGAGGTCATGGGGCCCGGAAGGCTAACCTCCACTCTAGCGGGGAAAAATGGCCTTAAAAAAAAAACGATCATTCATTCATTCATTCATTAGTATAGCTATAAAATCCCAAAGCACAACTAAAATGGAGTAACAATGTAATCAGGCAAACCCAGTCTGGAAGCAGTCAGGTCAGTCTTTTGACTGGTACCATGTAACCCAGTGCTACCTGCCACATGGTCGGGTAGTCGGCGACTAAACTGACTACCCTCACTGGCTTGCCAGTGGGGAGGGTGACTGTGACACCGTGCAGGACTAAAAACAATACCTGTCAAAGGGTGGATGACCTCCCATAGGGAGCCAATGGCCATCCAGTCAGGAGATGGTGTCTCCTAAAAAAACACCCATCCAGTTGGACTGGTTTCTTAGGTAGTAGGTTGTAGACAGCAACCGCCAGGGTAGTACTACCGTTTGGACTTAGGAGCGTTAAAGTGGTGCCCGGAACCATCTTGCACTCTCCATGTCAGGATTGCTGGTCTTATTTTCTGTCTCACTCAAACTCTAGCTACCAGGCTTCAACCTCTCTTTTTTGTAAACAATCATCATACACTTTTCTTTCTCATTTTCACTCCTCACCCTTACATTCTCTCTTCTTTACTTCTCTTTCCTCTCATTTCCTCATATCGTCCAATTAAACATGAAAAAGTCTGAAAAGTTAGTGGCCCCTAGTTCCCAGCATTATTGGGTGCGAAGAATTTCTGGTGACCTGCCTGTCTCTGCTGCCAACGAGAGTGGGAGAGGGGGTTGGGGGGAGGGGAGCTCAGGCAGTAGTAGTATCGGTCCCACCCAATACCCTTGCCTGTTGAATCAACGTGACTTTTTCAATTAATTTCACCAACATTCGTGGTCTTTCTTCGAATCTTTCCTCTGTTGAACAATCATATAGGAAGTTCCTCTCCTAATATATTGCTTCTCTCAGAGACCCAATTGTCACATGACATTCTTCTTAACTCCTTTAACATTTCAAACTATAACCTTCACTCATGATTCCGCTTCAAAGGAGGAGTGTGTATCTACTCCAACATCAGTGCACCTTGTGGACCTTGAATCTCCAAACTTTGATGTCACCTGACTTAACATTTGTCTCCCGACCATCACTATTTTTCTCTGTTTCACTTACTGCTCTCCTAACTCTACAAACTCCACAGCTTTCTTTGACTATCTTAATTCCTGCCATGAGACCATGACATCCGAACACCCTCAAGCAGAATTCCTCTATTTTGGAGACTTTCTGTCTCTCCTACCAACTCTTGGTTCAATAATTCCTGCTTTGCGGCCATTCGTGCACGAGATGCGGCATATCGGACATGGAAAAATTATTCTTCCTCCGACTCACTCACATTCAGCTTTCATATCTGCCTCAAATCATTGCAAACATGTTATTCGCGAGGTGAAGCATCCTTTATCTGTAAGAAATGTGACAACCTCTCATCTACTTCCACGAATAGATCTTTCTGGTTCTTAGCTTAAAGTATCTCCAACAACTTCTGTCTCTCTACCTTTCCTTCACTATTGCATCCTGATGATACTATCGTTGTCTTTCCGTCTGAAAGCAACTCTTTTTGGTTCTCTTTTCTCCAATTCCACACTGGATGACTAACATTCAATCTCCCTCCGATACACCCCTTACCAATCCCATGTCCCTCCTTATAATCTCTTTCCATGCAGTCAAAAAGTACTCCTCTCTCTGGACACAAGCAAGGCATATGGACAAGATGGCATTCCTACTCGTGTCCTGAAGGAGTTTGCCTCAGAACTTGCTCCCATGCTTGGTCGTTTGTTTTGTTTTTTGTTTAAAAACCCAAACTTTTCCTCTTTCCTGGAAACGTGCCTCAGTGTACAGCCTATTTTAAAGAACGGTGATCATTCACACCCTTCCAACTACCGTACTATTGCTCTGACTTCCACTATTTCCAAAGTCTTTGAACATCTTCTCAATTCCCTTTTCCTCAAGCATCTTGAATCCCAGTCTTCTATCTGACCATCAATATGGCTTTACCAAGGCAAGATTTACTGGTGATATCCTTTCTTACATTATGAATGTCTGAGCCTCTTCCCTGAGAAACTTTGAGGAATCCTTTGTTGTAGGCCTTGATATCTCAAAAGCTTTTGACAGAGTTTGGCATCGGGTCTGATATCAAAGCTTCCCTCCTTCGGCTTTCCTCCTTCACTCTGCGCTCTCATATCAAATTTTCTCTCCGACCGCTCTATCTCTGTAATTGTTGAAGGGTTCAACATCTTCCTCCTTCCCTATCAACAGCGGTGTCCCTCAGGGTTCCGTCCTGTCTCCATCACTCTTCCTTCTTTTTATCAATGACCTTCTTTCTTCTACAAATTTTCCAAATGTACTCGTATGCTGATGATTTGACATGACATTCCTCCATGGTTTTCCCACCTGCCCCATCTTCCCTCACTGGATCTGCATCTCATTTGATCACAGCCACCACTTTAAATTCGGATTTGGACAAGATTTCCCTGCAACTCAATTTCTTCCCATCTCTCTCTCTAAAACTCCTCTCAACTCTCCAATGTCCTTTGAAAGCTCCACAATTACACCATGTGATGCAATAAACCTACTAGGTATTACCCTAACTTCAATTTTTTTCTGGAATCCACACATTACACAAATAGCTAAGTCCACCTCAAAGAAACTGGGAGTCCTGTTCAGATGTCGAAGATTCTTCTTCTCTCAACAGTTGCTTCAACTATATGAAGGATTGATTCAGCCTTGTGTCGAGTGCTGCTGTCACATCTGGGGAGATTCTAGCTCCACATACTTACTGGACAGAATTGAATCCAAAGTAATCCGACTTATCAACTCTCCCAATCTGACATTAAAACTCGACCCGCTCGAATTACGCCGCGAAGTTGGCTCTCCTTCTCTTTTCTACAGATATTACTTCGGTTTCTGCTCCCAAGAACTTGCTGCTCGTGTACCTCCACCATCAGCGAGACCACGGAATACTCAACAAGCCACTACATCGCATGAGTATTTTGTGGCCATTGGCAACTCAAGGGTGGGCCGTTATGATGTTTGTTTCTTCCCCTCTACTGCCAAACTCTGGAACTCTTCACCTTCTCATGTCTTTCCAAACACTTACGACATTCCCATTTTCAAAAAGCAGATTTTTTACTTTCTCAAAAACTCAGACTATTCTCTCTTTCTTCACTTTTCTATCAATGCAGTTATTTTATTTAGGCCTGGCCGAGATGAGGACCATATATTCCATGCCTGGAGCCTTCAACATATAAAAAGCATCATGTTGTATGTTACATTCACTGCATGACTTGCTCTAAAAATAAAATAATGCTTAAAGAACTCTTTGAGAATTGACCATCTTGAGAAAACTTCCTTATATCATGATGAACATTTCCACAATCAATATATATCCACATCATTCTTTGAAATATAACCCTTGCTTTTCTACTTGATTACCAATGTAAAACGTTTCCTGAATCTATCCGCTCCGTCCCCTTGGCTATCATAAACATCTTCGCAAAGGCTCAATGTGGTCTCGACTCCAATGTAAACAGCCCTGACTCGTATATAAGCTTTGCTCATAAATAATCCCAGCTCATTCCTAAACAATCCAAGCTGTACTATACACTGCCCTCTAGCAAATAATAGGACATCGATTTACACTTTGAGTGCATCATGTCAGTATTATTTGCTCATAGTTTGTAACGTGTGCTTTTTCACACTGTTTCTGTTTTTGTTTGCTTTATTTCTTCTGCATGAAGCGGAACAAACACCGACAGCACAATCACCTTTTAGCAAGACCTACTCACAGATCATAAGCAGTACACAGGTACTTGTAACCAATCACCCATCCATAACTACATTATCTAAGAGCCCTGCCAATATCCCTGTACCCTTCTTTTTCCAATGCTTCTGGTACCTAACTAATAATTCCAAATTCCAATTTAACCCGATATACTGTTTCTGCTACCACAACCTTTCCAGGGAGCCAATTCCATTCACTCACTAGAACGGCACTCTCGGTCGAGCGCATACCTCCGCCAGACTGAACAGGTTGTGTTTTGATAGACCGGATCTGGATCCAGACATTAACCAATACCTAATCGGCTTGTCCTTGTCACCTAAACAAACACATCCACCAAGTTTTGTTATAATCCACCCAAAGCTTTTGGAAATACAGTATTGTTCTATATATCGGTTTGACCCCATCTCTCAATGGTGAAGAATCACTTTTAAAAATCAAAGTAAATTCTTGTATCCGGGACCAGATCTTCACCAAAATCGAATAAATTTGTCATTGTGACACACCCAACCTGTCCACCATATATCCTCCAAATCCTCCATAACGTTTTGAGATATCCTGCTCACAGACAGACACACACTGGTGTGAAAACAAAACCTTGGTTCACCTTTGGTGGGGAAGGTAACTACTCTAAGTGGAGCACTCCTGCCTTACTACTGTATTATCTCCGCTTCTGGTCCTGCCTTCTCCGCTTCCGGTCCCTCGAGCAAGGAAGCTACTTCGACCTCTCCCCGGCATCAAAGTTTAAGTATTTTCCCATTTGTGTCTTTGTCAAATTTCCACTCGTTATTTTATTGTGAATGTGTTACTGTGTGTTTCTAGTTAGTGTTGGTTTGCAATTTGTGCAAACTAGTGTATAATTAATCGTTTTTTCTTCGCGCGTGCACGGCCCGGTAACTTGAGGCTTCCCAACCCCCGTCGGTGTTTTGTGAATTTAAGTTATTTCCTTCGCTGTATTGTTTATTTCTTAGATTTTCTCTTCTCCCCCCAACTTCCTCGAACATCGACCCTTTGTTTAACGTTTTAAATCTAAAAATAAAATAAATTATTATTTCCTTCTCTCCTCGCAGGCACGTGCTTGTTGTCTCGCCCCCCCCCCCACCCCCCTTTATCTGCTTTTCTTCCACCTCTTCCTTCCATCTCCAGCCGATACTTGCCTTTCCAATTCTAGGTTCCTCCATCTCATTTAACCCTTTCTCCTTTCTCTGATCCACGCCCTCACTACAGGAACTTTTCCCAGATTGTTTTTCACGGTTTTGTTTAAATATGTTTAAACTTTCCCCTGCAGTGTTTTATTCAATGGTTTATTACAACATGCTGTTTTTCTTCCTATTTAAAAGGCTTTTTTCAATTTCCTCATCAAATCATTCCATTTCAAAAAAAAAAAAAATCAATCTCTTACAATCATTCCTTTCTACATTCTCTAAACTCACCTTCATTCCACCCCTCCTCTATTGTTTTCAAACAGATCTCTGACTTGAAAATCACAATGCACCCTGCTTGTAATAAATGTTCGTTTTTCATTAATCATCCACTTTCTAAACGCCCCCTTCACCCCTCCCCTCCTAAACTACCCCCTCACCCCTCCCCTCCAAAACTCCCACTTTCCCCTCCCCTTCAAAATTCCCCTCTCACACCTCCCCTTCAAAATTCCCCCCTCACCCCTCCCCTTCAAAACTCCCCCCCCCCCCCAACACACCCCTCCCCATCTAATCTCCCCCCTACTATTTTTCTCCAATTCTCCCCCTTCCCCCCTCCTCCTCAAAGCTGCCTCCTCCCCACTTCATCTCCCTTCCATCACATACCTCCACCTCCTCCAACTTTGACTTTGCTCTGCCCCCCCCCCCCCCCCCCTTCAAACAACACCTCACTGTGCTTCTTCCCATCACCATCAAACCTTTTGTCCACCTCATCCTTCCCTTTCTCCGAACTCTTCTGCAATCTCCGACACACTATCAACAGCTCTCCCTACCTCCCCCTTTCACCCCTCGTCTTACCCTACCCGCCCCTCCCCTCCCCTGTACCCGATGCTCCCCTCCCTCTTCCTTAACGGTATGGACCTCAAGCATCCGGGGCCTTCGCTCAAACCTGATTGATCTCTCCATACAGGTTGCTTCTGACAAACCAGATGTAATCTGCTTAACAGAAACTTTCCTCCTTCAAGATGTCTCTGATTCCTTATTATCTCTTCCTGGTTACTCCCTCCTCCGGTATGATAGACCTGAGCCTCGTCCTGGTGGTGGGGTGGCTATCTTTATCAAAAACTCTCTTCCTCACTCTCCTTGCACTGCCCTCTCTCCACCCCACCCCCAGGAGTACCTCTGGCTATGGCTTCCTCTCTGCTCCCACCTTTTGTTCGTATGTGTTCTGTACTGTCCTCCAAACAGTGATGACTCCATTTACATCTCCCTGTCTGACAACATGGACCAACTTCTATCCACTTGTCCCAACTCTCTCTCTTCCTCATATGTGGCGACTTCATCTGTCATCATGCCACCTGGCTGGGTGTGGGTACCGCTCTTTCCAGCCATGGCACCTCAGCAAAGGACTTCTGCGACTCACTGGGACTGACACAATCTGTCAATTTCTTGACCCGGATCTCAGTCAATGGAGCATCTTCTCTTCTAGACTTGGTTATGACTAACTTCCCTGCAAATGTCTGCTGCTCTTCTTCTGCTCCAATCGGTTCATCTGATCATGTGCTTGTTAAAGTGGACATCTCTCTGACCATTCTCAGAGAGCCTCCTCTGTGCCGACGAGTCTGGCATTTCACTTAGGCTGACTGGCACGGTATTCAAATAGCCAGCAGTATTCAAGCAGCAGTCCAATCATCTGGACTGGTCTCCCATCTCTACTGCCTCTGACATCAACTCTTCCTGGGAATTCTTTCAAAGTAAACTGCTCTCTCTCATGCACAGATTTATCCCATCTCGTCTTCAGTTGTCGTACCCTTCCTCCCGTCCATGGTACACTGAAGCTTGTGGTGAGGCAGTTGCCAGGAAGCAACTTGCTTTCACCTCATGGAAGGCTAATCCAACTGAAGGTAATCACAGTTCCTTTCACAAAGCTCGGAACAAGTGTGTGTCTACCCTCAGGAGAACCATGAAACAATATCTCTCCACTTTCAAAACTGAACTCTCAAACCTGTCTCCCTCCTCCAAATCCTGGTTGCGTCTGGTCAAATCTGTTTCTGGTAATTGTTCCCCTTCAACCCCCTCCCTCACCTCAAACAGCCACACGGCTGACACCACACATGAAAAAACCGAATGCCTCCACTCTGTATTTGCCTCAAAATCTTGTGTCCCGAACCCATCTCTCTCTGTACCCACCTTTCCCAGTCGAACCCAGCTGCTCCTGGACTCTGTGTCCTTCTATCCTGACAAGGTGGAATTTTTTTTTCAAACCTCGACTCTGAATCTGCAACTGGACCATACGGCATCATCCCACGGGTCCTAAAATCCTGCTCTGCCGTTCTATCTCACCCTCTCTCTGTTCTCTTCACCCTCTCTTTTGCTCAAGGTCATCTGCCATCAGCTTGTAAATCAGCCAACATTACCACTTTACACAAAAAAGGTGCAAAAACAGATCCTTGCAACGACAGACCAATCAGCCTGCTCCCAATAATCAGCAAGGTCATGGAATCAATCATCGCTTCTGACATCAAATCCTTCCTCTTCTCCAATGGCTTGATCTTGGATCATCAATTTGGATTCAGACCAGGTCATGCTACTCTGGACATGCTGCTTTTGCTGTCTCAACAATGGATGGAGGTCCTAAATGCCAAACAGAAAAACAGAGCTGTCTCCCTTGACATATCACGTGCCTTCGATACGGTCTGGCACCCCGCTCTGCTCACCAAACTCCTCCTATGGTATCCATTTAAATCTCCATGCATGGCTTGCGGACTTACTCTCTGGTCGTAGTCAACATGTGGCCCTGAATGCTTTTCTCTCATCTCCCCTTCCTGTTCAGGCTGGAGTTCCCCAAGTCAGTGTTCTGAGCCCTGTGATTTTTCTGGTCTTCATCAATGATCTCTCCGGTTCCTCGGGCGAGTGAAGCGTACTTCGAGCTCTCCACGGCATCGAAGTTTAAGTGTTTTCCCATTCTTGTCTTTGTCAAATTTCCACTGGTTATTTTGTTGTGTACATGTTATTGTGTGTTTCTGGTTGGTATTGGTTTGTAATTCGTACAAACTTGTGTGTAGTTAATCGTTTTCTGAGTCGTACCTCGTGCGCGGCCTGGTAACTTGGGGCTTCCCTCCCCCCGTCGGTGTTTTGTCGATTTGGGTTCTTTCCTTCGCTGTATTGCTTGTTTCTTTTATTTTATTTTCTCCCCCTCACCTCACCTCCCTAGACAAAGAATTCTTTATTGATTCTTTCTCTCCTCCCGGACACGTGTTTGTTCGCTCTCCTTCTCGTCTCGGCTTGTGCTCCGCCCCCTGTATCTCATTTCTCTTCTGCCTCTGCTCCTTCTTTCTCAAATCCACGTTCTTGTTTGGAGACTTTTCCCAGATTGTTTTTCATGGTTTTCATGGTCCTGCTTGGATATTGTTGGGATATGTTTAAACCGCAGCCGTGATGCTGACGCCGCAACCCAGAATTTCCATGTTTTAAACGTTTCCCAGTGTGTAACCTGGTCAGAATAGGTACACCGTATCCCTGCGTGTCGTAAGAGACGACTAAGAGGGTTGGCGTCAGGAAGGGCATCCGGCCATAAAAACATTGCCTCAAAAAGAGAACCATGACAGTTGGTTGAAGCAATGAAGAGAAGGACAAGTTCTGGTGTGCGATAGAGAAGCTGATGGAAAACGTGAAAGATGAGGAAGTTGTTGTGGTGGGAGGAGACCTGAATGGACATGTGGCAAGGAGTATGGATGGTTTTGAGGGAGTTCATGGGGGTTACGGATATGGTGTGAGAAATGGAGAAGGTGAAAGGATTTTGGAGTTTGCTGATGGAGCTGATTTGTTGATTTGTAATACTCAGTTCCAGAAAGAGGATAATAAGCTTGTTACATACACGTCAGGTGGGTCGACGACAACCGTTGACTACCTGATGGTGCGTAGGCGAGATAGGGGATACAAAGGTGATCCCGGGGGAGGAGGCTGTTTCACAGCACCACTTGGTTGTCTGCGACATAAGGGTGAAAGGTGCGAGGAGAGCTCGGCGGGTGAAGTACCAACCGAGAATGAAGATGTGGAGGTTGAAAGAGGTGACAGTAAGGGAGGCATTAAAAGAGAGGCTGAGTAGGGTAGAGGATGATGTGGTTGAGCTTGAAAGTGGTTGGATGTCAATGAAAGCTAGTCTGTTGGGAGCCGTTGGTGAGGTATGTGGATGGACAAAAGGACCACCGAGGCACTCGGAAACATGGTGGTGGGATGATGAAGTTGGAAAGAGGATTGACGAGAAGAGGAAGAAGTTCAAGGAGTGGCAGAAGGCGAAGGGTACGGGAGCAGAAACAGCAGAGCATGAAAGTTATAAGGCAGCCAGGAAGGCTGCAAAGAAAGAGGTAGCAAAGGCGAAGGAGGCATGTAGGAAAATGTTCGGAGAACGCTTGGATTCGGAAGAGGGTCAGAAAGCAGTATTCAGGATTGCAAAGCACATAGCGAAAGAGAGGTGTGATGTGATGGGGGTGAGTTGCTTGAAGGATGAAGTGGGACAAATCGTTGTGGACCCAGATGGAATTAAAGGAAGATGGAAAAGATATATGGAAATGCTGTTGAATACAGAGAATGAATGGGATGGCAACATAGAGAGTAACCCAGTTTTAGGACCGGCAGAGAAGATAACTGATAAGGAAGTTGAGGAAGCGATAAAAGCAATGAAGAGTGGAAAAGCGGGAGGGCCGACGGGAGTTGAGGGAGATATGTTGAAGGCAGCAGGAAGTTGGGGTGTGAAGAGAATGACAGAGATCTGTAATCTGGTGGTGAAAGAAGGCCGCATTCCAGTGGATTGGGAACTGAGTACCCTCGTCCCTCTATTCAAGGGGAAAGGTGACCCTCTGGAGTGTGGCTCGTACCGAGCGATAAAGTTATTGGAGCATGGAATGAAGGTATTGGAAAGGGTGTTGGAGAGGAGGATAAGGAAGAAAGTGAAGATAGACAAAATGCAGGTGGATTTATGCCAGGAAAAGGAATGACAGATGCGCTTTTCATTGTGAGGCAGTTGCAGGAGAAGTACATGGAGAAGAGGAAGAAGTTGTTTTTTGGGTTTGTTGATCTGGAGAAAGCATTCGATAGGGTTCCACGCAAAGTATTGACATGGGCATTGAGGAAGTTAGGAGTGGAGGAATGGTTGATCAGAGTCGTGATGGCAATGTACAAAAGAGCACGCACAGCTGTAAGGAAGAAGGACGGGAACAGTGGTGAGTTTGAGGTGAAGATGGGAGTGCATCAGGGGTCGGTACTAAGTCCACTACTATTTGTAGCTGTGATGGAGGTGCTGGCTCAGAACGTAAAGGAGGGTTTACCGTGGGAGTTGTTGTATGCAGATGATCTGGTGTTGATTGCGGAAAGTATGGATGGACTGAAGGAAAAGATGAACAAGTGGAAGGAATGTATGGAGACAAAAGGTCTGAAGGTGAATATCGGAAAGACGAAGGTGATGGCAAGTGGTAAAGCATGTGGTGAGGTGGAAAGAACTGGGAAGTGGCTGTGTGCTGTGTGCAGGAAGGGTGTCGGAGTGAACTCCATTCAATGTACAATGTGTGCTGAGTGGGTTCATCAAAAATGTAGTGGTCTGAGAGGGTCATTAACCAGTGTGGCAGCTACATTCAAATGTAAGGTGTGCACAGAGGGAGCTGCAGATGGAGGAAATGTTGAGTTGGATCTTGGAGACGGCGTGAAGCTGGAAGGTGTGAAAACATATTGCTACCTCGGAGACATGCTGAATGGAGAAGGTGGATCAGACTCGGCAACAGTTGCTCGAGTGAGATGTGCATGGAAGAAGTTTTGGGAACTGAGTCGTGTGCTGATGAGGAGGAGAGTGTCGCTGAAGCTGAAGGGAAAGGTGTATGCTACATGTGTGAGAAGTGTTATGATTTATGGGAGCGAGACATGGGTAATGAACGTAGAGCAGCAACAAAGGCTGGAAAGGGTGGAAATGCGAATGGTTCGATGGATGTGCGGAGTATCGTTGAGAGAGAGAAAGACAAATGATGAATTGCGAAAGATGATGGGAATATTGCCTGTGATTGATGCTGTGAAGAGGAACAGGCTGAGATGGTTTGGTCATGTGTTGAGGAAGGATGAAAATGACTGGTTGAGAAGAGTGATGGAAATTGATGTATGAGGAAGTAGAGGATGGGGAAGACCGAGAAAGACTTCGCTAAAGATGGTGGAAGAAGAAATGCGGGCAAGGGGGTTAACAAGGAGAGATGCAGAAAATAGGGCAAAATGGAGAAGATTGTCATGGGGACCGCAAGGCTAACCCCCGCTCTAGCACGGAAAATGGCCTTAAAATGCATGTTGTTGTTGTTGTATCAATGATCTCTCCGACTCTCTGGAAAATCCTCTCTATCTCTTTGCAGATGACTCCACTTTCTGCCGCTCCATACCTCATCCCTCAGATCGGCAGCCTGCAGCCTCCTCACTCTCTGCAGACCTGGACAAAATCATAGACTGGTCAAACAAGTGGAACATGTCTTTCAATCTTGACAAATCTCACACTCTTACTATGTCTCTCAGAAAAAACCGACAGGACAACCCTCCCATCTACTTTCTGAACAATCCTCCCCAATAAGTTCTGTCACTCAAGCTTTTGGGTCTCACTATCTGCCATGATCTTTCCTGGGAAAACCACATTTCCAAGCTGGCCTCCAAAGCCTGTCGCCGACTGGGCATCCTCCGTCCTGCGAAGTCCTTCCTTGGCATGCCTGAGCTCCTCACCACATACAAGGTTTTCATCCGCAGCTCGATGGAATACTGCTCTCCCCTCTGGGCCGGTGCCTCTGCCTCACACCTAGCTCGGCTTCACGCTGTTGAAACCAAAGCTTTCAAAATCATTGGAATTTCCCACGATGAAGCTAACTCTGAGGGCCTTTCACTCACTCACCGCAGGCAGGTTGGTGGTCTTACTGTCTTCTACCAACTCCTATCCGGCCTTGCTCCCCCAGCTCTGTCTGTGCTCTATCCCCCAAATATTCCTACAGGTCGCACAAGATCTGCCTGCAACCCTCTTCTGGTTAAACTGCCAAAATCAAGACTCTATATTCACCTTCACTCTTTCATTCCTCTTTTCTCCCGCCTCTGGTACAAACTCTCTCACTCTCTTCAATCCCACTCCTCCCTTCAGGTATTTAAAACAGCTGTTCATCACCATCTCTTATCTTTTCTGCCCCTGTTAATTGATCTTTTCTTAACCTTGATCTTTTCTGCCCCTGATTAATTCACCCCAGATGCACTTTCTTGAAATACCAACTTCTTTCCTGGAAGTGCTATTGGTGTCCATGTTTTTACCTCTGCCACTCCCCCCACCCCCCACTTCCCATGCCTCTTCCCCCAAGCCCTCTCCCTCCCACAGATCTGATGTCCCTGCTCTCAAATGTTGTACTTGTGTGCTTCCCTCTCTCTCCCCACCTTGTCTCCCGCTCCATTTGTCATGTTTTATTTAAAAACAAAACAAACAAAAAAACGCTCCTCTTCTTTATTCTAAGACTGTGGCCACCTGTCCTATCACTGTCCATTATGCATAAAAAAATTCCATTTATTTTGTCGCTTACCCTTCCTTATTGTAAACATCTATCAGATCACCTCTTCGTTGTCTCCTTTCTAATGGACTGTATAAAGTCCTGTCACTTTCATTCATGCCTCGTAGATTTGTCTAGCTATGCCATCTGTACAGTACTTACTTCCTGTATCATATTGTTATGTCGGTGGGGTAGGGACATATATAGATCCAGTTAGATCTGCATAGGTAGGTGCTCGACTGTCATGATAGGGAATCTTGATGGAATACGTTATGTAGCCCGAATGTCGGATTAAGGTGTATCTTCGTCCCCATTAAGAGAAATGGGGCATGATAAGTAGAATAGGGACTAAGCGAATTCCCCGGTGAGTCAAACCTCTGTGATCATTCCAGTGTCCCTTATGGCAACACATCACATACATTAGCTAGGCCCAATAGAACACCACACTAATTAAATTCCCCCGCTGCCACCATGACTTACGGAAGAACAGACCGGAAGCGATCGCACACTACGGCGCCATGGCAAACACACATCAAGCAGACCATGCCCACCTCGTGATAGATTGACACAGAGAGTTTGATGGGCAGATCACACGACTGGTAAGAAGGGACTCGTGGATTGGTAAAAGGCCCGGATGACGTCAGAGTGGCCCGGACAAGATACTTGGAGCAGCGGACATTTTGTCTCTTTGGTCCGGACTTTGGTGGTGAACGGTTGTGTGCCGACATCTTGACTCTTCTCGTCCCTGGATCCATCCTGCCCGTACCTCTGTCTTGACCTTTCTTGCCCTTGTTCGTCTGCCCTTGCCTCACCCTGCTCGTTTGGTCCCTTCACCTTTGACCCTCTCGCCACGAACGTTGGATGGATCGGAGGGCCGTGCCGAATCTGAGAGGATTGCATGGCTGGTGAAGCTGGTTGCACGCCTGCTCGCTCGCCTGGCGCGAGAGGTTTTATCGGGGCCTGGTGAACGGGGGCGCATCGAGGCCTTTCTTCCCGCCGACCGGAGCTGCGTCGGACGACGCGCTCGAGCCAAACGGACCTGACATACAGATAGAGCTAAGCCAACACAAACGTACCACACAACGTTTGCTTTTATTCATCCTTCCATTGTCTTGTATTTGAAGTCTGAGTGGGATCCCAACCTAGGGGGTTTCGTTTTTACCGTCGCGTCCTTTGTTATCGGGTACCGTTTAATAAATATTTATTTTTGTACATAATTCCGTTTTTGTTCATGAGTTACTTTCCACAGGGTGAAGACGCTGGCATGCGCGGACCGTGAGGTAAATCTCGCCGCTTCTTCTTCCTCTTTCCTCTTTCCTCCTGCGTGTGTATAGCAAATCCGCCATTGATTGTCGCCTCATTAAGCTCGATTGCCATTCGCGATTTCCCCGGTCTTAACCGAAGGCGAGTCGTACGACAGTATTATTGTAATAGTGACGGACCTCGTTGCTCTCAGTGAGATAACTCTCAGAGTCCGAGGCATCTATACCACGGACGCTGTCTGCAACACACACCTCTGGCCGGATTCTTGCGCCCAGTATTGGTTTACCATACCTGTGGGAGGACTGCAGCAGATGGGGAACTGTGCCGACGGCCATGCAACGGATGATAATTGGCCGAGTGAACCATGGTTACGTACTTTACCTTAGTCTATTAGAGACCAATTAGCCCTGGGTTAATGGCCCTCAGGAATGCGATGTCACAATCAAAGCGGGGAAGGATATGTCAAAACGGTTTCAAGCTTGTATACGGTCAAGTATTTATAATGGCAGGCAAGCAAGTATTTACAACACGTATAATAATCCCATTACCATTACGTGTCATCCTCTCCCGCGGAACCTTGACAGTGACTTAGCACTTGTTCACTTAGCATGTGGCACCAAACTGTCTGTCGGAAGAAGTGAGAAATGGGGGATGGTAAGAAGAGGGAGAGGTGAGAAAGAAATAGGTGGGGTATTTTGTGTGCCCCGTCACACCTTGCAACAGTTGCCGCTGCCCAATGGTCTGGCCTGATGGTCCTTGTGTTGTCCTCATCACACTCCCTCTTGAGTTCTTTCTTCCACTCCACTTGCACTCCCAGTCACAGAGTACCTGATTGTATGGATGGTTGCACGAAAATCCTCTCTGATTGCCCTTCATCTTTCTGTGCCTGATTGTACGGATGGCAACGTGCGATGATATGCGGCAATTTGTTGTGGGAGAACGGCTGGCGATGAAGTGAGGTGAGGTGAGGCGAGGTGAGGTGCTGCGATACGGCTGGGTAACGAGGTGAGACTGCCAGGTTGAAGTGAAGATGCGTTGGGGCGTGAGGCGAATGGTGCTTGGGCGCGTGTAGATGAGACCACGTAAATGAAAGGAGCTGAAGGCATGGGCCAGGTGAAGCAAAACGAGCGAGATGAAGCAAAGTGAACAGACAAAAAGTAAGGAAGAGAAAGACAGAATGAGAAAGACAGAGAGAGACATAGAAACGCGAACAAGAGAGATAATAAAGTATAACAGAGCGATAATAAAGAGAAACACTCCGCGCGAGCTTAACTGTTGTGTCGGATATTTGTCGTCTTTTTTTTCCTACCCCCTCCCCACGGACCCTGCCACCTGTTTGTCTGCCTAGTAATAAAGTAATAACTCATCATTGGCTAGCTCGCCAAGCTTTCTGGGAAAGGGGAGGTCCTACATTCCTGTCATTTTGAGAGGATTGATCGCTTTCTGCAACGCATGTGCGAATTCAGCACCTGAGGCTGGCGTGGCGAGTTCGTCTGTGTGAGAGGACTGATCGCTTTCTGCCGCGAGCATGAACTCTGCACCTGGGGCTGTTGTGGTGAGTCCGTGTGTGGCATGTGGTGTTACTCGTGAAATGTTTATTTGAGTCCAGGATGTAGAAAGGAAAATGACATGTACTTTTAAGCTAACTAACATTCACAACGCATATCCATGCACATGAATATGATAAATCTTAATTGCTAAACAGAATACTAAGGCATACGAGCTTTAATATATGTGTATGCGCCTCGTCCACCCTGGGTGTTCACAACGTCACAATACTACACTACTGTATTCTCTGCATGAAAACAAAATTTGAAGTTGACTCTTGGATGACCCAGAAAATGTGGGTGTGTGGGTGAATAGGTAAACAGAGGAGTGGATAGATAGAGTGGGCGAAAGTGCACGAGGGTGTCGATGAGTGGGTAAAGGGGACAGTGTAGAGGGGGGAGCCAGTGATGGGATAAAGGGGGATTGGGGTAAGGAGTTAAGAGAGGGAGGTGATGGGATAGAGAAGGATATAAGTAGGAGTAGATGATTGGGTCGAGTGGAAGTATGTGAAGGTGCAAAGAGGGCAGTGGGATAAGTAGAATAAGTAGGAGTGGATGAAGGCTTTGAGGGAAATGAGTGAAGGGATACAGGGGAATGGTAAAATGGATGCCGGATCAATAGATTAAAAGGAATAGGTTTGCTAGCATCAGCTGCGTTGGGCCATCTAGTATTTGCACATGTGCAGTCAACACTCAAAGCTCATCAGTTTCTTTTTCATTGCGGAACGATAAATGAGATCGTACCTACTCTGTAACATTTTTACCTAAATGAGACAAATGATATTTAGAACTGTCAAAAAAGCCTTTTTTTGTATCCTGAGTCGAGGCTCGTGGAAGAGCTAGAACATTAAACGGATTAGGATGCAACAGAACAAAAAGCGAGATGGGAACCACCAACAGCAGGGTTGAAGGATTAAAATAGAGGGATAGTTGGACAAATAATATGTGTGGGGAGAAATGAGGGGCAGGGGAGGATGCATGGGGTGGACAAAATGGATACAGAAGCAAATTCTCATGAAGGAAAAACTGGAAATTTTGAAAGAGGCGAAAGGGTTAATGGAGGTAGAAAATATGCTTTTGGATTGGGGACAATCTGAGATGGTGCTGAACAACTGTCTTGAAGACCTGGAGGGAAAAATGACATTGAAGAGAATGTGGAAGTTTGTTCCACAGGTGGAAAAAAGAGGACCAAATGAATGGAGGTGATCAGTGATTCTGCATTTTGGGAGTTTCACAAGAAGGTGAATTGATAGTGAACCAGGTGCACCCTGCAGATACTTGAGGGGGGGGGGGGGGGGGGGAGGGTACAATGAGGTGGTAGAAGACAGAGACCACCGACCTGTCTGCGATGGGAAAGTAGGAGGGCCATCGACTCAACTTGAACACGGGGGGTTCCAATGAACTTGATGGAGTAATGCTTTCCCCGGAGGGGAGAGCAGTACTCCATCATGTTGTGGATGAAGGCCTTGTAGGTGGATAGGAGTTCACGTGTGCCAAAAAAAGAGTTTGTATGATCGAGGATGCCCAGTCAGCGGCTGGCTTTGGAGGCCAACTTTGTAATGTTGTCTGCCCAAGAAAGATCATGGCTGAGAGCGAGGGCATGTTTCATATTGTCTAGGAATGCTGTATTAGTAAACTTTGCCGATAAATGTGTTCTTCTGGGGAATGAACATGTTCAAAATATGACTTTGGGGCTTCTAAAAAAATAACTCGTATGCTAAACAAATTATTTAATAACACTTTATGTCCAACAAATTTACCAAAAATTCCAGGATGGGTATCGACCATCATGCATCGAGGTATCGCAACACACGAAACTTGTGTTTTCACAACTTGTGTGGTTCATTTGCCAATTTTGCACATCCCATATTTAGCCTCCATTTCTTATTCAGTCCGGGATCGGTGGGAAAGCTGAACATGCCTCTTCCATATTTCGCGACATTGTCTCGTAAACCAGCGACACTGCGGGACATTCTCTCTCCCTGTCTATCGATTGGTGCGAAATGTCCAAGATGCTTTCAATATGGCGTCGCACTAAAACATGGCGACTCGATTGACGTCATGAAGGTGGATGGAGGGTATGTTTTCACCCCAGTCTGTTTGTATGTTTGTGAACAGAATATCTCAAAATGTTGTGGATGGATTTGGATGAAACTTGGTGGACAGGTTGGGTGTGTGACAAGGACGAATCAATTAGATGTTGGTGTCGATCTGAATATGGATTCGGATGTGAGAATTATTTAATTTTTGAAGTTTGGCCAAATTGGGAGAAGTTTGGCCATTGGGAGATAGGGCCAAAAACGATACATAGCAGGATATCTCAAAAAGTTGTAGATGGATTTGGATGAAACTTTGTGTACCGGCTGTGTGTGTGACAAGGACGAATCATTTCGATTTTTGTGAAGAGCTGAATATGGATTTGGATATGACATTTATTTAATTATTTAACTGAATCTTCACCATTTAGAGATAGGGCCAAAAATGATACATAGCAGGATATCTCAAGAAGTTATGGATGGATTTGGACGAAACTTGGTGGACAGGTTCGGTGTGTGACAAGGACGAATCAATTAGATGTTGCTGTAGATCTGAATATGGATTCGGATGTGAGAATTATTTAATTTTTGAAGTTTGGCCATTGGGAGATAGGGCCAAAAACGATACATAGCAGGATATCTCAAAAAGTTGTAGATGGATTTGGATGAAACTTTGTGTACCGGCTGTGTGTGTGACAAGGACGAATCATTTCGATTTTTGTGAAGAGCTGAATATGGATTTGGATATGACATTTATTTAATTATTTAACTGAATCTTCACCATTTAGAGATAGGGCCAAAAATGATACATAGCAGGATATCTCAAGAAGTTATGGATGGATTTGGACGAAACTTGGTGGACAGGTTCGGTGTGTGACAAGGACGAATCAATTAGATGTTGCTGTAGATCTGAATATGGATTCGGATGTGAGAATTATTTAATTTTTGAAGTTTGGCCATTGGGAGATAGGGCCAAAAACGATACATAGCAGGATATCTCAAAAAGTTGTGGATGGATTTGGATGAAACTTTGTGTACCGGCTGTGTGTGTGTGACAAGGACGAATCATTTCGATTTTTGTGAAGAGCTGAATATGGATTTGGATGTGAGAATTATTTAATTTTTGAAGTTTGGCCAAATTTGGAGAAGTTTGGCCATTGGGAGATAGGGCCAAAAACGATACATAGCACGATATCTCAAAAAGTTGTGGATGGATTTGGATGAAACTTTGTGTACCGGCTGTGTGTGTGAGAGGGACGAATCATTTAGATTTTTGTGAAGAGCTGAATATGGATTTGGATGTGAGAATTATTTAATTTTTGAAGTGATTGTTCACCATTGGGTGATAGGACTAAAACTGATATGTAGCACCATATCTCAAAAAGTTATGGATGGATTTGGACGAAACTTGGTGGACAGGTTGTGTGTGTGACAAGGACGAATAGATTCAATTTTGGTGAAGATCTGAATATGGATTCGGATATGAGAATTATTTAATTTTCTCAGTGATTGTTCACCATTGGGAGATTGCGCCAAAAACGATACATAGCAGGATATCTCAAAAAGTTATGGATGGATTTGGACGAAACTTGGTGGACCCGTTGTGTGTGTGACAAGGAAGAATCGATTCAATTTTGGTGAAGATTCGGATCCGGATCTATCTAGTATAATTTGTAAAGTGTTTCTTCACCGTTGAGCGATATGGCCAACCAGGTGGAGGTATGCTCTCTGCTGAGTTATTTATTTAATTATTTTTTTTCAGGACAAAACATTGTGATAACAATTCGTCTCATCTGTCCCCTTCGGGCACCCAGGCCTCATTTAAACGTAACCCTCACCATATCACAGGAGAGAGAGGCAGACAAAGTGCTTTTACGCAAACGTGCAATTTTATTTGTTGGTAATTTACAGTTTAAAAGACCAAGAGATTATATGGTCTTGTGCGGAAACCCCTGCCGTGAACTCTTCACAAAACAGGTATTTTACCGAGGTCTTCAAATGAAATGAAATTCCTGCTTTATAGACTGGTCCTTTGTGGGCGCCTTTCACTGTGAAGTGCTTTACGGCTTTAGGGGTTGGAGGGCGAATTCCTGGGCCCTCCGGGCCGATCTTTCGCGCCGCGTTTACAGCAACCGCCGAGGCCCCGACGACTGAGAATCGTTTCTGGAGGGAACGGCAACCTGGGGGGAACGAGGCATGTTTTTGCGGCAGGGAATGTGTGTGATTCGAAGGGATGGAGGCATGGAAGTCATAAATGAGGTGTTTCACTTCTGGGGCACTATAACAGGTAAGCTTAGTCGGTGTGTCCTTAAATCATGTCCCCTTAACACCGAGAAGAAAGGCTCTTCTCTTCATCAACACTCACTTGATAATTATTGTTTGTATGATTCACAACAATCTATACAATTCGGAGTGCTGGCTGATAAAGGCCATGATTAGGCCCATCAAGCCTGTATCACTTCCTCTTTGCAGCATTTCCTGCCATACGGCCTGGATTATTAGCCCCGGTTGAACTTGGTCCAAAACGGAGGCTTATGGATTTGGTCTACCTCGTCCGTCCGTGCATCCGCAACCATATCTCGGCACAAAGACGACACATGGCGCTGTACATGTGCACATCATTTTGTTTCGCGTGTGATCAAAGATGGCCGACCGGCGGCCATTTTGTTACTTAAACGTGTCCCCAACCATTTCTCGGACTTTCGTGGTCCGATTTCGTTTGAACTTGGCACAACCACATTGAATCACAGCATATAGGTGCACCTCACTTTATTTTGCGATCTGATTAAAGATGGCCGACTGGTATACTGGGGCCATTTTAGTTGTAAAAAAAAAAACCCCTGCTATTGAACACGTCCTCAACCATTTCTCGGACATGCATTTACCGATCTTGTTCAAATTTGGCACGCAGACAATTAATGATGGCTGACTTATGCACGTCATTTCATTACGAGATCAGATCCAATATGGTTGACTGGCGGCCATTTTCTTCCTTAAATGTATGCCTAACCATTTTTCTGACATGCATGGACACTATTTTGTTCAAACTTGGCACTAAGACAATACATGAGAGTATACATATGCGGAAGATTTTGTTTTGTAATCCGACCAAAGATGATCGACTGACGACCTTTAACTCCGTACAGCAATATTACTAAAACCACGGAGGTTATGACAGTTTGTCTTTTTACCTCCACCACCAAAGGTGGATGGAGGTTGTTTTCACCCCTGTCTGTCTGTCTGTCTGTCTATCTGTTTGTCCGTTTGTTTGTCCGTTTGTAAACAACATATCTCAAAAAGTTGCGGACGGATTCGGGCGAAATTTGGCAGAGATGTAGCGTATTCCACGAGGACGAAATGATTAAATTTTGGTGAAGATCTGGATTCGGATCCGGCTACTAGAATTTTTACGTGATTTTTCACCATTGGGAGATAGGGCCAAAAACGATACATAGCAGGATATCTCAAAGTTATGGACGGATTTGGCCGAAACGTGCTGGACCGGTTGTGTGTCTGACAAGGAAGAATCGATTCGATTTTGGTGAAGATCCGGATCCAGATCCAGCTAGTAGAATTTTTAAGTGATTCTTCACCATTGAGTGATATGGCCAACCTGGCAGAGGTATGCTCTCCACTGAGTGCCGATCTATTTATTCTTGTCATTATTGTTGTCCCCCACCCCTCTGCCAAGGTTGGAGACAACAGGAGACATTGAAATGAGCTTCGTCCAACCGACCGATCATCGGTCCATTTACTTTTGTGTAGTCCTCCATGAAATTTCAAAAACCCTTCAATACTTAGCTTTCATATTGCAGATATCTATTCCTCATGGCATTATCACAACCTGTTTAGATTGATCCTGTGATTTTTGGATTATGTTGCCATGGCAACCATCGCGGTAACTTGGCTTGTGTACACGATATGTAAAAAACTGTTCAAGATTTCGTTTTCACATTACACAGATCTACTCGTCATACCACCCAAAAAAGTGGGGAACCGAGAGTATCAGCTCCTTGTTATTTTTGTTTCGGCTTCCAAGGCAGCTTCCTATTATTTATTTTTATTATTATTAGCCCATCCATCCTCCCACCCCCCAAAACACCCCACGCAGTGGCGTTTTTGCAATCGCATCCCTGCGCGTCTCTCTCTCTGTCTGTCCAGGTCATAATACTTTTTTTTTCTTTCTTTTTTTTCTTCTTTTTTTTGTATACAAGATCGAGGCTCGTGAAAGAGCTAACATTAATCGCACAGAAAGACAAACCGACACATAAAACATAACATGGGGAGCGGTAGACAAGATGGGGCGAGAGGGGGAGGAACACAAACACAACATCTGAGAGCAGGGACATCGAGAGATCTGTGGGAGAGATCTGTGCACTTTTACCATTTGAGCTTTTTTCATGACATTTTCAACAAATCTTTGTTACGTGAATATGGAGAACAAATGAATAAAATGTACAATTTTATAACCGTAACTGTCGTTTTCGTCAAGTTTAGTTCGAGTACAAAGCGGACGCGGATGGGCTTTGCATTTTGAGAAGCTTTCCAGTTAACTCCGCCACCAAAAGTGGATGGAGGTTAATGTTTCACCCCTGTCTGTCTCTGTCTGTTTACTACTTGCAATATCGAAGATTTTTCATATTGGTTGGTCGACTTTGATATTTGTCTGTTTGTCTATCCGTTTGGTGTCTATTTGTCAATCGCATTTTTCATCCGATTGATGTGAAAGTCAATTTTGAATAGGATTTGCATATTGGGTCACTGAATTGGGAAACCAACTTATTTGAAACTAAAAGTTCAAAGATCAACTCGAGGTCACACTTCAAAAGTCATAATTTTCCCTCTGAAACGTCATGAATTTTCATCCGATTAATCTGAAAATTAAACAACATTTCCATGAATTTGGTAACATTGGCATCAATGAATTGGGTAACAACTATTATTGAGGTCAAAGGTCAACTCAAGGTCAAACTTTTAAAATCATCAAATTTCATCTGAAAAATCGTCAATTTTCTTTTGATTAACCTGAAAATTAAACAGCAATTGCATAGTGCATCAATGAATTTGGCAACAACTATTATTGAGGTCAAAGGTCAACTCGAGGTCAAACTTCTAAAATCATCAAATTTCATCTGAGAAATTGTCAATTTTCATCTGATTAACTTGAAAATTAAACAGCAATTGCATAGTGCATCAATGTATTTGGTAGCAACTATTATTGAGGTCAAAGGTCAACTCGAGGTCAAACTTTTGTAATCATCAAATTTCATCTGAGAAATTGGCAATTTTCATCTGATTAACCTGAAAATTAAACAGCAATTGCATAGTGCATCAATTAATTTGGTAACAACTATTATTGAGGTCAAAGGTCAACTCGAGGTCAAACTTCTAAAATCATCAAATTTAATCTGAGAAATTGTCAATTTTCATCTGATTAACCTGAAAATTAAACAGCAATTGCATAGTGCATCAATGAATTGAGAAACCAACTATTTTTGAGGTCAAAGGTCAACTCGAGGTCAAAGTTCTAAAATCATCAAATTTCATCTGAGAAATCGTCGATTTTCATCTGGTTAACCTGAAAGTTAAACAGCGATTGCATAGTGCATCAATGAATTGAGAAACCAACTATTTTTGAGGTCAATTATTCAAAGGTCAACTTCAATGTTCAAGGCTTAACCGTTAGGGTGCTGGCTTGGGTTCCTAAGATTCTGAGTTGGAATCCCAGTCAATCGTTGAATTAACGTCAGGGGGTTGACTCAGCCTGTCATCCTTCCGAGGTCGGCAAATTGAGTAGCAGCTTGCTGGGATGAATGATCCCGGTGTGTACCCTGGTTTAGAATAGGTACACCGTATCCCTGCGTGTCATAAGAGGCGACCAAGGGTTGGCGTCAGGAAGGGCATCCGGCCATAAAAACATTGCCTCAAAAAGGGAACCAGCACGATTGTCATGGGGCCCGCAAAACTAACCTCCACTCTAGCAGGGAAAATGGCCTTAAAAAATGGAATTTTATTTTATTTTTTTCAACCGGATTGATCTGTCATTTGACTAAGATCGTCAATTTTAATCTTATTGAAATGGACAATTTGATGTATCCATGGCAACGTTTTTTCTGGGAGAGGGTGTATTTTGCAAGTGTAATGTCTTTCGTATTGTGCTCTGTATAATGTCTTTCTTGTTTGTCTGTTTGCGAACAGGATATGTCAGACTTGTAGACCTCGGATAAAATTTAGTGGACTGGTTGGGCATGTGACAAGGAAGAAGTGATTGGATTTTGCTAAAGATTCGGACCTCGATCTGAATCCGATGATTTTTAATTGATTCTTCACAATTAAGAAATAGGGCTAAAACCGATACATATTACATATCTGAAAGTTGTGGATGGATTTGGACAAAACCTGCTGGACTGGTTGGGTGTTACAAGGACGAATAAGTTATATTTTGGTGAAGATTTGAATATGGATCCGGATCACAGATTTTTTTTTAAGTGACTTCTGACAAAACTTGGTGGATGAGTTGGTTTGGTGGAAAGAACAAGCCAATTCGATTTTTGATCAAGTCTGGATCCAGATCTGCGAGGTACAAAACGTAAACTGTTCAGCCTGGTGGAGGTATGCTCTCTACCGAGTGCTGTACTAGTTTTGTCTGCAGCGTGTGGCTACTGGTTGCATCATTGCTGGGAGCTCGCTGCTGATGTGGTGCCCCCTGTAGATTAGAGCCGGAATTTGTAACTTGAGAAGGGTGCTGGACATATCTCACCTACTCTTTGTGGGATTTTTAAACATCCACCAATTGATGCTGCCAGACGGATCCATGTGAGGGACGACGCACACAATGACGAATCACCCTACCTGTAAAACACCAGAATGACAGTTTATATGCTGGGTCGGGAATCGAACCCAGGCTAAACAGCTTCGAGGTGAGTGAGTATGTCCCTACCACTCTAGACCATCCTGCCAGGCTGTTTTTGTTGTGGGTGGTTTTTATTACCATCATTAGGCTTCCAAGCCTTTTTTTTATTAGGCTTCCAAGCCAGTGGAAGTGGAAGCCTATTGCTACCTCCGCCATCGAAAGGTTGGCAGAAGTTGTTTTCACCACTGTCTGTCTGCAGACAGGATATCTCAAAATGATTTTGATGGATTAAGACGATATTTGGTGGACAGGTTATGTGTGTGACAAGGACTAATCGATTCAATTTTGGTGAAGATCTGAATATGGATTCGGATATGAGAATTATTTAATTTTTTTAGTTATTCTTCACCATTTGGAGACAGGTCCAAAAACGATACACAGTGGGATATCTCAAAAGGTTATGGACGGATTTGGACAAAACCTGGTGGATGAGTTGGGTAGATGACAAGAACAAGTGGACTAGATTTTCTTGAAGGCCTGGATGCAGATCTTGCCGAACAGTGGGATACAAACATAAACTGATCAGCTTGGCAGACGTATGACTTGTCAGGTCACACAAAAGTAGGGATCAATGGCGCTGCAAAAGCAGTAGTGATAGTAGAGTGACCACACCCTTAAATGTGTTCCCGTTTTCACAACTTCCGTTCACTGCCATGTAACATCATAGTGCACTCACGACATCTTCGAGGATGTGAGAAGACCATTTTGAGCCCGGCATTCCCCATCCATTGATGTTGTACGGTTAAATCTCCAATAATCTGGATTACGTGCCAACGTTCCGGACACAGCACGTAATCAGTGTGAAAGATAAGAAAGGTACCAGTGTGACTCGGACAGGTCTGACTTGCTCTCTGGCATATCTATCGTTGGTGCTAATGTGTTTTTCTAGTGTCGGGTGCCAGAGAATGAACGCACCTTGTTGACCTCGTGAAAGGGTCAGAGCTGGAGCTAAAATCTCTCAGGTTCTCCATAGTACTGGAGCCCTCATTGTTCGCTACTCCAAACAGAAATGGCACTCGTTATCTAGGTCCGGTCCGAAGGCAAAAGCCCAGTATATATATATATATATATATATATATATATATATATATATATATATATATATATATATATATATATATTGTTACAGGTCGCGGACAGATGTTATAGACCGAGCGGTGGTGTAAGACCGCGACCTAACAAACTTACCCGATTCCACCCGAACTTTGGCCGTATCGCACCGTAGCTGCCCAATGAGGGGAAAAGACAAAAACGACGAATGCAAAGAGGAAAACGAAGGCAAAGAAAGGTTTGGAAATACGACTGAATTTATTGACTATTTACACACAAGCAAAAAGAAAGCAGTCACGTTTATTTACAAGCACATAAGACGCAGGTGACACAGGGAAAATACTAGCTTATACAGACTTAATTAACCCAGGAGAGAACAAACAAAAGACGGACTCACGCGGGGAATTGCAGGAATGGCAGGAGGTGGATGGCTGGAGGTGAACGCTTGGTGGAGCCAACGCGGAGCTTGGTGGAGCTGAACGCTTGGTGGAGCCAACGCGGAGCTTGGTGGAGCTGAACGCTTGGTGGAGCCAACGCGGAGCTTGGTGGAGCTGAACGCTTGGTGGAGCCAACGCGGAGCTTGGTGGAGCTGAACGCTTGGTGGAGCTGAACGCTTGGTGGAGCCAACGCGGAGCTTGTTGGGATTGGTGTGACGGGTTCTCTCTCCTTCCTTAGTCCCACCCAGTCCAACAACTTCCTCTCTGGCTTAGTCCCACCCAGTTCAACAACTTCCTCTCTTGCTTCAGGACTCTTTCTCTCTCTTTCTTGGTCCCTCACTCTTTACCACCGACTCCTCACCAACGCAACCACTGACCCTTCTCAGGCAACCGACTCAGACCAACTCAGACCAACTCCTTGTGCATCCCTGACCAACTCCTGGCCTTTCTGTCTTCTGCTCTCCTCTGTAAAAACGCATCTCTCCTGGCCACACCCCTGCCTTGGGTTATATAGGGCCCCGCCCCTCAACCTTTGCGAACCTCCCCGACCGCTCTTCCTCCGCCCTCTGTAGCCAAACCCCTGGCTCATGGTTGGTCGAGCGGGGCTGGTTCACTCCTCCCCCTCTATGACGAGGTGGAGACACGCCTTTCTTCCCCAACCCTTCCTCGTGGCCAATGGCGGCAATTGGATCGGAGGTAATTGGTGATGGGAATGGAGGGGAATCTATCTCTTTCACTGGTGCAATGGAGTACTTCAATTAATGGGAGACACAGCCTTACCCTAAAACACAGAATAAGAGATAACTATCAACAGGTATATTCTATTACTTGGCTGACGTGTATGCTTGTGGACTATGGGACGCCCTTTTGATCTTTACACAGCTCCGGAGGCAGGAGGCACAGAATAAACAATAATCACAATAATAAAGCACACAATAAAAAAAATATACAGTCCTCATATCCGCAACACTGCACCCTCCTCCTCTTAGGCACGTCCCAGGCCTACAACTTTTATTTAGTGTGACACGTAGGTGTAGTTCCCTCTACTTTTAACCTGACCCTGAGTGCGACAGTTTTAAAACATAAATAAATGTGTCCCGCTGCTCCATTGCACCCTGCCTAACAGACTTACGCCCACAGTTAACCGAATTGCGGAATGGTCTTCAAACTAAACACTGACGGTGGGGAGCATTATTTACACTGACGCTATTTTTATTTACAAAACTAACCCAGGACCTGTAATTGTTCTTTCTGGGGGGGAGACAGTCTGCTCTGCATCGACGCACCATGAACGCACCCAAAAACGCACCAATACACACCCAAGCACCAATCGGTGCAGTCACCATTGTTCAATGAATGTTCAATAAAAATAAAATCAACAACCCCTAACCCTGCAGGTGGTCTCTTGCTCTTCGGCTCCCTCTGCTGGTTATTATTATTTCTTCCAGTTGTTGTCATTTTCATTTTCTTACTGGCGGCCTATTTGCAATAAAGTGTGCCCAATGTGTCCTTTTTATTTTCTTTATTTATGGCCCACAGGGCCGACTACGTGTGGTTCACCTGTGGGGCATCGGTGCCCTGTGGCCAAGGTCCGCCAGCAAGATTTCGGGCCCTCATGGCCGGTTCCAGCAGAGGGGCCATGCCCCAACCCATGGGGTCCATAAGTGGTGCTCGGCCACAGGCATGTGGTCCATAATGTGGTGCATCGATGCAGACAGCTGGTTCTGGGAATTTCGGGCGCACAATGGCCGACCCACGCACGCTCCCCTCGGCGCCCAACGGCGCACAGGTCATGTGGGAGACAAAAAGGGGAAAGACAATTGAGCGAGGGGTAAGGTCACAAGGGTACACGTCAATAAGGCAATGCAAGGCGAAATGCGTACGGAGGGCGAAGTGAGAAAGCTCGTCCCTACCGTACGTCACCCCCCTGTCACCTAGCCTACCCTTGCCCTTACCCCATATGTACAAAAATCTACACATTTACAAATTCGTCACTACTGTCACGTCTTCCCCATATTTCCCCTATACCAAATTCGTCTCCACAATCCCTTTACTTCAAAATTTGCCATCACCAATTCATCATCAATCCTCATAAGGAGGGAGAGATGGAATTACGCACAATGTCACACCCACGTCATGATGCGTCTCACAATCCAAACATTTGCATCATAAAAAATAATCAAAACATGGCATGGTGTGGAGTACCTGTCACCTCAGGTGAGTGGATGCAGATGGTGCGAGGAGATCCTTCATCCTAACTATCCTCTAAATGACTTTAACACACTTTACACTACCCGGGGTCTTTCCCTGCCAATCCATTGGCTAACTTACACTATGGGTTCTAATAACCAATTCCCATTGGCCAAACTGTGGTGCTTCTCAATTTGGGGTCTCACTCCCCCGATTCATCTCCCGGTGCTCTAGCACAATTTCTGGGCTGCGACGTGTACCTCTCCCCAACAGGTCTACCCACCTGCACACCTCCACCACTGTAGTTGCCACCCGAGCTTACCTAGCTCCTCACCCTAACCTAACTACCTGGGGACAGCCCCTCTCCTGGCTCTGTCACCCCATGGTGCCCTCTGGCACTGGGCTACCCGGGTCCGTCCTCCGGATCCTCGGGCCCCATTCAGAACAACTACTACCGGCTCCCAGAGCCCACCTGCGGCCTCACCTGGCCGACATCCTCACAGTGGTGGGGTGCCCAAACCAACTACACACACTAACAGGCTACACGCCCAGCCATTTCCACAACACCAATGCACCCATCCACATACCATTCTGTCACCCGCACCACAGATGCCAATATCCAACCACAATTTACCTGTACCCTCTACCTAACACTTACACTACCCGCCCCGGGTATCCGTTATGGGGGTCCACTCTTCCCCCATTCACACCTTCGCACCATCCACTCCACTCCACAATTTCCACCATTCTCACTCCACGACCATCCATTCCACTACTCCAGATATTCCACACTACCATTTATTCCACACAGCCACATACACCTGTTCTTCATTCACCTGTCGTTGCACACCTGTGCAATCATACCTGGTGCCACCTGCACCCTCCTTTCTTCCTGGACCATTTGGTCAACACAACACGCAATCACCACTACTCCCTCATACACTGCTCCACACACCTGTTCAGTTGCACACCTGTGCAATCACACCTGTTCCATTCTCACCTGTTCAATCCTCACACACACGGCATCATCTCAGCTAACTACTCCCCTCTGAAACTTGCGCTTCCCAGTCGTCCCTTTAAACTATTGCGCTCCCACGTCATTATCATCCACACTAATCTACCTGCGTCCCCACTACAGGTATCAGTCACTAACTAAACTTAACGTCACCTAATGTCATCTTTCTAGATCCCTACAATATAACCTAACCCACCCGGGCTAGTTTTCACTGCCATACACCCCATAAACTATTGCTCCTTTGCCCCCACGTCTGTGAGGGATGGTGGATTTGCCATCCCACCACATCGGGGGTCTCTCACTATCAATTTTGTTCGTCCAGATTTTCAACCAATTCAAAAATTTTCCATTTACTGCCAATTCTATTCACTTTTCTAAATTTCGTTTCAAATCACTACCATCATCATCCGTCTACTTATTACATCCTCTCGGTGCGCCAATTCACATCTACAGCCCGGCTTCGTACAGCCGAGCCATGAACGCGGATTCTTTTGTGCTGGCGGCTGGATGCGTCCCGCATTCGGGGCAGGGGCGGGGGCTTACCCGGGCCGAGATCCCACGCATCACCTCGGCGTGGAGCCATCCAATGTCCCGATCTCGACCTGCCGGCACGTCTCAACAAAACGTGGTCGCCATAACGACCCTTCCTATCCAGCTGCCCGCTCCGCCTAGTGGAGCCCGGCCGCGGCCGTTCCACGCGAGGCCCAGCGTGGATCGCGCACGGCGGTCCTTTCGAACCCGCCGTGGCTCGGATCCCCGCTGGTTCTCGCGGCACGCGAAGCTGCCCGACGCGCACCGAGGGCCTGATTCGGCTATAAGTCGTTCTAACCTCTAGCCTGGTTACCGTCGACGCTTCACCTGGATTCTTACAAGCATACGCTACCCCTTTCTTGCTCATACGTGCAGCTGTTCCCAATCTCCTCGTACCTTTCCTGACACACCTCGGTACACTCATTCCGCTCGCCGACTTGGTCACACACCTGACCACTGAACACTTTGGCACACATTCGTTGGTCGCACACCTCACCAACACACCTCTTCGCGCCCCCTCCTCGGTCACTTCCTCTGTGACAATCACAGGTGTGCTCTCATTCGCACACCCAACCACGTGCCTCACCACCAACTCAAATGTGCCTTCCCACACACGCTCTACCATTCCAGGTGTGCATCCTTCCATTCCAGGTGTACATCCTCGCTCACCTGTCACAACCAACTCACGCTCCTTGTCACTCTCACTACTCTCACCACCACTCTTGACAGCGCACTCACCCTTACTTTCGACGGCACACTCTTTCCTCATGCACCCGTCCGTTACACACCTTTCTCGCGCACACCCTCCCGTTACATCCTCTGTAACACTCACCACAGGCGTACACTTCCTCGTTACATCCTCTGTAACACTCACCACAGGTGTACACTCTCTCGTTACATCCTCTGTAACACTCACCACACCGCGCTTCCATGTACCCCCTCGCACACGCGCTTCGACCGGCTCACTCCTGACGGCACACTCACTCCTCGGCGTGCACTTTTTCCTCACACACCCCATGGTCGGACATTCTCGCACACCTCTTTTTTCGCACACCTGACCTGTCACACACTTCACCAACGGCCTTTCACGAACACCCGGATCCAAACCAATCCCCAAGCCGACTGAAGCTTTCCTCACATCATATACATTGCCACTCACCTCCGTACTTCGTCTCCGCACCTCCTTTGCCACCTGCAAACTCTTTATTTGGTTAGTGAGCATCACATTATGAGTTGAGCACCGACCTTGTACATATTCCATGACTTCCTCCTTTATTTCTCTCTTAGTTTCTGTCCGTCTCTTCTTAATTTCACTCACCTCTTCTTCCACTTCCTCTACTTTTTGTTTAACCTCTTTTATTTCTCGGTGCGTCTCCTCAAGTTCGTCCTCTAAGGCTACCTTAACCGTTTCGATGTGCGTTCTCACCTGCCGGTCCTTTGTCTCCATTATCTCTGTCACCTCCTCCACCCTCATTGTCAGTTCCTCCCGTACCATCTGACATTGCCTCTGCGTCGCTATTAATTCGTTTTTAATTTCTTTTTGTGTCGCCTTTAACCCTCCGAGTACTGCAGTGTTCCTTTGAACCTGCTCCACTAATTTCGTTTGTCCCTCTGTCAGCTGTTCCACCTCCTCCGTCAGATCTTCTATTCCCCCCTGTAACTTTGCCGTATTATTTCTCACCTCTTTCTCTATACGCTTTTCGCCTCGCTTTACCTCCTCGCGCAGCCCCGAAACCTCCTCACTCACCCCTCGTCGTATTTCCTCCATCTCTTTTGTAGATGCCACCCTCATCTGTCCCAATTCATCCCTCTGAGCATCCAGTTTGGTTTCTACCCCGATTTTCACCTCCTCTATCTGCTCTCCCATTTGTTTGATTTCCCTGGCAGATTGTTCCCCTATTTCCCGCAATTTGTCCTCCATCCTATTTTCTAACCCCCTTAACCCATTTTTCACCCCCTCTAACTGATTCTGCTGGGCAGCCATTCTGTTTTCCACCCCCGTTAACCCATTCTTTACCTCTTTTATCCCGTTGTCTAACCCCTCAAAATTTTTGTCGAACTTCCCAAATTTCTTGTCTAACTCCTCACCGGTACCCCTCGCTTCGTCCCTCATTACCCACAATTGCTCACCCTGAGCATCCATTTTTGCTTCTAGCCCCATATTTGCCATTAGTATGGTTGCATTAATCTGCGCCATGAGGTCCCGCACATCAATTCCCGCTATTTGCGCAGCGGGCGCGGCTACCCCGCGCTCGTGCGAGCCGCCACTTTGTGCGTCTGATACCACGTGCGCGAGAGCGCCATTTTGTGCACCTGATACACCCTCAACCACCTCATTGCTCTCCTCTTCCCTTTCTTCCCCGAAGTCCTGGGTTACTTCTAACCCCTCTATCTCTCCCACCGGCATCCCGTCGCCTTGAACAGCCATGGCGCGATTTCAAAATTCGGGTTTTACTTTATAAGACAAAATAAATTTCGGTACTTTATAATTTTGAGCGCGTGAAGCGCGCTCCGGATCGATCTCACTCCCCGACACCAATTGTTACAGGTCGCGGACAGATGTTATAGACCGAGCGGTGGTGTAAGACCGCGACCTAACAAACTTACCCGATTCCACCCGAACTTTGGCCGTATCGCACCGTAGCTGCCCAATGAGGGGAAAAGACAAAAACGACGAATGCAAAGAGGAAAACGAAGGCAAAGAAAGGTTTGGAAATACGACTGAATTTATTGACTATTTACACACAAGCAAAAAGAAAGCAGTCACGTTTATTTACAAGCACATAAGACGCAGGTGACACAGGGAAAATACTAGCTTATACAGACTTAATTAACCCAGGAGAGAACAAACAAAAGACGGACTCACGCGGGGAATTGCAGGAATGGCAGGAGGTGGATGGCTGGAGGTGAACGCTTGGTGGAGCCAACGCGGAGCTTGGTGGAGCTGAACGCTTGGTGGAGCCAACGCGGAGCTTGGTGGAGCTGAACGCTTGGTGGAGCCAACGCGGAGCTTGGTGGAGCTGAACGCTTGGTGGAGCCAACGCGGAGCTTGGTGGAGCTGAACGCTTGGTGGAGCTGAACGCTTGGTGGAGCCAACGCGGAGCTTGTTGGGATTGGTGTGACGGGTTCTCTCTCCTTCCTTAGTCCCACCCAGTCCAACAACTTCCTCTCTGGCTTAGTCCCACCCAGTTCAACAACTTCCTCTCTTGCTTCAGGACTCTTTCTCTCTCTTTCTTGGTCCCTCACTCTTTACCACCGACTCCTCACCAACGCAACCACTGACCCTTCTCAGGCAACCGACTCAGACCAACTCAGACCAACTCCTTGTGCATCCCTGACCAACTCCTGGCCTTTCTGTCTTCTGCTCTCCTCTGTAAAAACGCATCTCTCCTGGCCACACCCCTGCCTTGGGTTATATAGGGCCCCGCCCCTCAACCTTTGCGAACCTCCCCGACCGCTCTTCCTCCGCCCTCTGTAGCCAAACCCCTGGCTCGTGGTTGGTCGAGCGGGGCTGGTTCACTCCTCCCCCTCTATGACGAGGTGGAGACACGCCTTTCTTCCCCAACCCTGCCTCGTGGCCAATGGCGGCAATTGGATCGGAGGTAATTGGTGATGGGAATGGAGGGGAATCTATCTCTTTCACTGGTGCAATGGAGTACTTCAATTAATGGGAGACACAGCCTTACCCTAAAACACAGAATAAGAGATAACTATCAACAGGTATATTCTATTACTTGGCTGACGTGTATGCTTGTGGACTATGGGACGCCCTTTTGATCTTTACACAGCTCCGGAGGCAGGAGGCACAGAATAAACAATAATCACAATAATAAAGCACACAATAAAAAAAAATGCAGTCCTCATATCCGCAACAATATATATATATATATATATATATATATATATATATATATATATATATATATATATATACACACACACACATTTATATATATATATATATATATATACACACACACACATATATATATATATATATATATATATATATATACATATATATATATATATATATATATATATATATATATATATATATATATACATATATATATATATACATATCATCTATCTATAATTCCAGTAATCTCTGTCTGTACGTTTGTACGTTTGTACGTCTGTACGTCTGTTTGTCTGTGACCGCTGTTTCTCGACAACCACGGGTCCGATATACTTTTAACTTGCCAGGTATATTGCTGGGGACCCGAGGATGTGCCTTTTCAAGGTTTCATATTAATCGGACAATTACTTACCGAGCTATGTACAAAAAACGATTCAACCAATCAGAGAGCAGCGAACGATCGCGTGTGCCGAACGTGGCGGGCACACTCTGCCTCGGATGGCACATTTGAGAGCGTATTCATTTATTTCACGTTTGCAAACTATGTTGGCGTTAAACTATGTTTTACAACTAATAAAAACGAATTTGCGATTCATTCGCTTTCCTGCGCGTTTGTGTACGCGATGGCGATTTCTTTACCAAACTCCGGAAGCCGTTCGCTTTGGACCGAACCATTGCATGTAAATAGAGGGGGGGGATTGTCACCACTCGCAAGCCGTTCGCTTTGGACCAAACCATTTCATGTAAATAGAGGGGGGGGGATATAATTTTAGATATATATATAGTACGGGCATGCCCTAGTCTATCTATAATTCCAGTAATCTCTGTACGTTTGTACGTTTGTCTGTGACCGCTGTTTCTCGACAACTACCGGTCCGATATACTTGAAACTTGCCAGGTATATTGCTGGGGACCCGAGGATGTGCCTTTTCAAGGTTTGAAATTAATCGGACAAGTACTTACCGAGCTATGGCGATTTAGCCGTTCGCCGTTCGCTTTGGCGTTGCGAATGGACCAAACCATTGCATGTAAATAGAGGGGGGGGGGGTTCTGTGGTCGTTGCGAATGGACCAAACCATTCATGTAAATAGAGGGGGGGGATTGTCACTGTACTCGCAAGCCGTTCGCCGTTCGCTTTGGCGTTGCGAATGGACCAAAACATTTCATGTAAATAGAGGGGGGGGATATAATTTTAGATAGATATATAGTACGGGCATATATATAGTACGGGCATGCCCTAGTATTCAAAAAGGAGGTAAAGTAAAAAAGTGTATATATATATATATGTATGTGTATATATATGTATATATGTATGTGTATATGTATGTGTATATATTGTTGCGGATCTTTGAAGCCCGTTCCAGTTACAAAGGGGAGATTAAGCCCCCTTTTCTCCTTGGGTCTTCGAAACCGCGAGACCGAGTCGCCACTTCCGGGCAAACGTGGAAAAGGTTTTCGGGACAAATTCACACGTACCATTGGTACCCACGCCACAGCGGAAGCGGGGATCGAGTCTCGCACAAACCACGCGTAATTGAGTATGCCCGAGCGGAATGCGTACCACGTGACTCGTGCTGTTACTTTTCTATTAGAACCCGATTAGAGCGACTCTATTCGTACCGTGTTAGGCCAATGATGGAAAAGACAGGGCGGTTGAATCGGAAGAAAGAACAGATTTATTTACACTATGTACAGGAATTGGTAGAAGGAAAGGGACACAGGGCAGACCTTAGTCAATCTTATACTTAGCTCAGACAATGGGCCCACTTACACACACACGGGGAGATGGAGGAAGAATGTTCGCGTGCCAAATGCGCCTGCTTCGGTCGCTCCAGGAACAGCTCACTTGGCGTGGCCCTCTGGCGGTCACAGCACGTATCCTGGCGAAAGCAGGCAGGAGGAAATCCTCGCGCCGCGTATTCAGGCAAAGGCAGGCAGGAGGGAAAATTGCGCATCTGTGGCCTGGCACGGGTCATCTTTTACAGCGCGATTAATACTGCGCAGAGCAGGGCAAGTTCGTGTACAACGGGGTAAGTCAGTTCATACGATATGACTCAATACTGATGCGCGTTCCCAACTCGTCTGTACTCATCGGCGTCTCCTCCACTCATCTGCTCACTCAACTCCGAACTCATCTGCCGTATTCTCTCACCTTCTCTCATCTTCTGAGGTGGGGGACTCTGGGCAAGGTTATATGGCCCCGCCCCAGCCCGACTCGAATGTTCCAAACCCCGCCTCTTGCCGCAGTGGTAAGCCACTCCCCTTGAGCCTTGATTGGCGGCTCGTGCTTACCGGTCACTCCTACTCCTCCTGCCCCGCCTTCCTTCGGCCTCGGTCGACTTGTTCAGGCCTGCCGCGTGGTATTTCAGCGCCAATACCAAACCAAAGCACCATAAGGACACCTAATTTTTCACTGGCCTACTCAATGCAAAACTAACACAGGAAAGGACTACGCTTACATTTACTAAGAAATAACTGAACTTAAGCGAGGCTACATGTTGTAGTGTAACTAACTATGAGGGGAAATTAACCTTTATTCCAAAACCGCAACAATATATTGTTACGGTCCGCGGATAAGATGTTGTTTGCCGAGCGGAGGCGCCGCGGCCGAACAGTTTTTCCCCGACTAAACCCGATTCCCTGAACGTTGGCCAGATCGCGCCACAGCTATTCAATGAGGGAAAAGACAAAGACGACACGGATGTGAAGAAGAGGAAGACGAAGGCAAAAAGGTTTGAAAATACTACTAAATTGATTTACTATGTAC